>NC_140583.1:532710765-533025765 GCF_964204655.1 Triturus cristatus | reverse complement strand
GGTGGGCTTGCAGCACTGGTTGTGCCACCCACAGAAGCAGCCTGTAAACATGTGTCTAAGGTCTGCCATTGCAGAGCCTGCGTGCAGTCTGGTACTGTCATGCTGACTGGGCAAGTGCACCCACTTGCCAGTCCCTAAACCTTCCCTTTTCTTCATATCAGACACCCCTATGGTAGGCCCAAGGGCAGGGTGCATTGTAAGGATAAGGTAGAACATGCCCTAGTGTGTGTGGCATGTTCTAATAGTGAATTACAGCCATTTTCGTTTTTTAATATTGTAAGGCTACCTGTTCTCCATAGGCCAGAATGGGCAGTTTGGTTATTATATTTTATAATCCTAACTGACTCAGGGAACATGGTAGAAATCCGAATTTGGTATGCCTGAACTCAGGATGATAAAATACATCTTTTAGTGAAGTTTGTTTTAACATTCTGTGTTTGAAAATGCCACTTTTAGAAATTAGGCATTTTCTTGTCTAACCATTCAAACCTGCCTCTGCTAGGCTGTGTATTCCTTTGCCTGGAGTTTGAGTGACAGGGCTGGGGAATTCCAGGAGACAGGGTGAGGTGTCCCAGTGGTGAATAGAGAGATCTGCACCCAGATGGGTGGGAGGAGTTGCACCTGGGACCTGAATAGGGCTGTGCCTGCCTTACACAATGCTGGCTCCACCTCCTGGGGAGCGGATGATAGCTCTGCCCTACACAGTGAATGAAGAGAAGGAATCCTGTCAACAAACTGCTCCAGGGCTGTACTTGCCTTCCACAATGCCGGCTGCGCCTCCTGCGGGGCGTCTAATGGGTCTGCCCTACACTGTGAAAGGAACGGAGAAGTCTGGTTAGTGCTTAGGAACTGGTTTGGACTGGGCAAAGGCCCCTCTGCCTTCAGGGACAAAGGATTTCTGGGTATAAATATTGGGAACCTGATCCCAAGAATTTAGATCACTTTGGGAAACAAGAAGTACCTCTGCTGAGGGAGGAACCAGAAGAAGCCGAGGAGGAAACTATCCCTGAACCTGGGGGATTGGCCTGCAGTGGTTGCCTTACTGCCAAAGAGAGGAGAACGGAACTTTGTGTGTACTTTTGCTCAACTTGTGAAGGATCTCCAAGGGCTTGGAAAAGACCTTGCCTCCTGCTGAAGTCTCAGGAACAACAGACTTCACCCCCCAGCTCCCCAGAGTTCTTTGGAAGTGCCTGCTGAGGGACTGCGTGTCGCAAGGAGCTGGAAGCGCGGCTCAAGAAGGAGAAGCGTGCCACCGTCGGAGCTGTTGTCATAGCATCTCGTAAAGTGTATCGCCGCTGCAGCATCGCATCGAGCGGAAGCGTCTCGCATCATCCAGGAAGTGTCTCGTAACGCCGAAGAAGCGGGTCGCCATCGCAGCCATCGTAGTTGTTGCATTGCACCACATCAAGAAAAGCACCTCGCATTCACGGAGAAACGTGTCGCCGTCGGAGCTGCTGTCGTCGCATCACGTAAAGGGGTGTAGCCGCTGCAACATCGCATCGAGCGGAAGCGTCTCGCAACATCGAGGAAGAGTGCCGCTGCCAAAGCCGCTGTCGTCGCATCGCGTAAAAGGGTGTCGCCGCTGCAGCATCGAGTCTTCTCACAACATCGGAGAAGCGTGCCGCATCTGGAAGATCTTCACGTCTTTATTTCATTGCACCAAAAACTTCATCGCATCAACATCATTGCAACACTTTCGTTGCCCTGCGTGTCGCATCTGAAAGGTTCATTGACTTAAAGTGTCGCATTTAAGAACTGAAGAGAACTAAGCAAAATTCTACCATCTAAAGTAACAGTATTGTGTATTTTTGCGGGTTAATGGTCTTGTGGTAAATCTATATAAAGAATACTTATTTTTGATATAAAACCTGTGTGGTGTCCATTTGTAGTGTTGTCACTTGGTTACTGTATACGTTCACAAATGCTTTACACACTGCCTCTGAGATAAGCCTGTCTGCTCGTGCCAAGCTACCAAGGGGGTGAGCTGGGGTTATTTTGGGAGTGTACCCCTTACCCTGACTAGAGGAGAGGATCCCTATTTGTCACAAGTGCATACCTGTGCCAACTAGAGACCCCCCAAGTCTAACATGCACAATAATTTGCTTACATCTCCAGAGGACTAGTGTAAGTTGAAGAGACTTTTCTAAGGAGGATGCACCCTCCATGCGCAAGACACCCAGGTTAACCACAAGCTTTTAACCACACAGAACAAGCATTTACAATGCAATGGTCTCGGCATTGTCAAAGTTAGAGCTATTGGTATTGCTCATGACATTGGCCTACTGCTCTCTCCTCTTAAATGTCAGTGCTTGGAGATATGTTCCCAAAGTGGCAGCTTTGATTAAGGGCAGAAGTGGTAACACAAAGGCGGGAGGGATGGAGAGAGGGAGGCAGGGAGGGATGGAGTGAGGGAGGGACGGAGGGAAGGACGGAGAGAGTGAGGGACGCAGAGAGGGAGGGAGGGAGAGCGGGATGGACAGAGAGGGAAAGAGAGAGGAAAGGCGGGAGGGAGGAAGGGACAGAGAGAGGGAGGAAGAGAGAAAGGGAGGGAGGAACAGAGAGAGGAAGGGGAGGAAAGAGGAAGGGAGGAGAGAGGGAAGGAGGGAGAGAGGAAAGGAAGGAGAGAGGGATGAAGAGAAGGAGGGACGGAGAAAGGCAGGGAGGGAGAGAGGGAGGGGCGGAAAGAGGGAGGGATGGAGAGAGGGAGGGATGGGGGAGGGAGGAAGAGAGGGAGGAACGGAGTGAGGAAGGGAAGGAAAGCAGAAGGGAGCGTGAGAGGGAAGGAGGGAGGGAGCGAGAGACGAAGGGAGGGAGTGAGGAAAGGAGGTAGAGAGTGAGGGAGGGAAAGAAGAAGGGGCATAGAGAGGGAAGGAGGAATAGAGGAAGGAAGAAAGGGAGAGAGGAAGAGAGGTAGAGAGGAAGAGAGGGAGGGAGGGACGGAGAAAGGGAGGGACGGAGAAAGGGATGAGGGAGGAACAGAGAGGGAGGAACAGAGAGAGGGAGGGACGGAGAGAGGAAGGGAGGGAGGGAGAGAGGAAGGGAGGGAGGGAGGGAGAGCGTAAGGGAGGGAGGGAGGGAGAGCGTAAGGGACGGAGAGAGATTGGGAGGGAGAGAGGTACTGAGGGAGAGAGGGAGGGAGGAACAGTGAGGGGGGAAGAAAAGAGGGAAGGAGAGAGGGAGGCACTGAGGCAGGGAGGAAAGGAGGTAGAGAGGGAGGGAGAGATGGAGGAAGGGAGGGAGGGACAGAGAAAAGGAGGGAGAGAGGGAGGGACAGAGAGAGGGAGGGACCGAGAGAGGGAGGGACCGAGAGAGGGAGGGACCGAGAGAGGGAGGGACGGGGTAGGGAGGGAGGAAGAAAGGGAGGGAGGGAGGGAGGGAGGGAGGGAGCGAGAGACAGAGGAAGGGAGGGAGTGAGGAAAGGAGGTAGAGAGTGAGGGAGGGAAAAAAGAAGGTGCACAGAGAGGGAAGGAGGGATAGAGGAAGGAAGAGAGGGAGAGAGGGAGAGAGGAAGAGAGGGAGAGAGGAAGAGAGGGAGAGAGGAAGAGAGGGAGAGAGGAAGATAGGGAGAGAGGAAGATAGGGAGAGAGGAGGGGAGGGAGGGAGAGAGAGAGGGGAGGGAGGGAGAGAGAGAGAGAGGAAAGGAGGGAGAGAGAGAAGGACGGTGAGAGGGAGGGACAATGGGAGGCAGGGAGGGAGGGAGGGAGGAATGTAGAGAGGAAAGGAGGGAGCGAGGGAGAGAGGAAGGGACGGTGAGAGGGAGGAAGAGAGGAAGGAAGGAAAGAGGAAGGGTGAGAGAAGGAGAGTGAGACAGGGATGGAGGGAGGGAGGAAAGGTGGTAAGGAGGGGGGGGAGAAAGGAAGGGACAGAGAGAGGGAAGGAGGGAGAGAGTAAAGGAGAGAGGGAGAGAGGAAGAGGAAGAGAGGGTGAGAGGATGAGAGGAAGTGAGGGAGAGAGGATGAGAGGGAGGGAGAGAGGAAGGGACAGAGCGAGAGTAAGAAAAAGAAAGAAGGAGAAATAGCAATGAAGTGAGAGGGGAGGTAAACGGAACGGAGTGAGGAAGGGAAGGAAAGCAGAAGGGAGCGTGAGAGGGAAGGAGGGAGGGAGCGAGAGACGAAGGGAGGGAGTGAGGAAAGGAGGTAGAGAGTGAGGGAGGGAAAGAAGAAGGGGCATAGAGAGGGAAGGAGGAATAGAGGAAGGAAGAGAGGGAGCGAGGAAGAGAGGTAGAGAGGAAGAGAGGGACGGAGGGAGGGATGGGGAGAGGGAGGGAGGGAGGGACGGAGAAAGGGAGGGACGGAGAAAGGGATGAGGGAGGAACAGAGAGAGGGAGGAACAGAGAGAGGGAGGGACGGAGAGAGGAAGGGAGGGAGGGAGAGAGGAAGGGAGGGAGGGAGGGAGAGCGTAAGGGAGGGAGGGAGGGAGAGCGTAAGGGACGGAGAGAGAAAGGGAGGGAGAGAGGTACTGAGGGAGAGAGGGAGGGAGGAACAGTGAGGGGGGAAGAAAAGAGGGAAGGAGAGAGGGAGGCACTGAGGCAGGGAGGAAAGGAGGTAGAGAGGGAGGGAGAGATGGAGGAAGGGAGGGAGGGACAGAGAAAAGGAGGGAGAGAGGGAGGGACAGAGAGAGGGAGGGATGGAGAGAGGGAGGGACCGAGAGAGGGAGGGAGGGAGGAAGAAAGGGAGGGAGGGAGGGAGCGAGAGACAGAGGAAGGGAGGGAGTGAGGAAAGGAGGTAGAGAGTGAGGGAGGGAAAAAAGAAGGTGCACAGAGAGGGAAGGAGGGATAGAGGAAGGAAGAGAGGGAGAGAGGGAGAGAGGAAGAGAGGGAGAGAGGAAGATAGGGAGAGAGGAGGGGAGGGAGGGAGAGAGAGAGGGGAGGGAGGGAGAGAGAGAGAGGAAAGGAGGGAGAGAGAGAAGGACGGTGAGAGGGAGGGACAATGGGAGGCAGGGAGGGAGAGAGGGAGGAATGGAGAGAGGAAAGGAGGGAGCGAGGGAGAGAGGAAGGGACGGTGAGAGGGAGGAAGAGAGGAAGGAAGGAAAGAGGAAGGGTGAGAGAAGGAGAGAGAGACAGGGATGGAGGGAGGGAGGAAAGGTGGTAAGGAGGGGGGGAGAAAGGAAGGGACAGAGAGAGGGAAGGAGGGAGAGAGTAAAGGAGAGAGGGAGAGAGGAAGAGGAAGAGAGGGTGAGAGGATGAGAGGAAGTGAGGGAGAGAGGATGAGAGGGAGGGAGAGAGGAAGGGACAGAGCGAGAGTAAGAAAAAGAAAGAAGGAGAAATAGCAATGAAGTGAGAGGGGAGGTAAAGAGAGAACGAAAAAAAGAGAACAAGAGCTAAAGAGAGAGGAGAGAAAGCAGAAGGGAAAGGGAGCAGAGGAAGAGAGAGCCACACATCTAGAGCTGGAGCGAGACAATGTGAAAGAGAGAAAGAGTGACCGAAAGAGAGGGAGCACGAAAGCAAGCGGGAAACAGGAGAGTAAGAGAGATGAACAGCTAGAGAGGGAGGGAAGCGATTGAGAGAGAGGGGCGTAAACTCTGTGTACCTTGTGAGTCAGAGGGGCAAGTAGACGTCACCGGTAGCAGAGCTGACGCTGTCCTCCTAGGTCGGTACGCACTCACACAGGTCAGTGTAAGAGGCACAGCCTTGCAAGCGCTATGTTACGCAGTCTAACTAAATACGAAACAAAGCGCTATGTTACACAGTCTAAATACAAAACAAAGCGCTATGCTACACAGTCTAACTAAACACAAAACAAAGCGCTATGTTAATACAAAACAAAGCGCTTTGTTACACAGTCTAACTAAATACAAAACAAAGCGCTATGTTACACAGTCTAACTAAATTCAAAATAAATTGTTTAAGCAAAACGAATCTGACATTAAAATCAACCGTCAAAAAGAAAAACGAATGATAATAGAAAAACGAATGATAAGAAAAGGTCCGATCCGAATTGCAGTTTAAGCTGGACCCCCCATGAAGCACCGACCTTTCACAGTCGCACTGACTGGGTGTCGTGTTAGCATCCAAAGAAAATTATGAGTTGAGCCATCAAATGCACAGGAGGGTGGGGCAGGGGGTCATGTCTGGTGATGGTATGTGGGTGCCGCATAATTCACGGGGTCAAAAACTAATGCTGCTCCCTGGCTCACCACTGACGCCCACTGACCCAGCTGTGGAATTTAAAGAATCTTTAATTTTAGAAAGAAAGAGATCTCCGATGGAACGAGAAATAAACATTTGATTTTTTTTGTGAAGAAAAATAATTAAACAAACACTTTATCAATACCACTACAGAGAGGCAAGTTATCAGAAGGGGGCGGAGGGGGCCATTGATGTTAAATCGACAATGGCAGCGCCTACTGTACCACCGGATCTTCACTGAGAGTCATAAACGTTAGATAGATGCCGGATGAAAGCGTGGCAGTGGTAAATGGGCACCTGGGTGCAGCGCACAGCGCCGGTTCAAACACCCCTTCTGTTTCGTGCTCACCTAGACACCCCCAGACCCAGGCGTCGACTTTAAAGACGCGTTTCAAGTTCTGCGCTTCCAGCGCGATTAGAAAGCGGTCTCCGGCGGCATCAGAACTGGGCACTTTTTTTGTTTTGAAGAAAAACATAAAAAAAACTCATCAATGGCATGGAGGCATAATTGGCAAAACAAGAGAAGGCAGGCTATCAGAAGGGGCCGGCGGGGTCCCTTCCACGTCCAACTGACAGTGGGGTGCGTTTACTCACCTTCAAACGGCCTCACATCCATCCCGGAGCCCTTCGCGCCTTGTTCCCTAACAAGGCCGCCATCAAAAGGAACAAGGAGAAACGGACTTCATGCAGATTTATGGGCAGGAGCAGTATTTGCAAACAAATCTATAAAACGCTAATCTTAAACATACACCGCTAGGGGGCATTCCATTTCTGAAGGTGTAAGCACAAATGGCATGTTGTACAACAAAAGGGGAAAAAACAAATGCGTCCGGACGCCGGGACACCACCGCCTTTCTCCGAGGCCAAGCAGAAATGCCTCGGAGAAACGCAGCCTCGGTTTCGGATTCGGGGGCGTGTTTCTTTTTCTCTCCTCTTGCCATTGGCTGGAGGAGAGAAAAACACGCCCTGCGAAAAGCAACGAAAAAAACACGCCCCCCCCCCCGATCCGAAAAGGACGGGGCTTCAACGGAGTGACTGGACCTCTTCTCCAGTGGCTGGCCAGCATTTAAGAGGCCAGCCAATGGAGAACAGGAGAGAAGAGGGGCGGGTGCAAGCCCCTCTTCTCAAAGACATTAAATCTCCGGACTTCCGGTCTGCCGACCGGATGGTCCCGAGACCTAAAAAGGAGTCAACGTGACCGCTCGGTGAGTTATCTGGGCTCGTGGAGCCCTGCCAGGCTCCCGCTTCTAGCGTTGCCCTGCTGGTGGATTTCAAGAACCAAAAAAATAACTACATCTGAGGGCAAATAATAAAACGGCAAGTCATCCCCAGCCAAATGTGGGCCTTAGCAACTACGGAATCCTACTTTATTCTGCTCGGAGGTTTTGGCGCCAAACGCAAAGGATTCTGAAGGAACTTGATATGGACATATTTGTGTCCGTATGACCCATGTCAGTTTCTTGCATTGCTGGAAGACTTGGAGCTCCAACAATTATATTAAATCAGTAGGATAAAAAGGTGAACGCCTCCATTGCAGTCCATGTGAAACCGCTTGTCGGTCTGGTCAACTGCAAATAATAACTTCTAATTGGCACTTTGTGGTAAGTTAATGTGGTAGAATGTGTGCAGTCATTTATACCACAACATATTGAACTTGGAGGAACCTAGAGGGAGCATCTTGAGACTTTATGGATGTTTAATTATTTAAGTACAATTGGCATGAGATCCACAGCAGATTGTCACTTGATGACTGTCAGGAAGACAAGAGGGTCCCGAATTCTGGCTGAGTGTTTTACAGCCAGTAGGAAGCAATCTACAAAGATTTTGACACAGTGTCCAATGGTCGGGGGAGTTGTGACTTAACGTCATCGCCTATCCCTCAGCACCCTGCTCATGTGCAGTGTATCAGAGCGTCTGCGCGAGAGTAAGGAGGGATGGTGTTCCAGTTGTTTATCTACACCATATTGGGTGTGCCTGTGCATGCGCTTCCATTGGTCAGTGCGTTTCTTCATGACGGATGCTGGATTTGTAGAGAAAGTTAACATCGGAGGCATTTTGGCATACTTCTGCGGACAGCAGTGATACACACACCTGTTCTTGAAAGTTGTTACTCATGCGTTCACCAAGGTGACACACACACCTTAGGAATCATTACTGTGAAATGTCATATTGTAAGCTTAAGTGAGCGTTCACCACGGCGACACGCACACCTTGTTTATTTCCTTACAAGTGCTTCATTCATACAGCGATGCACATGCCTGGTATTTCTATCAAAAGACATAAATGTTGAATAGTTATCTATACAGGCACTGTATATAGAGAATCATTACTTGTTTAATAACCTGTATTGTGCACTATTCTTAAAGTCTTTCTAAACAGTAGTTTAATTATTAAAATTATTTTTGAAATCTTTACAGAGTTTTGGGCATGTATGTCACATGTGAGAACCCACCACTTCCATTTTTTAACAGTCCAAACCAGTGATACTCAAAGTACGGCCCGGGGCCGCATGTGGCCCTCCTGACCTTTACATGTGGTCCGCTGGTCAAGAGCAGCACTGGGCTAATGTTTACGTGACTCTGTACTAACAAAAAAAATATGTTTAACAAACAGATAAGCATTTATTTAAGGTTAGTTGAAATTTAAGACAGGAAGTAACTAGGGTGACCTAAACCACTTCAGGAACACCTTCATTTATAAAGACATCTTGCAGTAAAAGTATGATAAAGTCTGTTAATAATTCATTAACATGCAGAAATTTTTTACCTTAGTACATCAGATTATCAGTGCATTGAGAAGTATTTTTATTTAATGTGATAGTTTTGAAACATGGATTGAGAAGCACTCATTTTTCCGTACAGCCTGATAAAATGTCAATAGTGTACGAAGAGGCAGGTCAGTTGTCATGTGCCCTTTTTGGGGGCTTGGGTTTCTTGCATACATGAATATCATCAAGTTCATTAAATCAAACACTGGACAAGCCTTTGTACAGCACACATCCTGATGTCATGTATTCTGCAGTCCTCATATGTGATAATGAAGAAAAAGGAGAAAACGTGAAATAAAATAATTACCTAGGAGGACACAATTTGGTTATGCGAAGAAGCTAGGATTAATTCCAAGGTTTTTGGTTTCACATTGTGCAATTCAGACACTAGATGTATATGCCTAGCTGCCCATACAGTCTCCTTACCACAAACCCCTCCCGCCACTTTGCTGACATCAATGCAGCCTCAGCCACATCACAGGCCTAATTTGTGAGTAACCATGGTCGAAACCAACCTTCCATGAAAAGGGAAATGGGTGGAGACATTTAAAGAATTATTTATAGGCCATTATTGGTAACACTTTTCCAGCAGCAGGGAAGAAAGCGCTATTGTTGAACCTTATAGGTACAGATGTGGAAGATGTTTTTGAACATTTACCGGCATTGTCACCACCGTAAGGGTGGGAAGCAGGTGATTCTGACTGTTTTTCAGAAGTTTTAGACAGACTCAAGAAAGGGTTTAGTGAAGATCCTCATATTGTTATGGAAAGGTATAATTTTTATACTCAATATCAATTGCTGGATGAATAGGTGTATTCTTATGTTTCACCACTTTGCATTCTAGCGGCATATTGTTAATTTGGAGCATATATCTTAGAGATCAGTCGATTATACCAGGGTCCTCCAAAATCGGCAAGGAGGGCAAGATGAATGCCAGAATTTAATTTAACTACACATCTAAATGAGGATAAGTGAAAAATATGGCACGGATCCGGCCCTCCAGGTGCGACTATGGAGAACCCTAGATTATGCGATGCTCTAATACAAAGATCCAAGAACAACTTCAGCATCAACGAACTCAAACCTTGCAGAAAGCAATCGATATTGCTCAAAGTGTGAAACGATCCATCAGTTCTTTTAAGACAGTTAATGTTGATAGAACTTCTTTGGGGGTAGCAGCCTTAACAATGAAAAATACAAAAACCTGGGAGGGGAGGGGAGTGGAGGGGGGGGGGAGGGGAGTGGAGGGGGGGGGGGAAGGAGGGGGGGGGTTAAACAAAAATTAGAAAACCTTACACACCTTTGGTTGGTTTAAATAAGAGTACAATGCACTTGGGAGTCTAAACACACGCTGCCTAGTTTAAATCTTCTCCAGCAAGATGAGAAGAGTAATTTAAGTGTGGGAACCTTGGACATTTTGGTGCAGTTTGCCAGAGTGCGGCCAATAGAGTTTCAAGTGTACAGGATTAGTCTATGTGGGATGAAACACTCACTGAGAATGTTGTGTTATGTATCAGAGAACACATTTTCAGCGACTGTGTAGTTCAAGAAAATGTTTTGGAAAAAACTTGTGTTGATGGTAGTATTGAATCGGATACTGATATTAAACATGTTCAGAGTATTGCTAGCGGTGTGGACACAGAGCCATATATACCACCCATGTGTGAAATTTTAATTGATGGCAGAAGTTTAAGAGAAATGGCAGAATCCAAATGTATCATTATTTCATAAGTATTCATTCAGAAGAATTGACACGACAGTTTTTGGTTTTGTTGGAAAGGAAATCAACATGTTGGGCTATTTTGTGACAGAAATAGGCTTCAAGTATAAAACAATAATTGGCCAAGTGTATGTAGCAGTTTGGAGACATCAAGGAAAATTTGATACAACTCACTTCTAATGCTAAAATGCAAGTGTGTTTAGCGGAAGATGTGGTGAGGGTGTGGTAAATATTTCATTACCGGTACTATTTTTTATGCGGTAAAGTCTATTAAGAATAACTCAGTAAATATAAGAGGCAGAATCCGTGGTATTAGAGGTTTTAAAAGGCTTTATTCCTATACAAAGGAATACAATTCGAATTGTAGGCTTTCTATTCCATCACCACGAAAGTTCAGGAAGGAAGGGCATACATTGACAGATAAGCAGTTTTATAGAAAATACATTACAGTGAAACAGATGCAAGAGGCGTAACAGCTGATAGTACAGATAAAAGGTGCATACGTAACTAATAGAGGCGGATGTATGGGCGTAATTTAATAAACGTCATCATACATGATGTCACAAGTGGGTGGATCCATAAAAGAATCCTGCAATGTCAGCAGAAATATTTGGCAGAGATGCGCGCGCAGCCGCATGACGTGTGATTGACGTGCAACTAGAGGGTGAAGGGGACTTGACATTTAGCTCTACATGTGGAGACAGAAGTCTGGGGGTCGTGTCAACCTAATCCCAAATCATATCTAATATCCTATGTTTAAAGAACTGTGTTATCCAAAAGGAGAGGTCTCTAGGAGGGAATCTATTCTATACTGACTGTTAGTGCGTGTACAAGCGTCTAAGTGTCTACACTAGATGCGAGGGGGTAGGAATATTCCATGGTAACGGGGCTATGAATTACTTGCATGAGGACAGCGAGGCCTGGCCCTGTGCACGGTAGCTGGAGGAATGTTTACCTAAACTACTAGACAGGAATGCATCGGATGAGGAGCGGAGTAGATAATCTTGAAGGTGAAATACAGTTTTTGGCAGGCGACAGGCTGGATCAGGCACCGTTAGCCGTGCAGGGAGTAGGACAAAGTTCATGGATACAGATGCAGGCTCAGACTGGAACTTTCAGAAGCAGAAGGCAGGAAAAGGCTTGATGACAGAATTCGGGCCTACTCGCCTGAATCTGTAAAATGTGGAAAGTGAACCACATAAAGTCGGTGGCCTTTCATACTTAGGAATGGAATATCTGACCCATTCATGGTGGATCTGAAAGAGGACATGTTGACGGTGGACGCACATATATTTGCGTCTTCAAAACTGGAGCAGGAGGGAACATACATGTACTTATAGCATGTACATGGAGCCGTTGGGGTCTACGATAGGGGACATAACTGATCACAAAATTCATATTTCCTCAAGGGTGCAAAGTGTTTTGCATAGGGAAAAGAATTTGGAAAGTGTTTTAGATAAACACAGAGTTTTATTTAAGAAACAACTTGGTTTAGTAATAGGTTTGGGTGTCTAGTGTGGTCTTATGCACACAACTAAGTTTTCTCCTTTTATGTTTCTAAAACGGGAGAAGGCCTAAATAACAAATGGATCCTAATTGGTTGTTTTCTAAAGGAAAGATTTGTGACATTAATATAATGTATAACACTGTTAACAGTGATATCAATTTGAAAAATAAATTCTAAGAGTAAACAATTGATGAATCCAAAACCCAAAATTTGTTGTGTGTCGGGGACAAGGTTTAAACTCAAATTACCATGACACGTACAAAAAGGTATGGATGTTCAAAATCTTCCAAAGCTTGGGAGATTCTGAAGTTGGTAGAAACATCAGCTTTATTGAGCAACAACTCATGTTGGAGTGTTTCCAGATTGGCTAGGGTGAATAGATATAGTGTCACTCATGGATGTTAATGCTCAACTGGATGAATCCACTGAATTAAATAGCAATAACCAGCAAGAGAATGTAAGAATATCATCACGTAATGCTGCAGCATCAACACTGATAAAGGGAAAAAGAAACACTAGGTTGCCAAAGAAATTCGATGATTTTGTCATGTTTTGATTAGAAGTTTCGGTTAAGTTTTATTTTGGTTTTCATTTATTTTAATTTATAAAGGGAAGCATGTTGTAAGTTAATGTGGGCTCTGTGATGGTTCTACATTCTAACCTATTGCATCACATGTATTCTTACCCGTTTGTCTCCTTTGACTAAGAGTGTTGATGTTTGTATTAAGTTCCATATTCTAAGCAGTGTGTGGGACACTTGTATTCCTGCTGCTGAGGCGTTTGAATACTCCAATAAATGAACACGACTTCATGAATTTGTGTCTATGAAGTCATTTATACCATGACACACTGTTTTGGGACCCAAAAATTAATAAACCGATTCTAACATATGATTCTAAATTCCAGTCTAAAATAATATCTATTTATTCAAAGCACTGATTTTTTTTCAAAGTATCGGTTCGCAACAACCTGGAGATTCATTTATACCCAATTTCAGTATATTTACTCAACTGTCCAACTAATGTAAATTTGTAATAATTAAAATTATCAACATAGCCCCAACACATCACATTTAAATTATAACTGACATGTTTATATTTATAAGGTACTTAAACGAGAGCATAGTTGTTGCAGAAGCTTTATTTCGACACGCGTGTCATAAAAGCTAAAAGAACAGTTTAAAAACAGATAAAAAATTAGAATGAGTAACATACAAACAGGCATTACAATAAACATGCCAAGTTCTTTCTTCACAACAATGTTATTTAGCATTGCTCTTCCTATAATGGAACCTCATAGTGGGCGGTGTGCAATGAGTTGGGACACGCAATGCAACTACGAGCCACACCTGAGCTGAAGGACGATCCCGAGCATAGGCTAGTTAAAATGTGCCATGCTCTAATCATCAAAAGCCAGTTGAAAAGCAGTTTGTCATCCAGACTCATTTTTTACAAATAATAATGAAAATTATTTAGTTTAAAAATACAACTTGTGTATCAATAAAAACAAAGATAATAAACATTTTAACAACAGCAAACTGGTTTATTCAAAAGATAAACTATACTCAAAACTGCCTCAATGGGAAAAAGAGTCCATCAGAATGTTAAAGCAATGACAATGCGGTAGTCTACTTTATGTGCCCTACTGTCATGTTGTTTTATTTGACTTCTGGGCCCTCTAATGAGGGAGCTGCATAGAAGTTCTTTGTGCTAAAGTGCTTGTGCGTTATGTCTACGAGTATCCCGGATTACACAGGGCGGGAAGCTGGTAATCCATTGAACATCTTGGTCTGGGAGACGGCCTTCTATCTACCCTTGGGATCCTTTCATTAGTGCCTTCCTCCTGATGCCCCACATGTAGCTTAGGAACTTTGCCACTCCATAGACAAAGAGTGGTCTAGGGTCCCATTTTAAGATACACAAGGCTTCCCAATGGTTCCGTATGCCCAATCGTCGGCAGATCGGTTTTAGCCATTTGGATCTGGGGTGCACGTATGCCGGACATGCAAACAATGCATGGGCAACGGACTCTACTTGTGCCTTGCGTCCTGGACAGATTCTCGGACTTGAAACATTTGGATGCCACTTAGCTGTTACCTCTCCCACAGGGAAGAGTGCCAAACCTAAATTGAATGTATAGCATGCTATACTGGCAGACCTGGATTAAGTCTAGGTAGGGTTCCAGTAGCCTGGCCTGTTTGTGACAATATAATTCTGTTGTTAGTTTCCCCTGGTAGGTTTTAGAAAGTTCTTTGTGCTCAACCCATTCCCAGTACAGTTGCTTCACTACCTCATTTCGGGGCAGGAGTGGATCTTGGTTATCCCAAAGTGCCTGCAGCCCTACATCTGGCACCATAGTGCTAGGCAGTGCTTAATTTGAGCTGGGCACCGGTATTAGTGATAGTCCACCGCATGGTGGCATGGTCTGTTTAATTTTGAGAAGAGTACAACAACTGTGTTTGTTAAGTCAATTTGCACTGAAAACAGCCTCTCACACCATTGTTATAGCTTTGTGTGGCCTGAAATTGTCATGCTTGAGAGTGAGATGGTTAGGTATCATGCTAGTTCTGTTGTCAGTTTCCCCTGGTAGGGTTTAGAAAGTAAGTTCTTTGTGCTCAACCCATTCCCAGTACAGTTGCTTTACTACCTCATTTCGGGGCAGGAGTGGATCTTGGTTATCCCAAAGTGCCTGGAGCCCTACATCTGGCACCACAGTGCTATGCAGTGCTTAATTTGAGCTGGGCACCGGCATTAGTGATAGTCCACCACATAGTGGCACGGTCTGTTTGAATTTGAGATGAGTACAACAACTGTGTTAAGTCAATTTGCACTGAAAATAGCCTCTCACCATTGTTATAGCTTTGTGTGGCGTGAAATTGTCATGCTTGAGAGAGTGAGATGGTTAGGTATCATGCTTGTACTGTCATTGGTAGCGCTGGCAGGAGCAATGGGTGGTGCAAGCTTCAGTTGCCTTCCGAGAAGAGCCCCAGCACTACATGTTTTTTACAAATTAAGAACCGGTGCTATGTTCTTTAATAGAGTGTACATGTGAATAAGGGTGCATGTAGCATAGTGAGAGAGATAAAAGATTTACACAGCAGATAGTCCGGCAGTACAGGAAAAGTCCTTCACTCAGAGTATCACAGAAAATGACATGATGGGCTGCTAGCTCCCTTATCCATGTGCTGTGTGCTGGAGCGGGTAGTACAAAATTTTGTATACCCCCCCCATTTCTGCATGTTTATATGAATCCGAATAATCTATTAATTGTAATATTATTAATCTGTTTGAAGTGATAACTCACCAATTATATTAACGAAAGAATTACACGTGGGATTTGCATTTGCATGGCTAAACTAAATGTATACTAATATACGTACTCATACTAATGGTAGAAAAAAATATTGCATGGTAAATGTTGCTTTTGTGACGTAATTGTAAGTTGCACCAGATGACATCACTGGAAGAATATAAACGCTTTAAATGTTGCTATCATGCTAGATAATTACTTACACATAAGGGAATTAGTGAGGGTTTAACATTTTATTAGCCATTTCAATGTTTTAATTACGTTTTGTGTTTGTTGTGCTTAAGTTGACCATTTGGGCCTAAGAAAAGATGGCTGACTGAGACACACAACGCGACTACTACCGTTTCACGAGGTTTCGGGTGAAGTGCGCCTGTGCCACCACCAGCAACAGTGGCCTCGTCCTGACCCCAGGCAAGGTGTACCCATCAAGGACTCACTGGGAGAATCGCCAAATTCACGAAACAAAGGACTGTCTTTAAAACCAGAACCAGCAAGTGTCATGACTTAACCTAACGGACTATGTGAGAACTTTACCGAATGACCCCAAACCAGCCAATCAGGACTGCCTAAAACTGATTTTTGTTACATTTTGACATTAGTTTCATTATAAAAGTGGGTAGACAAAGCGAATTAGTAATCCTTTCTGAGCGAATTTTACTTTTCCTGACGTTATGCTGACGGAGAGGACGGTGACACTGCTGGACAGCTGTCATCCTGAATCTTTGAAAGACTGAATTGCTGCTTGACTTTGATGATTTAAAGACTTTTCCACGACTTGATTAACTTAGAGGACGACTGATAGCCAGATTAGGTAAATATGATGTTCGGTGATTTGGTTTATGACTTATTGAATTTGGATTACATAAACAAAATTATTATTCTAGCAAACAAATGCGTCGGGTGAATTATTTAGAGAACATTAGAAAAAAGATTAAATGTAGATTAAAGAATTGTGTCACCAAATATCAAAAATCAACTAACTGATTCATCGATTAAATGGAGGGAATATCTCGAGGTTCTGAGTTTAATAAAAGGTACATAATGTAGGTTCAGGTAAATTAGGCTCCTTAGTTGAAAAGGTATTCCTTTCATGTCAGCGTTTGGACAATTTATCTCTCCCATGAGAACGGATCAATGAAGTGTGAGTGTTGGTGTTATGGGCCCCACCAATGAATCTATTGAGTGAATGTGGTAGTGTGATATTTGATCTGTGACGAAGGGAGGATTTAAAATTTAACGCTGCAACAGTTTTCTGGTAGCAGTATGATGGTTGTTATTGTTTTGGTGAATATAGCTTGTAAATTGCTTATTGGTTATGGATTGATATTGATTTATGTATTAACACTCTATATTGAGTCGCGTCGAGTTCTATGTTGTTTGCACGGCTTCTGGGATGTAGGAAGTCGGAAGTTTGTAACGGTTCCGTAGTAGAGCAGAGGTGAGCGCTGCTCTCGGGAAAGACGGAATTGTTGTTGCCCTGTAGGTACACAGGGAGAAACGTGTAACGATTGAAGTTGCACGACGCATTGTCTGGGTTCGATCCGGTGACATTGTCGCGTGTTACCATTAGAAATATCTCCTGTATGAAAGAAGTGTATGGTAGCGAAGGTCACCTGTGAAGTTTTGGTCTTAGGTACCAGGAGTCTAAATGGCATTCCGATAAAGCTTATCACTAGAAAGGTAATAGGTGCTCCCTAAGCTTGTTAGAAGGGCAAATTAGAGGGACGTGCTACTTTATCAACGTATATCATAATTCTGTAGTAGGACAGACTGTTCGCTGTTCTCAGGAAAGACAGGATTCTGTGTGAATGACCTACATTTTCCTGTGTGAAAGTGCGTGAATGTGCAAGCATTCGGGTTAATTGTGAAACTCTCGTTTTATTTCTCAGGAGCATTGGGTCTCCAACCAAGTGTCTTAAATCTGGAGAAACGGTTAGCTAATGCTTGTTAGAAGGGTAAGGTAGAGGGATGTGCTACTTTATCAACGGAAGTAACAATTCCGTAGTAGGGCAGAGGTAAGCGCTGCCCTCGGGAAAGACGGAATTCTCGTGAGAAAGGTCTATTGCTATTCCTTGGTTAGCGAAGCGGATAATGGTGGTGTTTTTGTGTTGTTACTAACAGAATTGTCAATTTGAAACAAAACTTACCGAGTGAATTTTGTAAAGGAGGGGTAGAAAGGAGCAGGAGTTGCGGCTGCCGACGTCAGAACGACCGCGCTGGGATTGGCCAGTCAGTCAGAAACGTAGAACGCTCCCGATTGGTGCATTAGTGTGATTCGCACTGGTATTGGAGAATTACAGAGTGACGTAGACGCTCCGGATTGGTGCGTTAGTGTGAGTCGCGCTGGGATTGGAGAATTACAGAGTGACGTAGACGTTCCGGATTGGTGCGTTAGTGTGACTCGCGCTGGGATTGGAGAATTACAGAGTGACGTAGACGTTCCAGATTGGTGCGTTAGAGTCGCGCTACAATTGGACAGAAAAACAGTACAATCGAGAGGAGAAACTAGTGAGACACGAAAAGACAGGAAAAATGTATTACGATCTGCCAGAAAAGGAGAAGAAGTCCTGGTTCGGTAGAATTAAAGTGGTTTATGAAGGACAAACCGATTGTAACTAGGGAAGGACAATTAATTCCTCCACCGAAAACCCTGCATCCTTTATGGTTGCGAAATATGGATATCACACCTGTATTTGGTTAGACAATTGGGTCAAGTATACTGAGAATGACGGAGTTTTGGCTTTTCCAGAACATGGTTCATTTAATTTGGCAGTTTTGAGAAATTTGAGAGAGAAAATGATGAATTTAGAACCAAGACCTAGACCGACACAATTTGAACCATTGACAGAATGGGAAGATGAGATGCATGACTGAGAAAGACAGAAGTGGCGGAAGGCATAGATACATGTTTGGCAGGTCATACGGACATGAGAATCATGATGATCGAATGAGAAGGTGGCGGAATGAGAGTATGACTGAGGGGTTGTTTCCCGAAAGAACTGCAGGAGAAAATGAAGAAATAAAATGCACAGAAAAGAGACAATGTGGAAACGAGAGGGTATGGAGTGAATGAATCAGAGGACGATGTTCTTGATGACATGTTCTATAAAAATCCACCCCCATATCGGCCAGAGCCAGAAATATTAACACCAAGTGCCCCAATGAAAGAAACTTTACGAATCATAAAATCGGAACCAGAGTTCCAGGATTTGGGAAAAAACAATTCCATTAGAGAGGTAGAAAGGAAGTCCGGAAGTAGAATAAGTGGTGAAAATTCAGCGGAACTAGCAAAGACAACCTTAGAATTAACTGAGAAAATAAGAGCATTAACCAAAAATCTGGAAGCTGTAACAGTTCCAGTAACGATAGGTCCAGTAAAGCCTATTTTCGATAAACAAAAAGGATGTAGAACATTGTTTAACGGTCCCTTATAAAAGCAATATACAGGTTGAACAGTCACAACTGAGTCAAAATGACAATCCATGGAAACAGGCAATAAGTATGATTGAGCCAAATGTTTCAAATAATCTGTTTGTAGGTCAGAATTGTGCAAAAAGACGTATAACAGTGGAGTCAATATTAGAAACACAAAAGGATTCTGGATAAGGTAATGTAGAGAAGTCAGTAGGACCATCTACAGAGGAATTAAGTGAATGGTTGAGAAGCTTGCAAAAGAAAGACAAAGAATCTCAGTCAATAGATGTGGCCAAACTACGGAAGGTACTGGAAGAGTTAATTTTAGGAACTAGACCTACGGAGAAGTTAAAAACCTACCAGGATGAGGAGTTGTTATTCCTGTGTAAAAGCATAACGTGGAGAGCAAAAAGTCTCCATGAAAGATTAGAAGATGTAGCAAATGAAATGGGTATAGATATTGAATAGGTAAAAGCCCTACAGAAACCATATCGAATAGTTTTCACTGAAAAGGACATTGAAAATATGAATACCACAGGACGAATGAGTCAGATTAAGGAAATAATTATTTTGTTGAGAAAATGGGGAGATGTGGACAAATGGAAGAGTAGATGGCATCGAAAACGAGATGATGCTTCAGATAAAACCTTTTCAGCTTTCCCCGTTAGAGAAAAAGAGAAGGAAGTAACAGAATGCCTTATGAGAGAAATTCTAGGAGGAGGATATGTACATGTCCCATGGACTAGGCAAGATATTTTGTCATTCACAAATGACTTCCCTCGACTACGTGAAAAACCCGTCGAGTGGTATAGACAGGTAGACAGATTTGTAAAATTGTCCAAAGTATTATGGATTGATCTAAACACCCTGTTGGACATAATAGTACCAGCAGATCTATGGACAGAGTGCACAATCATGATAGATTGGCCAACACAAGAATACCCAAGGGATCCAAAAACAGGGGCTCCAGACCCCGAGGTAATGAAGAAATACGAACAGGTTATTGCATTTTTGAAAAATAAGGTTCCACCTAAAGAGAGAGATTGGGTAAAAATTGACAGAAAACATCAGGAAAGCAAAGAGTCAGTACATGCATATTATGAGAGGCTGATCTTGGCCTTTAAACAGTTTAGTGGAGATGAAAATCTGAGTGAAAAGGATCCAAGTCATTTTGTATATAGGTTCGTATATGGTCTTCGTCCAGAAATTAGTGAGATAATAAAACAGCATACTGTAGACTGGCAAATTAAGAAAATAGACGAAGTATTGAGACATGCTAAATATTTCAGTGATGAGATTGAAGCCAAACAGCGAAAATTGAAAGAAAAGGCTATGTGGGCACAAGTGAAGGTAGCAGAAGCTCAATTAGCAGAACAAGCAAATAATACAGGATCAAGACAAAAATTCAGTCCTGGGAAAGGTAAGGGAAATATAGAGGAAGCTAAGAAGAAATTCTCGTGCCATAATTGCGGTAGAATAGGGCATTGGAAATCAAAGTGTAAATTTCCTCCAAGCACTAACGATGAAAATGCATCATTGAATCCACAGGTGCAGAATGAGGTGAGCGGTCAACCGCAGCGACAGCAGCAGGTTGTTACCCAACAGAATCAGGTGCCAAAACCGCCTTTTCCACAGAGCAAAAATTCCCAGAGGTATAGTAATGAAATGGGATTCTACAACGGAGAACAGGTAAATAAACCGCTGCGTGCTAGCGCTGTTTTGCAGTATTGGCTGCAACGCGATGAGAGTGACTCAGAAAAAAGTTATTGACGGTGCCGAAGGGAGGAAGAAGAGTGCGTACTTGGCGCAACTCTAGAAGTAGACCAGTCAGGCCCATTTGTAGATTAATGATGAAAGCGTTACTTTCCTAGTTGATACTGGTGCTACTCGATCAACTGTCAGTTGATGTTAAGAATCTTCCTCTCTCGGATGAAACGATCCAAGTAGTTGGTGTATCCAACATGCAAATTAAAACCTACCTTACAGGCCCAGTGAAAGTTAGCATAGGGAAATTTTCTGAAATGCACCACTTTGTCGTGTGCGATACCAGTCCTGTGAATCTGTTAGGTAGAGATTTGTTGTGCAAAATGAACTGCACTATATTTTGTTCCCCGGATAGGATAGCATTTGCAACCCCAGATGAAGATGTGCTGTATAAAATGACAATGACAAACAGGGAAAATAAGGTTATTGAAACCTATGCTGTATTTAACCCTGATGAATTACCTAAAGAATTAAAACAATCTGTTAAGGCAGAAGTTTGGTATTTTACAGGAGAAGACGTGGGATTAATGAGAAATGTAGATCCTGTAAAAATAACAGTAAAAGAAGGAGTAAGTTATCCAAATGTCCCTCAATATAAATTGACACCTGAAATAATTGAAGGAGTGACTCCTGTGATTGAAAAAATGATAAAACAAGGTATTTTGAGAGAAATAATGAGTAGTCCGTGTAATTCACCAATAATGGGACTGAAAAAGCATAGTGGGAAGTTCAGGATAGTACAAGATCTGAGAAACAAACAAAATTGTTGTGTCATGTTATCCCATTGTATTAAATCCATCTGTGATTTTATATCCGATTCCCCATGACGCAAAATGGTATACAGTAATTGATCTATGCCATTCTTTCTTTTCCATCCCATTGCACCATGACAGTCAGCAAATGTATGCATTTCGTTTCGGAAAGCGTATTTTGGCTTGGTGCCGAATTCCACAGGGGTATACAGAAAGCCCCTCGATATTTAATCAGCTATTGAAGAAGTTTTTGGAAAGTCTAGAAATGCCTGCAAATTCAGTATTAGTCCAGTACATCGACGACCTTCTTGTGGCGTCGAAAACCCGTGAGGCTTGTGAACTTGACACAATAGCATTGCTGAATCATTTGGCAGATGGAGGACTTAAAGTGTCACCATCAAAATTACAATTTTGCAAGAAAGAAGTACAATATTTAGGACATCACATTGAAAAAGGACTGAGAAAAATAACGATAGACAGGATCAAGATTATAAAAAGAATGAGTCCACCTATGACCCAAAGAGAAGTGAGAATGTTTCTGGGAATGGTTGGATATTGTCGTCAATGGATTAGCAATTTCTCGTTGATTGCATAACCTTTGGTACGACTGACAAGAAGTGATGTGAAAGATCCCATTGATTTGACCAAAGAAGAATTGGCAGCATTCAAAAGATTGAGAGATGGATTGTGTGAACCACCTGCATTGGGTATGCCTGACTATGAAAAGGAGTTGGAGTTGTATTGCAATGACAGAAATGGATGTGCGCTCTCTGTGCTAATACCGAAGCATGAAAAAACTGACGAGACTAATTGCATATTTTTCATCAATGTTGGACCCAGTAGCTCTAGCTTTACCTGGGTGTTTGAAAGCAGTAGCTGCTACATGCCGAAGTTTGGAACAGAGTGAGGGAATTGTGATGGGATATCCTGTGAAAGTGTTCGTACCTCATGATGTGGCAATCCTTTTAACAAGGAGTCGCACTCAGTATATGACACATAGTCGGCTGACTAAGTATGAGAAAGTTATACTAGGTGCCACGAATGTGAGTCTTATGAGATGTTTGAATGTGAATCCTTCAACATTATTGCCTGATGCTGAGAATGTGGAAGTCAGAGATGAAGCAGATCATGACTGTCTGGATGTACTTGTTTCTGTACAAAACCTAGACCTGACATAAAAGACATACCCTTACCAGAAAGTGATTTTGTTCTGTTTGTGGATGGGTCTTGTTTGAGAACAGATGATGGAGTGTTAAATGCAGCCTATGCGGTATGTGCAGTTGCAGCAGTAATGGAAGCATCATATCTGAAAAGAGTAAAATCAGCACAAGTAGCTGAACTTGTCGCTTTGACTAGAGCATGTAAGATTGGAAAGAGTGTGAGAGTGACTGTGATGACTGACAGCCAGTATGGATTCGGAGTCGTACATGACTTCGGTCAAATATGGCTGCAGAGAGGCTTTTTGACATCGAGTGAAACTCCCATTAAGAATGCTGAAGTGGTTGGAAAATTGCTTGAGGAGAGACAGTAGCCTAGGCAATTGGCTGTTGTGAAGTGTGCCGCCCATAGTCAAAGTGGTGAGTATATCGCCACTGGCAACAAATACGCGAATGACATGGCACAGTACTGTGCACGAAATCAGAATTCCATTAATCGGGCTAAGGAAAGAAAGGTGATTTCTTGCTCTTTGATGTTTACTAACACTGTGGGAACATGGGAAGAAGTGGAAGAAGTAAGACAATTGCAGGATGAGGCAGGAGAAGAGGAAATGAAGCGGTGGGTAAAAGCAGGATGTGCACCCAGAGAAAGATCATGTGTGGGTCTATCGAGATGAAAGACCAGTCATGCCTGATAGCATGATGTCTGCCATGGCACGGATGTATCATGGACAGGGACACATAGGGAGAGATGCTATTGTCAGGTCATTTAAACAAACCTGGTATAATGAAAAGTTCAGACTTGTAGCAAAAAGTCTTTGTCAGAGATGTCTAATATGTCAGCAATACAATCCAGGAAGAAAGACAGTAGTGAGTCTAGGAACAATAGGTTGAGAAGGAGGGCCTTTTACCAGAATGCAAGTGGATTTCATTGAAATGCCTCCCTGTAACAGACTGGAGGTTATGGTCTGTCTGTTTTCTAGATGGGTAGAAGCATACCCAACAAGAAGAAACGATGGGATGACAGTGGCAAAATTACTTTTAAGGGAATTCATCCCTAGATTTGGGTTCCCAGTGACAATTGAATCAGACCGAGGAGGACATTTTCATAATGAGATCATAAAACTGATTTGTGAAGCATTGAATGTACAACAAAAACTACATTGTGCCTACCGACCAGAGGTTTCTGGTGTGGTGGAACAAATGAATGGTACTATCAAAAAACAGGATAGGGAAAATGTGTTTAGCCACGGGTATGAAATGGCCTGATGTCTTGCCTCTAGTACTCATGACTATTAGATCAATTCCAGATAGAACTACAGGGTTAAGCCCCCATGAAATCATCATGGGACGAGCCAGGCGGCACGTGTTTATACCAGTCAACAAGCTTATGACTAACTGATGACATGGTGTTGGAATACTGTAAAAGCCTGGCTGACGCAGTTCATTCTGTGTTTCCTCAGATTGGAGCAGATGCCACCATTCTTGAAAAGAATCCAGCCCATGATCTAAGCCCAGGGGACTGGGTGAGAATAAAAGTACACAGAAGAAGAAACTGTTTGGTCCCGAGGTGGGGAAAACCAAGACAAGTCATCTTGACCACAACAACAGCTGTAAAGTGTGCTGGATTGAAAAATTGTACCCATGCAAGCCATACATGGAGAATTCCAAATCCAGTGGACAGCACAAAAAAAGGAGTATTTTGATGAATCAGAATCCAGTACTGAGTCAGATGACGAAGAGCCAAAAACAAAAAAAAACCCTGAGAGGGGAGGGGAGGGGGTGGAGAGCAGAACAAAGTCTTAACACATGTTCCAAGAAGTATTTCCCTGAGAGGAAGGTTACAGATTTCTGATACCAGTTCAGACTCAGAGACTGAACAAGGAGCGAAGTGTTCAAAGGAAAAACGAGGGAAAACTAAAGAAAAAGACAGTGAGGAGATATTAATGGAGATTCATGAGAAGGAAGTACCAGATGAAATATTGAGAGAAAATCCACCTGAAACAACACATTTAGATGGACAGGTGCCAGATACAGAGAGAGAGGGAAAGATTATTGCGGAAGACCCCCGAGGAGGTGTAGGGAACTCCAACATCCAGTTAGAAACAGGGACAAGTAGTCAGCATGAAGATTGCGTGACAGAGATTCGAGGAGGGACAGAAGAAGGGAAAACTAAAGAAGTGGTGAAAAAAGAAACTGTTGAAAGTAAAAAGCAAGTTGAAACAGAGTCAGAAGAAAGCGGAGATGAAATACCTGAAGGTCGAGTTCTAAGAAAGAGAGCTTGGAGAACTGAAAAGAATGATAAAGGAAGTAGATTAAAAAGAGCAGCAAAAGATGATGTTTGGCCGAATAAAATAAAAAGGTTGAGATACCGACTGACACGAGTAAGTTCACCAAGAGCTGAACAGGTGAATAAAGTGACAAGTCAGGTGAAATCAAAAGACGAAGTAACCACTGAAATTAAAGAGAACAAAAGAACCAGAAAACCTAACCAGAAGTATAAATCACCGGAATGGACGTATGTGGCCCTGCCTAAAGTAAAAGAAGAGGCGGATAGCCAAGGAAATCCAGGAGGTGGTTGTACCAGAAGTGGTTGAGGAAGACGAAGAATCGGATATCCTGAGAGTTATCTTGTCCGATATTGGAGAAGAAGCAGATGTTCAGGACATTCTGTATACCGATCACAAAGGAAAAGTGAAAAATGATGAAATGCCAAACTGAATGAGACAAGAAAACAACTGATAGAAAGACAATATAATACCGAAAAAGACAAAAACTGGTAGAACCAAGTAGGTGCTTAGAGCCTTGGGTTAGAAAACTAGTTGTGAAGTAGAAGAGGCTAAGTCAAAAGACAGTCCATTTTAGCAAAGATGGCAAACATAGATAGTAGAAAAGATAGATGTACATTTTTTAAGAGATGGTGTAAAATGTGTTGTTGTACAGGATTATTAATGCTTCTATGGAGTGTACTTGCTCTCCTGATCTCATTTAAAGTTACTATAGATACATTAGAAGGACGTAGTGAAAACATAACTAATATAGGGAAGATTCAAAAAGTGGTTCTGACTAGAATAGATAAAAACTATTGACATAAAGACAGGTCTATAACTAATTTTTCTAATAATGTGTTTTCGAAATTGTTGTATGAATATGTAAAAACAATGGATGTAAGGGACTGCTAGGTCTGCATGCAGTTAGCTGCTTCTGTATCGGAGGGAGTGACTTATCACCTTCCAGTAACTTATGGAATAACATGTAGCGTAATAGATAGTTTATTTTATCAGACAGGAAAATTCGAATATTATTTTTCAGATGTAGATACTATATTTTCACAAGTACCGTCAATTAACAAGTTAAATAAGGTAAAACCTGCAAAGGTGTTAGTTCTTTAGTCTCTAAGAAAAATTCACCTAACATTAGAAAACATATTTAAAAACAATTTGACTTGCAGTTTGAAGAAGGAGAAAAATACATTTTTAGATATAGTTGAAGAAAGGAGACTGAAAATGCAAAGAAAGGTTTCAGAAGGAAAAGTGGAGAAAACAGTATGGGATGTAGAGATGGAAAAACACTTGAAAGGGGAAACGAGTCCAACTATGGCTTTAGATTGGCCTCAGAAAGGGAAATTGTATATTAGAAGGAATCAAGTGCATATGATAATTATTTTGTAGGGAATAGCGAGTGCCATGATACATACCGAATCATGGGTGGATGGGGATTTAAAGGTGGAAAAGATCCAGTTTTTTCCTGGACTATATTTTATTTGTGGGCAGGGCATATCATCGTTTGCCAGACCATTGGT
This sequence comes from Triturus cristatus, assembly GCF_964204655.1. NCBI lineage: Eukaryota > Metazoa > Chordata > Amphibia > Caudata > Salamandridae > Triturus > Triturus cristatus. Next base: position 532,999,446 of record NC_140583.1, on the reverse strand, counting down.
ATGGCACATGTTATGTAGGCCTGGTTTTTCCAAAGATTTTTCACATGGATAGAGGAGAAGATGGTGTACATAACTTAGGTAGTAATTTAGTACGTAGTAAGAGAGAATCTTGGGCAGAAAATTGTAGGCGATATTTTTGGAGCATTGATAACGGCAGTGGGAATATCTCTGAATGCAAAAAAAATTAGAAGACTTTCAACAGTAGTGGATCGCTTGTCAACAAGCACTGCTGGAGGATTTTTATTGGTAAACACTGAAATGGTTGCCATGCGTGCTATGGTATGCAAAATCGACTTGCCCTTGATATATTATTGGCAAAAGAGGGTGGAGTCTGTGGAATGCTGAAAGTTCAACATTGCTGTACTTACATTCCTGACGAAAGTAAAGATTTGAAAATGTATATTAAAAATATTACAGAATTGCATGACGAAATTGCACCACTGGAGGTTGAAGGTGTATGGGAAAAGATTGGAAGGAAGGTATCAGCTATTAAAAATTTCTTAGTAACTTTAGGTAGTACCTTTTTAGGTAAGATATTATTTCCATTAACATGTGTGATTTTTATAGTATTAATGATAAGATTAGGGTGTATCTGTTGTAAAAAGAATAAAAATCTGAAAAAGTCAAAAAGAGAAAATGTAAGGAGAAAAGACGTAATACAAGAGAGAATTTGATGAGATAGAGTTGGAGGAAATTAAGGAGAGTATGTATAAAAATCAGGAAAAAGAGAAGAGACAGGGGAAACTGAATTATGAATAAAAACAAGAAATCACTTTGAAATTCCGTAAAAGGGTTACAAAATTTTGATGGTGTGGTGATATAATCACCAAAGGGGGGATTGCTGGAGCGGGTAGTACAAAATTTTGTATACCCTCCCATTTCTGCATGTTTATATTAATCCGAATAATCTATTAATTTTAATATTATTAATCTGCTTGAAGTGATAACTCACCAATTATATTAACGAAAGAATTACACGTGGGATTTGCATGGCTAAACTAACTGTATACTAATATATGTACGCATACTAATGGTAGAAAATTACAATATTGCATGATAAATGTTGCTTTTGTGACGTAGTTGTAAGTTGCACCAGATGACATCACTGGGTGAATATAAACGCTTTAAATGTTGCTATCATGCAAGATAATTACTTACACATAAGGGAATTAGTGAGGGTTTAACATTTTATTAGCCATTTCAATGTTTTAATTATGTTTGTTTTGCTTAAGTTGACCATTTGGGTCTAAGAAAAGATGGCTGATTGAGACATACGACGCGGCTACTACCGTTTCACGAGGTTTCGGGTGAAGTGCGCCTGTGCCACCACCAGCAACAGTGGCCTCGTCCTGACCCCAGGCAAGGTGTACCCATCAAGGACTCACTGGGAGAATCGCCAAATTCACGAAACAAAGGACTGTCTTTAAATCCGGAACCAGCAAGTGTGATGACTTAACCTAACGGACTATGTGAGAACTTTACCGAATGACCCCAAACCAGCCAATCAGGACTGCCTAAAATGTATTTTTGTTACATTTTGACGTTAGTTTCATTATAAAAGTGGGTAGACAAAGCAAATTAGTAATCCTTCTTTCTGAGCGAATTGTACTTTTCCTGACATTATGCTGACGGAGAGGACGGTGACACTGCTGGACAGCTGTTATCCTGAATCTTTGAAAGACTGAATTGCTGGCTGACTTTGATGATTTAAAAGACTTTTCCACGACTTGATTGACTTAGAGGACGACTAATAGCCAGATTAGGCAAATATGATGTTCGGTGATTTGGTTTATGACTTATTGAAATTGATTAGATAAACAAAATTATTCTAACAAACAAAATTATTATTCTAACAAACAAATGTGTCGGGTGAATTATTTAGAGAAAATTAGAAAAAGATTAAACGTAGATTAAAGAATTGTGTCACCAAATATCCAAAATCAACTAACTGATTCATCGATTAAATGGAGGGAATATCTCGAGGTTCTGAGTTTAATAAAGGTACTTAAAGTAGGTTCAGGTAAATTAGGCTCCTTAGTTGAAAGGGTATTCCTTTCATGTCAGCGTTTGGACAATTTATCTCTCCCGTGAGAACGGATCCATGAAGTGCGAGTGCTGGTGTTATGGGTCCCACCAATGAATTTATTGAGTGAAAGTGCTTGTGTGATATTTGATCTGTGACGAAGGGAGGATTTAAAATTCCACGCTGCAACGTGTAATAATTTTTAGTAATGTAAATGAAGGTTAAATGGCTGAAAATGGGCACTTGTGATGCACAAGAGAGGAGACTTCAGAAACCTCGATTTCTGGCCATTTTTTGTTTCTGATCTTTCTCCGGTCTTGACAGGTTACAAATGTGGGCATTACTACAGGCAATACGCTGTCATTTACAGATCAGGTTATGCTGTTCAACTGTCCACTTATTGTAAAGTAGACTAAACTGTAGTGATTTATATGTGTTAATGCACACACTCTTGAAGGTATGGGTTCACTATTAGACTGTGCAGATGCCATCTAACGGGTCAAGTGCAAATTCTTATTTGCAGGGCTGTAGCACAAAGAAAATAACAATGTTAAACACCTGACGTGTCAGGTCCACAGAGTTTATATTATTTCTGCCATGCAGGAGGTGTTTCCATTAGCTAGGTCTGTTGGTCAGGTACTTTCAGTTTGAACCTTGGTGGTTGGTTTACGGGACTACCATCGGAAAGAAACTCAATTTCTCAAAGTAAAAAGTCAATATTACTGCGTCACTTGCAGAGACAAAACAGGCTACTGTCAAATAACATGGTTACTATCCTCCAGCTACTCAACCCCTCCTTCCAGGATATCTAAGGTAATGGCAGTGAGGTCCATGACAGAGCACAGAATGTGAGGCCAGTGGATTACACTCGACCCCCTCCCCCCCAAAAAAAACTATCCCATACCCTGTTCTCCTCTTCCAAAACCTAATTCCCATTCTGCCCACAATATAAATACATTAAGTGCTTTGATCACTTACTCAATAATGCTGTAAAATCTCAACTAATAGAGGCCAGCAGAGATTTCAGCATTTGTTGATCTCTTCGGTCTTATAATCACCCCTTAACTGCTGAAGCTTTTCCTACCCTTTTTGGATATTTGAGGCACTGTCCCCTTAAGCCTTTATTTTCTTTCCATAAAAGGTATCCAAGCCAAATATGCATCCTAGTTTCCTCCAAATGTGGAGTTTGAAAGGCAGCAGTAGGGTTAATGGATTCCCCTAAAAGGGACAAAGAAAAAAGCCAAAATATATATTCTTTTTTTCCCCCAATGGGAGTAGAATGGGAACAAAGTGCAATGCAATAAAGAGATTTTAAAAACAAATTGAATCAACAAAAAAGTTTGCGTACTATGATAATATAAAAAACTTTGAAGAACCAGTAGGATTGGAAAAATAATACTTTAAGTGGCAGCTAACTTTCCTATTTTTTTGTGGTTTCTACCCAACTCAGGTTTGTGGTGGAACATATGTGAAACTAATAGATGAAAATGGAAAGCAAAGCGTTTCAGAAAAATAAACAAGCAACATTCTGAATTCAACAAGGGGTGATTTATGTAGATTGCTCATTATTTTCCCAAAGAAATTAATAGTTTAAATCCAAAAATAATCAAAATAAGTCTGGAAAATGACAATTGGTGATGTTTTCATATATCATTTTTTGCCCCAATATCCAATTTACAAAAGTAATATACCATTAGGTTCTTTAGACCCTTCTGCCCATAAAGATATAGTGTTTGATGGCGGTCTGAAACACGCTACCTAGACCCAAAAACTCAGCTGCACCTTGTTATTTCATTGCACACTATCTTTGAAGCAATTCATATGGTAAAATGTAATGAATGAAGATTGACTATGAAGAAAAACTAGGTTTTTATTTTTTTTAAATTGCCAGATACTGAGTCGAGGCATAGTGATTAATAGCACAATTCTAAGTTTTGTATCACCCATGCTACCATGTGGTTCATAAGGCATTTTCAAAAAGTGCTCTTTCTTGCATATTGGCTTAAATTTAGGGGACAGAAATGGAGCTAAATTCAATTGATAATAAGAAATGTTCTGCTATTCTGTATTCCCACACTTCTCCCAATGAAAACGATACCCCACTTGTTTGGTCTTGCCTTATCGCCCACAACACGAAAGGCCTCAAATTGAAGCGGAGACTGCAATTATCACCTGTGAAAATTAATCCATGTTGGTGATGTATGTAGCTATGATATTTGTGCCTGGGGTCAGGTGCCACTCTGTGAAACTAACTAAACCAAGACATTCCTGAATTATGGACATCCAGGAGAATCCAGGGTGGTATGACTTGCAACGTTTTCTTACTCTGAATGCCCTGCAAACCCCAAAGAATGACTAAAATAACGCTTCCCCCCCCTCACGTTTCTGTGAGGGAAGGATCCTGAATCAGCAGAGATACTTACCATTTCGATTAATTACCTTTCTATTCCCACTTGTCTGCCGATAAACAAAATTAACTCACTTGTGTGGCTGAGCCGATTGCCCACGACAGAAACTGATAAAAGATGTGACCAAATGAAGTCAATGTATTCTTCCCACGATCCGTTGTTTGGTCCATTCCAGTCACAGGCAAAAGGTCCTACCACACAACTGAGGAACAGTTAATCAAGAAAAGTGCGGAGATGCCGAGTGGTAGGAATTGTGTGGATCCTTACAGATTCCATAAATTTCCATCACAGATATGTGAGGAAATGAATGATTTAGCCAAAACATGATATGTGCAGTCTATTCTTATGGAGATGTAATAAGAACCATGCATGTTACACACCCCTGGATTTCTAGGTTTCAAAAATGACCAGGGTTCATAAGATTCCCTGCTTGTCAGCTGACTCAGAGGTCCAATAGTGTAACCAATCTCAATGGCGAGCGAGTGAAAACTGGCCCTCCCGTCTTCTCAGCAGTGTCAAAAATATGTCCCAAAAAAATCATAAATGTAGTACTGTTTTTCATGGGTATTCTCTTTGTCCCTAGGAGTAGGGGGCAGAAAGACTGCATAGGGTTTTGGGGTGGGTGGGTGTGCTGCCTAAAGTAATGATAGGTGGGCCACCACCCATTTTGTTTTTCAGTACATCCCTGGCATTCACTGGGCTTTCTGCCTCATCTGGGAGCAGGTTGAAGATAAATCCTACAACATTACCCTGGTTGGTGGTGATAGAAAGACTGTTGGGGATTTAGGGATGGAGGTATGTTCGAATGCAGGACAGTGCATTTCTCACTTTGTTCACTCCTGCTGGTGTAGCTTTCTTTTTGTCTGGGGGTGTTAGATTAGGGGGGGCAGCACACGAGGGAGAGCTACATAAGGAGCAAGCGAGGAGAAAGCAAGCAACATGTAGAGGAAGGAAGTCTGGCAGGGAAGAAGCACACAAGAGAAAACTTGGGACATGAGGAAAGCAGACACATGGAACGTGGGGTTGGTAGTTGACAGGGGAGGAGAAGATAAAAGCTGGAAAACAACTGCACGCTCATTAAGTTCTTAAAGCAAACTAGACAAGCATTTGCAAAGTCCACAGGTCCCACCTTTGGGCTTTGCCAATTCCTTTTGGCGATGCGATACAGCATAGTCATAATGCTGTGCAGCATGGACAAAATTAAAGGGAAAAAAACGAAAAAAGGCACAATGACACAGCCTATGTAAATACCAATACTTTTTGCTCTTTCTGTTGTGGCAGGCTCCATTCAGTCGGCTCCATTCAGTACTCCGTTTCAACAAGCAATCATACATACCACAGTTGATCATTTTAGTTTTTAGACTTTTTCGCAAACCTTGTTGCCATTTCCCTCCTACCATAGTCGACAATTTAAAAGAACCGGTTTAAAACATAGATGTCACTCCCCCTCATATCGTAGTTGATAATCATAGTTTAAAGAACTAGTTGAAGTATATGCTTGCAATCCAACGGTTAAACATGACCACATCATTCAGTAGTGTTTTGAGCAATTTAGATCATAAATCGACAGTGCCAACATGGTAATAAAATTAAAGTTTCAACTATCCTGTCCAAATAGACATACTGTCAAATGCCCTAGCCTAACATTGCCACTCCAGTCTATATCGTAGCTGCACTAGGTTTCCGGTCATCATTTTTTTCTGCTACAAATTATTCAGTTTAATAGTTCAACAGATGCTAAGACTACACCCTCCAAAATAGTACAAACAGATGTGGAACCTTCAGTTGCCCCAAGACATCGGAATCCACATCAGGAAACGAGGGAGACAAGAATTGTTTTGTTAATCTCGTTTATTTAAACCACGTCACAAAGATACAACTACTGACTGCACGGAGTCCAGCACCAACAATTCTTCCACCTCCTTGAGCTGTCTCAGACTGGACACCCCAGCGTAATGAGAAACGGCTACTTACTTAAAATAAATTTACTTGGATTAAAATACTGTTGCATCCCTTTAATTGTGTCGTATTCGTTTAGGAGTGCTAGGCGAGGAATTTAAAGAGGAAGTTTATTCCAGATTATATAAGGACACTGCTGACCAAGAATCTCTGAAGAGAATGCATCACTGCAGTAGAAACCAGGGGAACATTCATGTGATTCAAAATAACACACGTCAATACAATAACACTCACAAAAGAATACGACAGAATTAAAGGGCTACAAAAAAGACCAACATCATAGCCAAGATATCACATCTCCGAGTAGGATAACACTACCACAGAGTAGTAACCGATCTATCAATCGATCCACGCTTACGAAATTGTAAAACTTGGGCCTGGCCATAACTAAGCTTTTCGGGGTTTCTTACCCCTTATGTGCAGTCCCTTACAAATTTCTGCTGCCGAGAAACCTCATCTTACCGTTTCTTCCGACCACACAGCTATCTCCCTTTGCCTTCCACGTGTTCTCAAATCTGCAAACTACTCAACTAAAAGTGATTGGACTCAGTAGCACCGAGCCTGTTTCCTGCGAATCTACACGCCATCTTGGAGCTATTCTTTTTCACCTACTCGCGATACACCTCGTCATAAACACTAAAACTTTCTTGTCAATCCTTAGTAAATCTATGTATGTTTCTTTACAAAGCAAATGTTTGTCAACTGTGAAGTAAAAATGTAAGTATTTTAAAGGATCCTTAGTATATGTATGATTATATCACTATGATTTATTAATGAAAACGTTTGCACAATTTCCTTTATGATAACAAAAAAGTAAACCAGGTTCATATTTTTAAAGTTTGGTTATGATCCACTAATCGACAAGTAGGAGTTGATTTTATCTTTTCAAGATGGCTGCAACAATGCAACGAAGGTAAACCCTACGTGAAAACGCGATTCCGTGAAAGCCTGCTGTGCTCATTGATCGAACAAGTCCGGGCTTGTACAGTAATCCGGTTTAGCAATTGAAGTGATTAACGCTAGACGGCATATACATTTGAGGCCTGAGACTGGTTGGCGGTCATATTATGATGACGAGAGAAAGTAATATGATGGCTAGATTGGGCGAGCCAGCAAACTAACAAAGGAGTGCCGAGCAAGAGCCGAAGCAAGGACATGGCCTAATCAAAGGAAAACAAGCATTGGAAATGCAATTGGCCTCGCATTTGCATGAGTGAGAGCTATTAGCGTTGTAAATGAAGCACGGGGACAAGTTTACTTTGGGGACGCCTTTTCGGGTTTGATTTCAAAGCACTGAAAAACAATGCTCCTAATTGTTATGATGCTACATAGTATGTGTCACCATGCTTACGTCCCCGCGCGCCCCTCCCTTCCGCGCGTGGCACTTCCCGGCTGGAATGTTGACAGCCGGAGATTCTAGTGACAGTTTACAGTTTAAGGTGACAGTTGGCACTAACGCCTTGTATGTACCAGTCGCACTCCGCCTCCAGTTGAGTGTGTCGTTTGTATGAGTAATAAACTACTTCCAGTTAAACCTCCAGACTTTGCGTCTTTACAATTTGGCGACGAGGAATGGTGATGTCAGTTTATCAACGTGTTCGTGCAGTATAGAAGCAACCCCTTCCATTGCCTCCAAGCATGCACCTGCAAAATGCATTGTCACTGGTGCTGCTTGCTTTTTGATACTTTGCAGGCAATTTTCAATTCATTCAGTCTAGTTCGCAAAGGTGCAGAAAGGAACCAGCGAAAGATAGGTTCTTGCATTCTTGGGTGAGGCGGAGAAGGAATAGTGGGCTACAAAACCCGCAGCTCTAGCTCTGGAAAAAGATTCCTCAAGATTGTGAGTGTGGGTATGTTACGGTCCTGAGGCGGACGCCGGGACTCTATGCTCCGTGAATTGCCTGTATGTGATCGTGCTTCATACATTGCTGATTGCTTTTAAAATTATCGTTTTTACTGTTCGTTTATTTTATCTGCACTCTTTGCACATTTGGGGCTCGAACCCCTGTCCTGTAGCCCTTGTCCCGCCCTCCTTTCAGACGAGCTGGGCGTTCAGACCAGTGCTCCGCCCCTCCCCACCTGATTAGGATAAACTTTCTGCTTTCCGTATTTTCGGTGATTGTCAGTGTGGGTATGTTACGGTCCTGAGGCGGAAGCCGGGACTCTATGCTCCGTGAATTGCCTGTATGTGATCGTGCTTCATACATTGCTGTTTGCTTTTAAAATTATCGTTTTTACTGTTCGTTTATTTTATCTGCACATTTGGGGCTCGAACCCCTGTCCTGTAGCCCTTGTCCCGCCCTCCTTTCAGACGAGCTGGGCGTTCAGACCAGTGCTCCGCCCCTCCCCACCTGATTAGGATAAACTCTCTGCTTTCCGCATTTTCGGTGATTGTCAGTGTGGGTATGTTACGGTCCTGAGGCGGAAGCCGGGACTCTATGCTCCGTGAATTGCCTGTATGTGATCGTGCTTCATACATTGCTGATTGCTTTTAAAATTATCGTTTTTACTGTTCGTTTATTTATCTGCACTCTTTGCACATTTGGGGCTCGAACCCCTGTCCTGTAGCCCTTGTCCCGCCCTCCTTGCAGACGAGCTGGGCGTTCAGACCAGTGCTCCGCCCCTCCCCACCTGATTAGTATTAAATGGCCACCTTTTTCAGGAAGCGCAGCGGACGAGCGCAGCGGGCGCGCCAGCGGTGCGCCGAAGGCTCGCCAAAGGCAAGTCCGTCTGCGCCCGTCCCGCGCCTAGTGCCGGAACCCCTGGTCCTGGGTCAAGGAACAACTCGAGCGGTCACATTTACAGCCGTGACACTCTTCTGGCTCTGTGGCGCAAATGCAGGAGCCCGGGCTGCGTGATCCTGGAACTGCAGGAGGATATATTTCCCCCTCAGTGTTGCATCAACTGTGGGCAGGCTCTCCCCTTGTCAGGTTGGCAATCTAGTAACTCTCTCACTGCCCTACCTATTCTTAGGATGAGGAAAGAACACGCAGCAATTAAATGCATGCTATTGAATGCCAGATCTCTGGTGAAACATAGTTTAGAGTTAGCGGAGCTCATAATCGAAACCCAATCTCTGATAGCATTTATTACTGAGTCCTGGACAGACGCAGCCTCAGGCCCAGATGTTGTTAAAGCCACCCCCCCTGAGTACCAGTGCTTTGTCCAAAACAGAGAAAGTAAAAGGGGAGGAGGTCTTGTTATTATCTATCACAACTCGATCAGAGGATCCTTCCAGTCGGCCACTACGGATCTATTCGAATCACTTATTTACAACTTTACTCTGTCCAACCATCAAACTCTCAAGGGTGGCTTAATCTACAGGCCCCCAGGACCCAAAGCCCCGTTCCTCCCTGCACTCAGTGGTCTGCTAGAAGAAGCGCTTTGTGCTAAGACATTTACTCTGCTGGGAGACTTTAACTTTCATCTGGAGTGTGATTCTGACTCGGACACGAGAGACCTAATAGAACTGATGCACGGTGTGGAGTTGAACCAAAGGGTCATCGGCTCGACCCATAGGGCAGGACACACCCTAGATGGGATTTTTTCCAATCTTCCCAACCTAGAACTTATTGCAGTTCAACCACTCTCCTGGTCTGATCATTCGGTGGTGCAATTTGAAATTACCTTAGCCACGCCTCCCAGACGTAGTAAAGTCCTGAACCCCCCCAGAGTGATCAGGAGGTGGAAAAATATAGATGGAGAGGCCTTAGAAAACTTGCTTAAAACCTCCATGGAGCCCCTCCCAGTCAACCTGGAAGATGCTGCCACTGCCTATACGAGCTGGTTGGAGGCTGCCTGCCTTAACCTAGCCCCTCCTAAAACGTATCACTCCACACGCTCTAACCCCTCGGCACCGTGGTACTCTGAACATATCAGGGACCATAAAACGCTTTGCAAAAAACAGGAAAGACTCTGGCGGAAGAACTATAAAGAGGAGGATAGGAAGCTTCTCAACGCAGAGTTGAAAAGGTATAAACTCGCGATTCAAGAAGCTAAACATGAGTTTTTTTCAAAACGCATTAGGGAGGCCTGTAATTCCTCCATGGAACTGTTTCGCACAGTATCATCCCTGGCTGCCCCCAAACCAGTGGAGATACCTCCCAGTCGCAAACTATGTGAAGACCTGGCGAGATTCTTTCAGAATAAGGTAGATAACATCTTCCTTCCATTAGACACTCGTGCCAAGATGGCCGCCCCAGAAACCAACTTAGAGGCAGATAGCAACTCACCTAGGCTATTGAACTTCTCCCCCATTAGGGAGGAGGAGGTGAAAAACCGTATTCAACGGATAAAATCTGGCTCCCCTAATGACCCCTGCCCGGCCAGTGTGGCCAAACTTGCCTCATCGACTGTGGCTGCAGGTCTCACTCCACTGTTCAATGCTATGCTGGACACGGGGGAGTTCCCTTCATGTTGGAAACAAGCTTCCATCCTTCCCTTGTTGAAGAAACCGAATCTGGAGCTGACCGACTTAAACAACTACCGGCCTATTGCCAGGTTGCCACTTCCAGCAAAAATCCTAGAGGGTATTCTAAATTCGCAGCTTCTTGAGGACAGGTCAGAGCCTGGATCCATCTCAACATGGATTTCGGGCGGGCCATAGCACCGAATCTGCATTGATCAAATCAGCAGAGGACGTAAGAACAGAGATGGATGCAGGAGGCAGAGCCGCCCTGATCCTGCTGAACCTGTCCGCAGCCTTTGATACGGTCCACCACAAGATACTTGTGGATCGGCTCAGGGCTAGTGGCATTCAAGGAAATGCGCTCAAAATCTTGAATGCCTTTTTGTCCAGCAGGACCCAAAAGGTGGCTCTTGGGGACTATGAATCTGCCCCTTTCATGCTTCCCTGCGGAGTCCCTCAGGGATCCTCCTTGAGCCCTACCCTTTTTAATGTATACGTCTCCACCCTGGCACCGGTCATCAGATCTTTTGGCTTTAAGTTAACATCATATGCGGATGACACTCAAATAGTAGTTTCATTACTACCGGGGGAAACAGACAGCACCGCGGAAAGGTTCAGAGGCTGTATGCGGGAAGTCAGTAATTGGATGGCGGAAAACTGCCTTAAGCTTAATTCAGCTAAAATCGAAGTGTTGCTTTTTGGGTCCAGAGATAACTTCTGGTCCCCGTGCTGGTGGCCGGAGGAAATGGGCACCCCCCCAGCTCCGGTCTGGAAGGTTAAAAATCTGGGTGTTCTGATGGACGATTTGTTGTCCTTCAGACCTCAAATCAATGCACTCTCCTCAGCTACTCACTTCGTCCTAAAAACTATTCGGAAAGTTTTGCCTTTTCTTGCTGACGAATACAAGAAGACTGTGGTCATAGGTCTAGTGATGTCGCGACTAGACTATTGCAACAGCTTACTGTTGAATGCCCAACAGGGGCTTCTCAACAAACTCCAAATTTTGCAGAATGCGGCAGCCCGACTGATTACAGGCACACCTAAATTTGCCTCAGTGTCACAGGATCTGGTGAAGCTACACTGGCTACCAGTTCGCAAGAGAATTATCTTCAAATCTCTTTGCATAGCATTCAAGGCCCTGCATGGCCTGGGACCTCACTGCATTTCTCAACTTTTTCAATGGCACAGACCTAAAAGACTGCTGAGGTCAACAGAGCAGGGTCTGGTAGTCATCCCCAGAGTCAGGAAAGCTCGCTGGGGTGGGAGGAGTTTCTCCCTAGGTGCAGCTAAGGCATGGAATGCTCTGCCACTGCACCTCAGACAACTGCCGGACCTCTTGTCCTTCAGGAGGGCCTTAAAGACGTGGCTCTTTTCACACTAATTTCTTGTTCATACACTCACTGTCAATCAGCGCCAGGACACCTCTGGGTAACAGTGCGCTTTATAAATGTGAAAAATAAATAAATAAATAAGATTAAGAGCAGCGTATTGTTACTGCGTATGTACACATAAACAATTCCCTTAGTTTCAGATATTATGTTTCAAACAACAAGATTGTCCTTTACTTATTATTTTAGTGTTATTTTTTTGTAGGCGAAAAGAAAAAAATGGGATAAAAAATATTTGGCTAATAATTAGAACCCTTGTTAACCTTCCCAATCCAGTAGCAGATTCTCAAAAGCTATACTTACCTAGCCTCCTGCAGTAAAACATCTGTAGAAGATCCGTGTTTGTGATTCTGCCTCGCTTCCAGCTCTGAGCAACTTTAAACACCGACGGTAGGAAAAGCTTGTTTCTCGTGACGGACAGGTAGTTGGAAAACAAAACATTCACTCTGGAAGAAATTCAACCAGAAGTTATCTCCCCAGCTGCATGGAGAGTGGGTTTTCTACGGGTGCAGTACCAGGGAAGCTTAAAGTTATATAGCATAACACTAAAGGGTGATGTTGGCCAGAGTTCAGTGGCCGGTGAACTGAGTGATCCATGCAAACGTTCCACAGAATTTCTCGCTACTAAAGCTGTCCACAAGAACTGAATAAATGTGGTTGTAGTTATCCTTTTTTTGTGACAGTACCTTTTTTGTGAAACGTGATGATTCAACATAAAGCGTGGCGTTCCCGAAGCGGGCTCCGCGCTCAGCCTTAAAGTAAATACAAAACTTGAAACATAAAGTGAGGTGTCCCTGAATCGGCTGCCGTGCTCATCTTCATAGTTAAAAAACAAAAAAGCTGAAACATAATGTGCGGTTTCCCTGAAGCGGCACCCCGCTCAGCTTTAAAGTAAAAAGAAAAAAGCTGAAACATATAGCGCGGTGTCCCTGAGTGGGTGCCGCGCTCAGCTGTAAAGTAAAAAAAAGCTGAAACATAAAGTGTGGTGTTCCTGAAGCGGGCACAGCTAAAAAAAAAAAAACTTCAACGGCACAGCTAAAGCAGTGAAAGGAGAGGGATTGTTTGAAGACTATCTTTTGGAGTATGCAGCAGATGGAGAGGGGGCTTATAACGCAAAGCGGAAGAGAGAAGCCAATCTAAACAAGCAGTGACTGGCGAAGAGAAACATTTATAAAAAGAGTTCTTGCAAACAGCACATAAATAATGGTAGCATATGAAAGCTGTAATTGACCGGTGCTCCTCTCCCTTAAACGGAAGTGAAGTATCAGCTGCAGGAACGAATTAGGAAGCAGAGAAGAAGAACAACGCTACACTGAGCCTATGGTAAGCAGAAGGTAGGAATAGAGTAGTAGTATTGATTACAACAGGTCTTGAAGCCAGCACATGCGCACTGTCTAGGCACACACTCAAGGACTGATCTCTGACTAATTTGTTTTGTGTAAAAATATTATTAATTTGTATTTTATTCCTAGAACAAAGCCAGGCCTGGTACATGTAAGTGAAATGATACTTTGTAGAAACAGTACAGTTGAATGCAATTGTATGTACTTGGTTTTGGTTACAGATAAATCACTTGCAAAAAGTAACTGTTGAAATTACTGTACATATACCTTATAATTACTTAGTTGGTATTGGTTGTATTACTTTGCAGGTTACTTTTCTTACAGAGTGTGGTATACCTGGATGCCATGCTGGGACGTTTCCTAAATAAAGGTAAGTAAATGCAGTTTTGTTATTCAAACACACTTGTAGGATTTTTCATACAATTTCCAACTCCACACTTAAAATAGTTTTTTTTACAGAAAAGCAGTCAATGCAATCCTATGGGAGGAAATGGAGTTATTAGTTTACAGGTAAGTACATGGCTGCGGGAGATGGTTTACTGGGTTAGAACCAGGGTTTCCCCTGGGTCAAGGATGCACTCTCAAAGCACCCTCAGCGGCACTAATGCGGCCGGGTGCAGAGTGCTGTGGCCCAATGTTATCCAGTAGGGGATATGTGGCCTCCGGTTGGTGGCTGCTCACGAGCAAGTCACAAGGTTGAGGGAGCAAAGCTCCTGGGCTTAAACTCAGAGCAAAGGGGGGTTCAAGTTCGCACCCAAGGTACACCAACAATGGCACAAGGGCGGCCGGGTGCAGGGTGCTGTTTTGGCGCCAGGTGTCCTGTTGTTTTCAATGGGAGTTGCCGGTTTTGGATTCTGGCTGCAGGCTCGGTCCAGGAAGTCTTCCAAGAGGAACCAATAGCTGGGCAGGTAAGTTGGAGGGCTCTGGGACGTAGGTGCACCTCAGGTCCTCTTCTCCAGGGCGCAGGGCGGCTGGATGCAGGGGTGCCTTTTGAAGTCGGATTTCACCTTACCGGGCCATTCGAGGTGGGGGGAGGGGCTCCGTGCAGAGGCTGCAGACGACGTCGGGGAGTTCTGGAGGGGTCAAGCCATGGTGGACTTGGACTCTGGATCGCTGAGGGACCGGTGGACCATTCAGACTCGGGCCATAGGCGTCGGGTGCAGTAGTCGTTCCAGGTGTTGGGTTTCTTTCTCCTCAGCAGCCTCGGAGACTTTCTTTGGTGATTCTTTTGAACAGAGCTGCTGTTCACATGAGGTCTAGTCTTTGTTGAAGGCAGTCAGTCCTCCCAGGGGTTTTGGAGGTTGCTGGCTGCAGGACAAAGTGACTTTTGGTGCAGGATCTCTGGAAACTGCAGACGGGCCGGTAGGGCTTGGGCCACGTCAGTTCTTCTCTGCAGTCTCCTTTGCTGAGCGTTTTCTTTCTTTCTTCTTTGTAGGTTGCGGGAATCTGCCTTCTGGGTTCAGGGCTGCCCCGCAAAATACTTTATTTAGGGGCGTTTTAGGGGTCTCCAGGTCAGTAGCCAATGGGCTACTGACCGTAGGGGGACTGCACCCTTGGTGTGCTCAACCCACGTGGGGGAGTGGGCACAATCCCTAACCCTGATTGGAGAGTGCCTGCCATCTGCAAGATGGTGGGCACTGAAGAGTGGGCTTCAACTCGCCTCTTCCCCCTGAGGGGTGGAGTTGGCAGAGTTGGGCACACCTTCTTGGCTGCTCTAACGTTTCCCGCCCAAAAGGGGGTGAGACAGGAAGGGGGCCTGCTCCTGATAGCAGGAGAGGCTGGGGGTTGTGTTACAAAGGTGCAAGGCCTTCGATGCTCCCCTGCGACAGATGGCTCTTCCTGACCTGGGGGAGGTGTGAACACCTCTGCCCAGGAAAGGCTTTGTTTCTGGGCCCAGGGAGCAAAGGCTCCCACTCCAGCCTGCCACCACGAGACATGTCTTGTGGTGGTAAGCTGGTGTTTACCAGACAGGGAACTCACCAGAGGCTGGTCGTTTTTCGGGGGGCATCTCTAAGATGCCCTCTGAGTGCATTGTGTAATAAATCCCACACTGGCATCAGTGTGGGTGTATTATGCTGACACGTTTGCTACCAAACTTCCCAGAATTCAGTGGAGCCATTATGGTACCGTGGAGTTCATAATGACAAACTCCCAGACCATATACTCTTTATGTCTTTACTGCACTTACAATGTCTAAGAATGGACTTAGACATTGTAGGGGTAAAGTGCTCATGCAACTGTACCCTCACCAGTGGTATAGTGCACCCAGCTAGAGCTGTGACTTTTCTATACCATAGTCTGTGGGTTGTAGGTATGGCACACAGGTAAATGTAAAAGGAGATAAGCAGCGCACTCCTGATTCTCTAATTTAACCCAAGGTATATTCTGGATGATATAGGTGTTGCAGCGCAATGCCCGCTGTCAATTGGGCATAAAAAAGCAAGATCAGAAAATACAATCAACTAATGATTGACGCTGCGCACTGTGCTACGTGTAACAATGTTACAAACAATTAATCACATTAACAAAATTTCAAAAATACCAAGCACTGATATTCGTTTGAACATATATTTTCAGCATATATGTAACAACAGTTTCAAATCATAACTTCATGAGTGTATCAACACATTTACAAGAGAAACAATTGACATCTACCATAGGCAGTGCAATATATAGATATACCACATAATATTTCAAGAAATCACAAACAGATGATTTAGATGAGCCCAATGCATTTCGGGACTTTGCTGTCCCTTCGTCAGGGGCGTTCTGTAAAGAAAATGCATATATTATATTGTCGAACAAACAAGTCATTATTATATTTACTCAAAAAGAACACATGGTGGCAACTCGTATAGTTAACATGGTACATGCGACTAGACCATAAATCACACAAGCAGTAAATAATTCTCTGTTTAGTTAAAAGTAAAGATTATATAAAGGAGGAATAAAGTCACCCAATAGTGTAAAGACCAAAACAATGAATGTGACTCTGAAGCGAGGTATAAATGAGAAAGAAATCCGTACCAAGTAAAAGAAAGAAAACACCATGCCTGAGATAAATCTAAAGGAGATGGGGTTGTGCGGTCTCACCTCAAATATTATGTATGTACTTCCATGATAGGAACGAACGATAAAGACAAGCTAGCTGTTGCTAAAAACCAAAGAGAAACAACTCAGTGAGAGCAGGTGCTTATATTAAAATAACACGTTAAAACCGTGTTGAAGAAAGCACAACTTACCAACTACACAAGCAGGCACGATCAGCGGAAAGGTAACTAGAACAAATGGAAGGGCACAACGTGATCAAAAAAGCTAACAAATATGCCGTGCCGCTAATTAACTCACAGCGAAGCAAAAATAATACTCACTATACAAGTATTGAGACACCCGGATACTTGTTAACAACGCGTGGTTCAAATCTCAAATGGACTGTGTATTCAATCAGTCACTCGAAGAAGGTGTGTGACATCGAGTGAAAATATTGCGTCTCCGGAAACAAGCACTAAAAAATAATAGTTGTCTGTGATTACGAACTTATCCTTACAATAACGCTTAAAAACTCAAAAAACTATGCCAGAAACGCAGCTGAATTCGGTGGAAACTACTTACATGGGAAGCACAACGAAAGAAGCAGGTCCGGTTCTCACGGATAGCGTCCTGTTATCGCAACATCATTTTGACTAACGAAAAGCGCGCTCAATTTAAACCAGCCTAAATGACAACGTGGAAATAAAACTGATGGCAATAGAAAGAGGACTTACATATAGCGCCATGATAAAAAGGGTAAAGCGACCAATCTAAAACAACGTCAGGGCTAAGAATGAAGATCAAGAGATATTTACCAAAACGATGTTTGTAACCACTTGCGCAAAGCAAACCAGAAAAAATACTCAATAATCAAGAAAACCAAAGACGCCAGCACGTATTCAATTTATACAATGTATCAGCTGAGCGGTAAAGCTGCTCTCCAGAACTGTGTTCACGAGGCTAATGCTAGGTGAATAAAAAGTATTAAAAAACGATGAATGGGTGATTACTAACATCTGAGGTGCTAATCTGTGTGGTAGATAAATGAATAAAGTTATATCCGAAAAAAAATACAAGGTGAAACAATGAGAGATGAGATGAACCAGACAAACAAAATAAATGTAGAATTATAGAAATAATGGAAAAGTAATGAAAGAATTATAATAAAATAGATAAATAAAATAACTTAAAATAGGTATAACGAATAGTGAAAGGTGTTTAAATAATCCATAGGCCTCAGAAAAGATGAAAGGAGAAATGAAATACAAATGTACAAATAAACTTATTTATGGTAAAATATCAACATGGAATAGATAGTGATCACTATGGTACATAAGGTTCTGCGCATGGCCATGACAGTGTTTTATAAAAAACATGAAAGATCTAAACAGTCATTAAGCCCACACGGGGCCAAGGTCTGTAGTTTCTGAATCCAGAAGAGCTCTCTGCGTAAAAGTAAATTGGTGGTGTCTACACCTGGTTTGACATCAATAGACTCTATGATCTGAAAACGGAGTTGAGAAATTGAATGTTTTGCTTCTAGCCAATGCATGGCTAGGCTCGAAGTATGTTCAAACGAATATCAGTGCTTGGTATTTTTGAAATTTTGTTAATGTGATTAATTGTTTGTAACATTGTTACACGTAGCACAGTGCGCAGCGTCAATCATTAGTTGATTGTATTTTCTGATCTTGCTTTTTTATGCCCGATTGACAGCGGGCATTGCGCTGCAGCACCTATATCATCCAGAATATACCTTGGGTTAAATTAGAGAATCAGGAGTGCGCTGCTTATCTCCTTTTGCATTATCACTTTTCTGTCTCAGCAGCAGCACCCAATTGTTAATCATGTCCTTTGATGCGATTACAAATATCACGGACAATAGAGCCAATACTAAAGCTTATACCTCAGATGAGGCTTCACAAATCTATTCACTTATACAAGAAGTGAAAATTACGGATTCACATGGTGGTTCAATAACACAACAACTCCGCCAACTCGAATTCATTACCAGGAGACAGCTTAACCAGAGACTTCATGCCTCTACGCTTGTTCAATATCATAAAGCAAAAAGAATTCCGCGTGGACTACGCCTGGTCATCAAACCGATGCTATTTCGTTTCCATTTGAACACAGTCTTCATGGATAAATGGTACTCAATCCTTAATAAGTGCTCACTAGATCTTATTCTTTTAATCATTGAAGAATTGTCAAAAACTATTAAAGATCTCGAAGAAGAAATTACTTCCTTGAAAACAGAACTTGAGTTTCGCATGGAAGCGGATTCATGGAGGTTACATTTGGAGATCCTCAACCAGAAATTAGATGGATATGAGAGGGAATTACAAGAAGGAAAATTACGAAAGTATAGACGCGATACCATCGATTATAAACTTAATGAGGTTTATACGTGGGCGGAGATATACACTCGTAAGAGATTTGACACCAAGAAGACACCCACAACCTCAGATGAAAGTCTAGCGTCTGAAAAAGACACGACCACCAGCCGCACACCGGCGCCTTCAACACATTCAGTCCGATTGTCTGGTTCTCCTACCCCAGGGGATCATACACCAACTGTCACGACCTCTATTGCCTCAACAGCATCCACATCGTCTTTTTTATCACAGGCAACGGATCAGGGACGTCCACCTCCAACAAAAGATATATCCAAACCAACCTCCCAAGAAAAACCAGGAGAGGGAAAGGTAAGCAGCGGCAAAGCGTTACGAAGTGGCAAAACGGTGACCTAGTGATTAATATATCATCATACAATCTTTCTCACCAAGAAAAATCTCTTTTGGGACATGGTCTTTCGTTTGTTCCTACGACAAATACCAATCATTTGCAAACTCAAGGGGAATTCTACAGATTTATGCGTGTTATTCGCCTAAGACATTTCTTCAATGAAGTTGAACCTGACACCACACAAGATGAGATTTCTACTTATCATCCATTCAAACCTAAGAGCACCTTTATGCCACCAGTATCTCACAAAACTTTGGATAGTTTTGAGACATTGGTCAATAAAGATCTGGAAAAACTCAACTACAAACCTAAACATCATAATAACATGTCAAAACATGAGCGTCTAATTCTGTCCAAATTATCACAAAATCCTTCGATTACAATACAACCGGCAGATAAAGGAGGAGCCATAGTGTTGATGGACACAGAATATTACCATTCCAAAGTATTGGCACACGTCTCGGACACCAACACCTATTTGCCATTGGCAAGCGATCCCACAACATTGCTGTTGGAGCTACTTAATTCCATTCTCAATGAGGCTCTTGAACAAACTTGGATTGACAACAACACACGTCTTTTTCTATCATCAACCAACCCACAACGCCCTCACTTGTACATGATCCCTAAAATACATAAGGATCCTCAAGACCCCCCATTTCGCCCAATTGTCTCAGGATGCAAATCTATCTTTGACCCCATTGGCAAATTTCTGGACTTTTACCTACAGAAGTTTGTACAATCTTGGCAATCTTATTTAAAGGACACCACTCACTTTTTACAGTTGCTTCAACAAACCACTATTGGACCTCAGGATTCCATCTATCTATGTACTATAGACGTCACAGCTCTCTACACCTCCATCCCCCACGCAGCTGGCCTTGATGCGGTTGAATGGGCATTATTTCAGATGGAAGACGTCCATATTGAGAAGGTATTGATCTTGAAGCTCTTAAAGTTCTGTCTACATAACAGCTATTTTCAATATCGAGACAGATTCTATGCCCAACTGAATGGCACTTCAATGGGCTTTTCAGGAGCACCTGCCTATGCGAATATCTATATGGCTCAATACGAACTGGAGAATATCATTTCTAACACAGAATGGTGGTCTAAAATACGTCTCTATTGTCGTTTCATAGATGACATTTTCCTCATTTGGGGTGATTCGATACAGTCTTTCACTTCTATGATAGAGACACTTAACAGGAATCATACCCATATTCAGTTGACCCACACCATTCATAAGGAGTCTATTCATTATCTGGATGTACAAGTCATCAAAACATCCACGAATCAATTCCATACCACAGTTTTCCACAAACCTACCGATCGGAACAGTTTACTGACCTTCACAAGTTTTCACCCACGTCATCTAATCAACAACTTGCCATTATCACAATTCACTAGAATTCGCCGAATTTGTTCTGACTCCGACAACAGTACCCTTCAACTTCAAACCACTGTTGACAAATTATCATTAAGGGGTTATCCAAAAGAAGTACTACAAACATGTCTCACACGAGCAATGTCCATTTCAAGAATAGATCTACTGCAACAGAAACCAAAGACTTCCTCTACAAGATTGGTATTTGTTAGCAACTTCTCCACATCCTCACCCAAAATCAAGAAAATCATTTTGACACGGTGGGAGTTACTACAACAAGAACAGGATTTCCAACAACTTTTTTGGGAGAAACCCTTGTTTGCATACAAAAGAGGCAAAAACTTACGGAATCTATTGAAATTTTCCAAAGCCATCGACAAATCTATTGTCTATTATGGTACTCGCAAATGTCACTCATGCATCCACTGTAGCAATGTTATTACTGGGAATATTCTAACTCATCCTACGTCTGGCTCAAATATAAGTTTGCAACATAACAGCGATTGCAATACTACCCATGTCATCTACTGTATAAAATGCCCCTGCGGCAAGGCCTACATAGGCAAAACTGAACGAAAAATAAAAACACGGATCACTGAGCATAAATCCAGAATCAGGAACAAGAACAGTACTTCGAGCCTAGCCATGCATTGGCTAGAAGCAAAACATTCAATTTCTCAACTCCGTTTTCAGATCATAGAGTCTATTGATGTCAAACCAGGTGTAGACACCACCAATTTACTTTTACGCAGAGAGCTCTTCTGGATTGAGAAACTACAGACCTTGGCCCCGTGTGGGCTTAATGACCGTTTAGATCTTTCATGTTTTTTATAAAACACTGTCATGGCCATGCGCAGAACCTTATGTACCATAGTGATCACTATCTATTCCATGTTGATATTTTACCATAAATAAGTTTATTTGTACATTTGTATTTCATTTCTCCTTTCATCTTTTCTGAGGCCTATGGATTATTTAAACACCTTTCACTATTCGTTATACCTATTTTAAGTTATTTTATTTATCTATTTTATTATAATTCTTTCATTACTTTTCCATTATTTCTATAATTCTACATTTATTTTGTTTGTCTGGTTCATCTCATCTCTCATTGTTTCACCTTGTATTTTTTTTCGGATATAACTTTATTCATTTATCTACCACACTGATTAGCACCTCAGACGTTAGTAATCACCCATTCATCGTTTTTTAATACTTTTTATTCACCTAGCATTAGCCTCGTGAACACAGTTCTGGAGAGCAGCTTTACCGCTCAGCTGATACATTGTATAAATTGAATACGTGCTGGCGTCTTTGGTTTTCTTGATTATTGAGTATTTTTTCTGGTTTGCTTTGCGCAAGTGGTTACAAACATCGTTTTGGTAAATATCTCTTGATCTTCATTCTTAGCCCTGACGTTGTTTTAGATTGGTCGCTTTACCCTTTTTATCATGGCGCTATATGTAAGTCCTCTTTCTATTGCCATCAGTTTTATTTCCACGTTGTCATTTAGGCTGGTTTAAATTGAGCGCGCTTTTCGTTAGTCAAAATGATGTTGCGATAACAGGACGCTATCCGTGAGAACCGGACCTGCTTCTTTCGTTGTGATTCCCATGTAAGTAGTTTCCACCGAATTCAGCTGCGTTTCTGGCATAGTTTTTTGAGTTTTTAAGCGTTATTGTAAGGATAAGTTCGTAATCACAGACAACTATTATTTTTTAGTGCTTGTTTCCGGAGACGCAATATTTTCACTCGATGTCACACACCTTCTTCGAGTGACTGATTGAATACACAGTCCATTTGAGATTTGAACCACGCGTTGTTAACAAGTATCCGGGTGTCTCAATACTTGTATAGTGAGTATTATTTTTGCTTCGCTGTGAGTTAATTAGCGGCACGGCATATTTGTTAGCTTTTTTGATCACGTTGTGCCCTTCCATTTGTTCTAGTTACCTTTCCGCTGATCGTGCCTGCTTGTGTAGTTGGTAAGTTGTGCTTTCTTCAACACGGTTTTAACGTGTTATTTTAATATAAGCACCTGCTCTCACTGAGTTGTTTCTCTTTGGTTTTTAGCAACAGCTAGCTTGTCTTTATCGTTCGTTCCTATCATGGAAGTGCATACATAATATTTGAGGTGAGACCGCACAACCCCATCTCCTTTAGATTTATCTCAGGCATGGTGTTTTCTTTCTTTTACTTGGTACGGATTTCTTTCTCATTTATACCTCGCTTCAGAGTCACATTCATTGTTTTGGTCTTTACACTATTGGGTGACTTTATTCCTCCTTTATATAATCTTTACTTTTAACTAAACGGAGAATTATTTACTGCTTGTGTGATTTATGGTCTAGTCGCATGTACCATGTTAACTATACGAGTTGCCACCATGTGTTCTTTTTGAGTAAATATAATAATGACTTGTTTGTTCGACAATATAATATATGCATTTTCTTTACAGAACGCCCCTGACGAAGGGACAGCAAAGTCCCGAAATGCATTGGGCTCATCTAAATCATCTGTTTGTGATTTCTTGAAATATTATGTGGTATATCTATATATTGCACTGCCTATGGTAGATGTCAATTGTTTCTCTTGTAAATGTGTTGATACACTCATGAAGTTATGATTTGAAACTGTTGTTACATATATGCTGAAAATATATGTTCAAACGAATATCAGTGCTTGGTATTTTTGAAATTTTGTTAATGTGATTAATTGTTTGTAACATTGTTACACGTAGCACAGTGCGCAGCGTCAATCATTAGTTGATTGTATTTTCTGATCACACAGGTAAATGTGTCATGTCCACTATTCACTTTTCTCTGCACCAAAAACCAAAAGCCTGCAATGGCAGTGTGTATATGTTAAGGTACAGGGCCTCTAAGGGTAACACAATATGTGCTGCCACCTGTAAAGGCCTTTCCTGGTCACAGTGCCCTTGGTACCCATGGTACCTTTTACAAAGGACTTACATGTGGCCAGAGAGGTGCCAATCATGAGTATCAATGTACAGTTTTGGGAAAGCACACAGGCCCTGGGAACCTGATTGGCAGGGACCCAGGTCACATAAAGTCAAAGTGCATCAGATATCTGGCAAAAAGTGGGGGGTTACTGCAACAGAAACCCAGCTTACTACAACCGCCCAGCACCAATCTTCAATGTGACACAAAGGTGTGTGGGGAACTCCAAGTGGCGGCCCTGCAAATATCCGCTATAGAAGTGCCCTTCAAACTCGTCCAAGAAGCAGCCACCCTTCTTGTAGAGCGACCCTGACCTGAGCCAGGCACTGATTCACCCATGGACTTATATGTCACAACAACAGCCCATTTCAACCACTTACTGAGAGTAGACACAGAAGGCTTCAAACATTGTCCTCGTAAACCGAATGTTACAAAAAGTGAATCTACTGTACGAAAAGGGCTAGTTCCATTCAGCCACAGACAAACGGCCCGCCTTGCATCCAATCTGTGCAGGAGAATTACAGTGTCAGTCTGACGGTTAGAACAAAAAACAGGTAACAGCAAGTCCTTCGAACAATGCAAAGGATAAGGCACCATAGAAACAACCTTAGGATCTAGCTTCAGAACCACTCTATCCGGATAGCATTTTAAAATCATTCCAAACACAGCAATGCACCTAATTCCCGAACTCTCCTTTCAGATGTAATGGCCACTAGAAAAACAGAAACCTATTCCAAAGGTTCAAAAGGCGCCAATTTCAAAGCCTACAATACCAACGGCAAATCCCAACTAGGTGTTTGTGATTTTACCACCGGTCTCTTAAGATAACAGCTCCTCAATAGCCTTGCCACCAATGGAACCGGGCTCTCAGACTCTGCGTCTCAAATGCCCTAACAGCTGCCCACTGTGTACGCAAAGTAGAAACTGCAAAGCCCAAATCAAAACAATGTTTAAGAAAGGCCAAGATTTAAATCTCGTCCACAGTTAAAGCTTAACAACCTTTCTCCGAACACCAGCCTTGAAAAGAAACCCAATGCCTGGCATAAGACTTTAGCATAGATGATTTCCTAGATACATGACTAATGAGATCAACCTCTGGAGAACCAAAACCACAAGGTGTAGCCCCTCAACAGCCAGCCCACCAACTGTAATCTGGTTAGACCCTCCTGAGCCAGACTGGGAAAGCTCAGTGGACACAGACACAGCAGAATCCTCCAACATAGTAATACAGCCAACTGCAACAACAGAGGGAACCAAGGCCTCCTGCTCCAGCCCTGAATCCCCAGTATCACTGAAGCTGTGTCCCATATGATTTTTTATCAGAACCCTATGAATTAATGCAATTGAAAGAAAGGCATACACCAACCTCTCCCCTCAGTGAAATGACATTGTATCCACTTTCTAAGCCCTGCTCGACTGACTCAAGGAGCAACATTTGCCCCTTAATGTGTTCCATTGAGTTGTGATTAGATCCACTTCGGGAACCCCAAACCTTTGCATCTGGACTCCAAACACCCCCTTCCGAAATGCCATATCTAACAGGAAAGTAAAAATCCTCCTCAAGCGACAGCAACTGTATTCAGCACCTCAGCAAGATAAACTGCCCTCATCAGTTCATCTTCCTGGTGTGATGCCCACTGGCAGTTGTTGCCCACAAGCAAATCTGGAGAGCTAACACATTCAAAGAAGTCCCTCTCTCACTCCCCTGATGATTTATATAGCATACCACCACTGGGTTGCCTGTCCCCAACACCACTTCCTGGTACAACATCACTTGAAGAAAATGAATGAGTGCTAACTACACCGCCTTCAAGACCGACTAGTTGGAAGAGCTCTGAGCCTCTTGGACTGACCAGATTCCCTGAACTGAGTCTTGAGCCATTACTGCCCCCCAACCTAGCTAGCTGGTATCCATTGTCAAGAACACACTCTGCTGGTTCATAAACTGAGAACCCTTCTTCAGATTCCCAACATCCAACCACCAATTCATCATCTCACATTTCCTGACCCCCCAGAATGATCCACTTGTAATCCTGCTACCCGGTCGACAAAAGCTAAAGAATATAATTCAGCAAGGGACTCAAATGAAACCTAGCCCATGGAATAATCAAAACAGTTGCAGCCATCAACCCATGAACTCTCAACCATTGTCTTGCCATGGGAGCTGGGGAGTTCAAGACTGTTCTCAGTTCTTTCATAAGAGTCTTTTTGTCTCAGAAAGGAACACCTTCCCTTCCACCGTTTTGAAGGCCTCACCAATGAACAGCAGTACCTGAGAGGGAATCAAATGAAACTTCACCTGGTTTATTAACCATCCTAAACTTTTCAGTAGACAGCAATCCACCTGAATCTGGGACTAAGCTTTAGAAAAAGAAAATGAAGAGATCAGCCAGTCATCTAAATAAGGGAACACCTGGATCCCTGTAGCATGTAACAAGCCTACCAAAGGCGCCAACAATTTTGTAAACACTCTAGGAGAAGCAGAGAGAATAAAGGGTAACACCTGAAATTGAAAAGGCGGGATGCACAAATTCACTGCCTTCAAACCCAAAACACCGGCCTGTAAACCTTCATTTGGTATCTTACCCCAAAAAAGGATTGAATATGTCCTCTTACACTGTTGATTCACAGGGACTCTCACAATGGCTCTCACCAGGGCCTGTTTCTCCACTGGTGACTCTGAAACAGCGGCAGAAGAGAACAATGCCAT
This sequence comes from Triturus cristatus, assembly GCF_964204655.1. NCBI lineage: Eukaryota > Metazoa > Chordata > Amphibia > Caudata > Salamandridae > Triturus > Triturus cristatus. Next base: position 532,973,082 of record NC_140583.1, on the reverse strand, counting down.
GAGAGGATTCAAAAACTGTAACCAACACCCCAATCTGATTATTTGGAGCACCCAACGCCCTCTGACAAATTCCTCCCAAACCAGAAAAAAATACCTGATGCGACCCCAACCACCCGGGATCCAAAGGATAGTCATGACTTAGCCTGGCCTGCATTATCAGAACCTCCCTGCCAGCCCTGGGACTTATTAAAGGAAGGAACTCCCCAACCTCGTACCTTACCACGAAAGGGCTGATTCCCTCTCTGATGGACTGGAACTAAAAGCCTTTTGTCTTCAGCCGTTATCTTTACATTTGTCTACAATGGTTTCCCAAACAGCTCAGAACCCGCAAAGTGGATTTCATGAGGATATTCTTCTTTGCTGTTTCCGCCTTCCATGGCTTAAGCCACAACTGCCTTTTTGTAGCAATGGATGCACTTGCAGCTGCTGCAGGAGCCCTAAGATAATCTTAAAATTTGGGCTGAAAAAAACCACAACTGCTGCTCCAACATAGCCAAGTTCTCTGTGAAATCTTCATCCAGAAGCATTTGCTCCGAAATTCTCTGACTGACCTTCAGCATTGATTGTACCACATAGCTGGAATATGCTGCTGACCTGACTGCCAAATTAGAATCGGCAAATGACCTCTTAAGAGCCCCTTCAACCCGTCATGTGGGGCTGATGGCACTGCATTCTCAGAACTAACATACCCTGAGAAGTTAGCCGAGCCATTAGAATATCCACCTTCACCACAGTAGAGAATTCCTCCACAAATCCCTGAAGCGGATATTTCTTAGCCAGGAATCTTGGAAATGCATGTATGTCCACAACTTTTCATACTCCCTCCAGAATATTTCGAACAGATTTATGCATAGGAAGAGGCTCAGGTAGTTTACAAAAAAAACTCTGCTTTTTCTGCACACTGGGTGTCTGGAAATGCCAAATTGTGACTCTGACCCCTGAATAAACCTTCCCTTCACCTCCTCCTCAGAATCTCAGGCAATATCAGGAGGTTCAAGGGATCCAATATTTGTTTTTTAAGGGCCACAGAATCTCTGGTTTGTAAAGTAGGGAAAACTACAGCCTCAATCATGTTTTGCACCTCTGCAAAAGAAGGGCCTGCCTGAGAAATAGGAATCACCTCCTCTTCAATAATCTTTTGATTCTCGACTCTCCTTCCTCCCTCCATAATCACAGATCAGTGAAAGAAAGACAATACCCTCTTGCATATTCATCGAGAACTATCCTGGTCCAATGACAAAGCTCAAATCAACAACTTTCCCGCAACCTGCAACAACTGTTGCTAGGAAGCTAACCACCAATAGAAATTCCTCAACCCATAATCAGGATCTAAACCACCAATCATCGACAAGTTAATGAAAAAACAGGCCCTACAACTTGGCCTAATCATCATTAGCAGCTTTAAAAAAAAAATCTCCCCTAATGAGGATTGCGCTTCGCGAAAACTGTGCGAGCCACTCAAAATACTTTAAACCCAAGTAGGAGACTTGTGCTAACATTCTAGTCTCAAGCACACCCCACAGCATATGGCAGAGTGTCAAAAACATATAATCAATCACAAAGTTGATATTATGGTGGTCCTCTTTATTTTACAGCCTGCTGGCCTCTTTGTTTTTAGCCGTAGAGCCAACACTTGTTTCGTCGCTTGGGGGCGTACCCCAAGAATTCCTCAGGGATATAAGACAGATAATTGTAATGTTACTTGTCATTCCCACCTGGTATTATATCCTCAGTCTCGTGACATATACACATATCAATCAATGCTGCGTGTTTTCATAAGTGGCAAGTGAGTGGAAAGATCTCCCCTGTCCACTTGCGAGACCTATTGTCTCCAGTATTAGCGGCCTGACATCGAGATTATCTGAATTTGTAGATATTTTTTTACAGCCCTTTGTGTCTGACCTTCCCTCATTTATCAGGGATACTAAGCATAAATTGAGTTTGCTTACTGATATAATGTGAGAGCATGGTATGATATTGGTGACATTGGACGTCGTAGCTTCATATACAAGCATAAGAAATGACATGTGGATAAGAGTATTGAGCCACACTTTAATCACCAGATCAGCCATCCTATGGGAAAACACAGAAATGTTGTTGGTAATGACCAAACTGATTCTGGACAACAACGTTTTCCTATTTAAGAACTGTTAGTGCCTACAAATACAGGGTTTAGCCATGGGCTCCAGATATTCTCCTTCCTATATCAAACCTCTTTATGAGGTGGCTTGAGGAGGAGTGGATCTGGGGTCTTAAAGGAAGACAATCGATTGACTTCATTTTATATTCGGTATGTTATATCGATGACTGTATCATGATCTGGCCGGTGACTGTAGAAGGATTACAACTATTCTGTGATCATCTCAATATGAATGAGATAAACATCAGGTTTACACATCAGTAGTGAGAATATTTCATTTTTGTATGTGGAACTATTCATTCAGGACAACATAATACACAGTATACTTTTTCGCACACCAACATCATGTTACTGGTTGCATACTACATGCATCAAATGAACACCGAAGGCATCAGATTTTAGCAGTACCATATGGGGAGATGGTGCGTGTGAGACGCAATTGCAATCATGACCAGGATTTCCAGAAATGTATACTGGGCATGGGAATGCGGTTCACAAGAAGAGGTTATGACATATGAACTATACAGAAAGCCAGGGACAGGATTCAGAGAATAAACAGACAGGACACATTAAAGGAAAAATCATGAAAGGGTAACATGAAAGAACGGGTATGCCTTGTTACGGACCTTACTGGAATACCAAATATACAGCCTAGTAGTTTGCGTAAAAATTGGCATATCTTACTGCATACAAAGCACTGGAGGAATTTACCTCCGTGGGAACGGATATCACGTTCCGCAGGGGTAGAACTTTAAGAGCTCTACTGAGCCCCAGTCATCCCACATCAACACTACAAGGACACTGGATGAGACAATACACTTTGGGTTTCTACATATGGGGGCATTGTGGTATGTGTAAGTGGGCATGTGATAAGAAAAATCATTTTGGGGTGGATGACACAAAGAGTTTTAAATCCGTTCCAACATCAATTGCAACACCAAATTTGTAGTAAATTTCATTGTATGTAAATATGATTGCATTTACTTAGGAAGCACCACCAGGACATCGAAGAAAAGGGTGAGCAAGCACATGAGAGCACTAAAGCAACAGGATGAGCGATACCCCATAGCAGTACATGCAGCACAATGCAAGGCACAAGGATAACATAAGAGTTTTAACTTTTATGGGATTGAGCAGGTGTTCAGAGACTACTAGGGGTAATAGGGAACTCAGTACGAGAAGGAGGCAGGCAATGTGGTAATGCATTTGAAAGCTGTGGAACAGGGTCCCAATATAGATCAGGAATGACAGTATTTTCTTGGTGATTGATGCTGAGTCACATATGCAAAAAGTATGAGGATATATTGTGGTGATGGTGGGACGATACATAGTCTCCAGTATTGGTTCCGAAAAATGTAATATATATAAATGATGCTTCAATTTGCTTTATTTTTAAAACTTGGTTGGTTATAATCAGTTATGTTCCTTTTCTGGAAAATGATAGATTGAATTGCTACCGAGATCAAAATTGTAAAACTTGATAATATACATAGACAATTTATGGAGATATGTCATGTCTCTTCTAAAAAGAATTTTGAATTGATAAAGTATGTCATATCGCGTAGTGAGGTAATATGTATTGTCATGTCCTTTAGGCTAGACCTTTCATGTATGCCCCCTTTACATACATTGTCCCATCCACACGACAATAAAGGTTCTAAACAGGTGACCTTTTACCTAATAGTTTTCTCCTGTCTCTTCGACACCAGGCTCTTTGTATTTTATCATACTCCCTGTACATGACGTACATAAACATGGTCTTAGGCGCTGCATAATTATTCTGTATAAGGGACACCACTTCTTTTGTCCTTGGCCAACAGTCCACTGTGCATGATTGCATTGTTTTAGAAAAATATTTATGATTGTTTCTAAAACATTTATGATTGTTTTCAAAACATATCGATTCTAGAAGAAACCCTGTAGAGACCAATCTAGTATATAAGACCATTATTTGCCCCTGCAAATTAGAGGATAATTCCTTCCATGCTGACATGGGGTGCTGCAAGCTGAATCTTCAACACGCAGCGGTCTGACATCCCTTGCGGGGTGTCATCCGCGGAGTAGAGACGGGGTCCTTCATTCTCTACCATCAGGTGAGGGGATTGGTTCTTCCCTAGGGGATTCTTGGCTATATACATATATATCTATACACATATACATGCTACACCTACATAGCTAGGCTAGGTACATTTAGGCAAATTACTTAGGGCGCTTTATAGGAGTATGCAAGTGCTACTGTCTTATCTGAACTTTATATGTTCATCTTCTTAGCACTATGGTAGAAATGTATCTACTGTTTACTATATTGGTACTTGCAATTTCTTTCTTATGCTTCTGTGTCCTGATTGTTGCAGCAAATATGTTTTACACAAGACTGACACTAGACCAATAAATACTTATTTAAATGTCCTAACCGCCATACTGTGTATTTTCTGAAAATAAGCAAGCATGAGTGACTGGGCGGAAAGAAAGTACTGTACTGTTTTCCACGATACCTGAGAAATCAGGGTTGTCATGTTCAGTGGTTGCCAGAAACTACCTACACCACTGTAAGATACAGGGGGGTAGCAGTGGCACTGTAGAGCTAGCTGGTCTAACGGATGACATATCCTGTGGGGGTGTCCGAAAGCGGTTTGGACACCAAGCCCTCAGTTTGGGTCTACAAAAATGCTCAGGTCCTGGGGATTCCTAGGAACTACTCTACATGGCGCCCAATGTCGGTTTGGTTCGTAGATTAAGAGTTAAAATCTGAGTAGTTCAGTCGTGCTTTTTCAGAAAGCTCTGCTCACACTTTTCAGAGACGTCTGAAGTGGGATGGAAGATCCACCTCAGCTGAGCCGATATACCCTGTGTATTGGCTGAAGGTTTAAACAAGCTTGTAAGGATTAAAGGTTCCCACATTGTGAAAAACCCCTAATTACTTAAACTTTTATTCATCTCCGTTTGAGAAAGCCTGACAACGCTAGTGGTGGTTCGGGTTTGGGGGAGATTTGCAAACACTCTAAACATTACAGAAAACTGCAGACATGTAGTTACTATAAAATTGTTAGAACACTGCGTACCCGCAACAGGTAGGTGTGTTACCTTCGTGATTGAGGCACACAAGGTGTTCAGATCAGAGATATTCTATTCTTGGGTTCAGTTCCCGCCTGCCGATCCACAGACAAAATAGTTTCACACATACATTGTTGTTGAACCACCGGAAGAATACCTTCCATACGAAGACACTGAAGTCCTGCTAACGTATCAGCAACACAGAAACTGGTTTAAAGGTGCCCTCCCACACACAACATCTGTCATAAGACTTGTTCCGCTGAGCATAGAAGGAGCAACCTGGCCGGTCTTAGCGACATACACACCACATCCTGAGATAGATACACTACCAGTGGATGAAGTCCGTAAAGTATACAAAGACATAGTCCAGCTATACAGACATATTGTTCAGTTTGTCATGTAAACATTACTAGTCCAACCTGCGAGAAGTGCTCCAGTCAGTCCACGTCAGACCACACCTACAATTAGCCCGAAAACACTAAAATAAGTAATGGGGACAACCCCCTTCAAACTGGAGCAAGTTCCGTTCTTGATAGCAAAACAAATTGCACAGCTGGAAGCAGTATTTTCCCATACGGGTCCGCAGGAAAAACATAGAATGCTAACCATTTGCTTGCCAATGGGGATGGTTCCCTCGATTGAGGATTGTACCACTTGGGGAACAATCTTTGCAGCCGTTTACATCAGAACACACGGTACCTCTTCCATAGCAGTCATTCCAGAGGTATTGAAACAGATACAGAATAAGTACGGGGCAGGATCTGCCCTGGACTTGGGAATGAAACTGATGGGTAATTTTGCCCAAGTCTCTGCAATCATGCTTAGCAACATAAAAGGGGAGTCAGCGGCAGTGGCTGTACACCACCGCCTAAGGGAAATAGCTCCTATAAATAAGGAGTGAGAGTTATCAGAAATTATCAGAGAAACCCATGCTGCATTAGGTAGATATAGTTTGGGAGCTAAACCAGGGAAACCACAAATGGAGAGTAGTCCCGAGAAGGACAACCTGAAGCAAGCACCCTGTTCTTCGAAAAAGAAATGGGATAACAAACAATCTAAAAATAACAATACAAAAAAGAATTCACCATCAAGGGGTGGGTCTCTCCAATGGGAGTCCTCTGAAAAGAGGTATAACCTTAGGAATCGTGATAACATTAGGAACCTGACAGGCATCAGCACACTGATACACATTCCTTTAGTCCCTTTCAGGGTTCATAAAAAAACTAGGAGAGAGATGGGCGATCAGAACAAAAGACAGAACATTGACCAAAGACAAAAATGAAAACATATTATAATTCAGATTACATTATCAAGCAGGAAAAACAACCCAAAGCAAAGCCTCCATTCAAAAAGAAGACAGTAGCTGGCTTGAAAATTAGACATGCTCATGTTACTAAGGACTCAGCTTCTGAATGGTGAATGGGATCTGACGATGCTAGACAGCGCGGCAGAAGCAACAATAAATCGCCAGAACCTAATGGATGACAGCAGTATTAAATGAACATATCACTGTGGAAACACCTGATACCAGAGTTCATGTCCCACATCGACTATACATAATTAGACCCTAAATAGAGACGGACATCTCAAGAAAAGTTAAAGGTCTCTTTTGGGAGAGCTTAACTAATGGATATGACGTCCTATTAGCAGAAATAGAGTGGCCACCAGAATTTGTGATGGATTGCCCAAAAGGGAAAAGCATAATTTTGCCTGCTTTCTCCGACCTCGTTCCAGAATCTTTAAAACATTCATACACGCAGGAGTGGGCACTAGCACTAGTTCCGGCATTATGCCGCAACCATGTAGGGTGGGACGTGATGTCTACTCGCCATGAAATCCCATTAAAATATATTCCAAATCCACAGAGACAGTAACCTATTAAAAATTATGCAAAAGACAGGTCAAAGAAATCTTAGACCAACTTGAATACCAAGGTGTGATTGAGACTTTGCACCTCCCAGTAAACAATCTTTTGTTTCCCGCAATGAGACCTGACAACTCATATCGTCTAGTTTCAGATTACTGACATTTAAACACAAGCACACAAACATTTGCAGTTCAAAACGCACATAGTGCCGCATTAATGAATAACATTCTGCGAAAGAAATACAAAACAACATTATATATCTCGAATGGATTCTTTTGCCAAAATATAGCTCCAGAAAGCAGATATTTGACAGCATTTTCTGCCCTCTGCATTCTGCGGCACTTCTGTTGTTTGGCCCAGGGGAATAAGAATAGCCTAGGGCTATTCTCGGCAACAGTGTCAGAATTATTACAAACATGCGACAAGGAGGCAGTGTCCTATGTAGATGATATCTATCTGACGGACAATGATTTACTTGAACACTTGTGCAGGGTGAACAACATAATGGTGGGTTTCGCCAACTTGGCCTACAAATTTAATTTGAAGAAATCAAAAATTGCTCATCTCAATGCCCTATTTTTGGGATATGAGCTATCCAGTGGGAGGGGTGTATCTAGTTGACCCTGGGGGGTGGGGAGGGAGGGAGTTCTCTGGTTATTTGCATGGGTGTTTGATGCTGTTCTTTTAGATCCTATTGTTTAGGGTGATGTACAGTATATGGCATCGGATAGTTGCTGTTTCTACAAAATGACACTGTATTGCATTGTCCTTGATTTGTATACTGAGAATATTTGTTTTATGACTGTGGGAATTATGATTGTAACATGCTGTGTTGCTTTGTGCACGACCAAGTTACAATAAAAATATATTAAAAAAAAGAGCTATCAAGTGAAGGCAAGAGCCTAGTAGCCAACTTTTTAGAAAAGTGCGCACTGCTCCAACCTCCGAAGACTCTGAAGGGTTTGCAGTCCATTTTAGGATTTCTAAATTTTGGCAGAACATACATTCTGGATTATGCACAAAGAGTAAAACCTTTCTATGACTTAATCACACCTGATTTCACAACACATCAATGGACATAGGAACATACAGATACTCTCCGTTCCGTTCAGGCGGACATGATAGCATCAAAACATTTGGACACAAATGTGAATTCTACCAACTTGGTGATCCAGGTGATCCTGGGTTTATCAGAATATACATACATCACTTTCAATGAAGGTGAGACTGTCCCAATTACATACAAATCAAATTTATACACAAATGCTGAAATGCAATTTGCGGCCACAAAGAAAATACTGACAGCAGTACAGACTGCTGTAGTGAGAGAAAGAGCACTAGCACAGGGGAGACACATAATCGTTATAACTCCGGTACCAACTTTAGAAGCTGTTACCAAAGCGAGCATTCTAAATGCAAAAGCACTTCATCTGCGATCGATACAATGGGCTAATTCTCTCACTGCAGCAGACGTAGATTACAAATACAATCCTACACTGAAGACACAAACATTCCTGCAGTCCGAACAAGAATACCCTCTCCTGAATGAAATATTGCCTCTAGAGAAATATGAGTACATCATTTATACTGAAGGTTCTGCTCAGCCTGCCATTGGAAGTAAACAACAGTATAGCACAGCATGCGCTATAGTGAAGGGACGTATGTGGGACAGTAAGTTCCATCCCAGCAATACAACTACACAATCTCTGTGAGATTGTACTGCGCAGCTGGCAGAACTGAAAGCCCTGATACTTGCACTACAATATGCGGATCGGGAATTCCCCACACTGATAGTGTGCGATTTGTGTTATTGTGTACAGACTTAAAATGAATATCTTCATTACTGGGGCCAGAATGGGTTTTGAGATTCCAAGGGTTGCATAATTAAGCTTAAATTGTTATTGGGACAAGTGGCAAAGCTGAAGGAATGCCTGCCACGGGTTCAAGTTATTCACACCTTGAGTCATCAGCGAGTTTGCGTAAACGCTGAAGGAAATTCACTGGCTGATGAAGCTGCCAAGGCAACAGTGCGAACTGCTGCCGTTCCCGCAATCACTCGTTCTAGCACGAGGATAGACGGAGACATACTGATAGCTGTCAACGCCTCGAAAAATGGCTCTGCCATGCCAAACGGCTTTCCACTCAAGTACTCCTATAAATTAGATACACAAAATACACCGTATGCTCAAATTCCAGGAGTGGGGATAGAGTTATATCAAACATGGATCGCGGATTAGGTTTGATTCTAGCTGCACACGAGGGTCTGGGCTCAGCACACGCAGGAGTCACTGCTACAGTTTAATTACTGAAGGGGTGATACTGGTGGTCAGGTTTGTCTAAACAAACCAAGGGTGATGTCCTGAAGTACGACATCTGCCAGCCGATGAAAGGTTGCACCGTAGCATGGCCACCGCAAACACCATTACTCATTTTATACAGGCGTCTCGCATGTGTCTGTTTGGACCACTGCAGCCGCTTAAATCCAGGTAGGGCCTACAAGTACATCTTGGTGGCAGTGGATTCATGCTCTAGATTCCTATGGGTTTGGCCCCCGCCTCGGCTGACGCCTGAACTGTTATAAAGGATTTGCGAGTCTTCCTCGAGACATACACAGTTGGCACCTTACATTCCCACTGCGGACCTGCCTTTAGTTCACAGGCTTACAAGAAAGCCATGGGAAGTATGGGCGTGGCCTTGCGGTACTCCTCCCCCTACCATCCTGAGGGAAATTCGGTGGTGGAGAGGAAAAACTGGGACCTAAAGCAATCCTTAACAGCAAGAGTATTAGGTGCTGGCGGCACTTGGGTCAATCACCTGTTTGGGATCCAGAGGGCACTTAATAATATGCCAAGAAAATTCTTGGGAGGATGCACCCCCTATGAGATCCTGTTTGGGACAAGAATGTGGGTACATGACCGCAATTGTGGCAGCACAGTGACAGATGTAAAACCATTTGAATTGAAGGATCGTTTGGCTGTTTTACAGGAACTCAATGAATTACTGGCATTACAATGCAACGTTCAAGTAAAATGCACCACCACTTGGGAAGTGAAACAGGTTCCGGCAAGACCTGCCTGGGTTGCGAAGATTGGGGACCTGGTCAGAGAAAAAATCGCGGACAAGAAGGAGTTTGGGCTATTTTACAGAGCACCTGTACCTGTCCTGGCAGTCGAAGGACCAAGAACAGTACTTCTTCCGCCTCTTGCCGGCCAAAAAGAAAGAAGATTTGTCTCCACTGATCTGATCAAACCTTACTATGTGGCCGATTCTCAACAGTAGGCTGCTTGGAATCCTGAGTAGCCACAGATCTCTTCTTGTTGCTATACAGGAAGTTCAGATAGAAAGACTAATGATGTTTCCAGACTTCCCTGTGCAAAATACAGGAGTATCAAATAATGGAGTACGAATTACACCTGTTGAAATTGAACAACATCCAAATACAACTGAAACGCAAATTGCAATTCGGCCCAATAATGACATCTATATCAATGTGCCTTCACAAGAAGCACCTGCCTGTTCTACAAACCCTGCAGAGCTACCAAAGATAGATCGAACTGGATCTGGCTACTTCATCAACTTCGATGACTTTTCTTCAGATCCAAGTGAACCTGAGCAAACGCCACCCATTTCCAAAGAAGAAATATTTCGACAATTCTATCTCTGGCTGAAAAAGACTTACTTTGTGTCCCCTTGGTTGCATCTTTGGTTTGCATTAGGGATCCTGTTCCTGTTAATTTGGATTGGTATAGTAACTGTCTTTTTCCTACTACTGAATGGACATTTCCTCCCACACCGCTCTGCAATACAATCTGTGAACTTGGTACTGAAACCACATGTCAACACACCATGAATGGAGAGACTGTTCCCTAGGAAACATTACTGTAGTTCCAGTACCTGATGGTATAGTTTGTGATAGGGTTTCATATGATGTATTTGGTCGTACTGAACATTTGAAAATTCCACATGTATTTAAAATTTCATTGAATGATTTCACTCTCTGATAATCGGGACATTGAAACTGTGAATACTATTCTCTCAGATTTAGAACAATCTGCTGCATTTTCTTACAAGGAATTGTATGAAGATACACCTGACTTTGACTATGTATTGTTACCAACATTATGGTCATCACTTCTTGCATAAAGCAAGTGTCCCACGCATTAATACTTACCATCAATAGGAACATTGCCCGACGCCACCGAAAGGTAGTTCTGCCACATTCACACAGAAATTTGTATACTTTTCAAGGTTTAATACAGCAGACCCAATGTAATACTACTATAAGCTTGTGCAAATGAATGCAACTGCAAAGAAAATTATGCTGACAAGCAAGTATTGTTTCCCCCAGCTTGCACAGTTAGGGAGGCACCACTGTAGCCTTCATTGAATGTTTCCAGTACAAGCTTTGATTCTCAGAGCAGACTGAAAGCCATGTTGTTCCAACAAAATGTGGCCTTAACTTCAGCCCAAGAGACTTTTGATCTCCAGGTTGCACGGTCCTCGGCAGAGAAACAGGCCCTGGTCTCGTATGAACTTCCCTCTCCATTTTGGAGAAATGGTTCATCATGTCTGATACGAGGGAGATAATACGCTTATTTAAGCATAATAGCTTAGGTCTGTTAACCACTTTTCAGACCATCTTCGAAGTAGTTCCAGCTTTCCTACACGCTTCGAGAGCTGAGTGAACATTGGTTCCTGTCTTTTAGGTCGATCTGGCTAGACTGTGTCCTGTCTGTGTCCTGCTGCCTCTCCTGTGGATTTGGCTGCATGTTGGACCTGTGTCTGACACTTCCATCGGTTGCGCCGCCGGACATAGACGTACATCTGGAGCCCTTGCAAGCCCATGTGTGCAGTTGTTCATAGCTTATTCCCATGTTGATGACGATATTTTTAGAGCTCCCAAGGGATGCATCCCCTCCTGTTGGAAGCGAAATCGGCTCTTCTCCAGAGGTACAGGCATCGGTTCCAGGCATGCAGGCAACTCATTTTTCCCCGGCGGCTACTGTGGGAACAAGAGATGACCATCTTTGCTCAATCAATATGATGTTGGAAGTGCTGGAAGGATTGCCACCTGCGGATTCAATATTCAGTGATGTTGTGTCTTCGGCACGGGATGCATAAACAATTTGGCCATCCCTGTGCTGGGAACTAATCAGCAATTTTTATAACATTTACCAAATTGATGGTTGAAACTGACTTTTATTTTTCTCCTTCTCTGCTCTAACTGAGCATAATGGCTTTCAAGGTGCTCAGTGTAATAACAACCGCATATACAAGTTTAAAGTATCTTTTGAACGCTTTTAGGGAAAATAGCTTTTCTTTTATGGACATTTTTTTACAGGCTTTTAAAAATGCTTTTCGTATCTTAGTTATAAATAATGTTTATGCTTTTTATGGCCTTAGCTTTATTATTATCTAGCTGACCCTGTTGACCTTTTGATGAGGAGTGAGTTTCATGGCCTTTAGGCTAGTCCTGTCATGTATGCCCCCTTTTACATACATTGTCCCAGCCACACGACAATAACGGTTCTGTGCAGGTGACCTTTTACCTAATAGTTTGCTCCTGTCTCTTCGACACTAGGCTCTTAGTATTTTATCATTCTCCTTGTACCTGACATACATAAATATACCCTTCGGCACTGTATAATTATTCTGCATTAGGGTCACCACTTTTTTCATCCTTGGCCAACAGCCCCCGTTACATGATCACATTGTTTTAGAAAAACTGTTATGATTGCTTCCAAAACATTTATGATTGTTTTCAAAACATATCAATTCTAGAAGAAACCCTGGAGTGACCACTCTTGTACATAAGACCCTTATTCCCCCCTGCAAATTAGAGGAGAATTCCTTCCACGCTGACACAGGGTCCTGCATGCTGAATCTTCGACATGCAGTGCTCTGACATCCCTTGCGGGGTGTCATCCTCGGATCAGAGACGGGGTCCTTCATTCTCTACCATCAGATGAGGGGGTTGGTTCTTCCCTAGGGGATTCTTGGATATATATATGTATATATATATATATATATATATATATATATGTATTACCTACTGGCAGTCGCCAGTAGGTAGTTATAGTTAGGACCTATTTTCCATAGGAAATCCGCAACATTCTATTTGGAATAACGTTGGCGCCAGTTGACGAATCTTCGTGAAATTTTCCAAACTTGTGGCCAGCTCCGATCCTGAAAATTTCACGGTGATTCGTCAAGCGGGGGCCGAGAAAAAAGGGGGGTCCCAAAACGCGTTTTCCCCATGCATTTTCCCATAGGACCTGTTGACGCAGCTACAGCCCGAACTGCTGAACGGAATTACACCAAATTTGGCGAAGAGGTAGTCCTCAGTTCAGACTTGTGCCTTTTGCTTAAATGGTGTAAATCCGTTCAGTAGTTCCTGAGAAAATTAGAGTTAAAAAGATAGATATATCTGGGCGGAGCCTAACCACACATCTCATCGTGAGATCTGATTGGCTGTCAGTACTTCATCCAAGAAGTGTTAGCAACCATCTTGGGGCCAATATACATGATAGCACCTCATTAAAAAGCATTGCAGTTAATAGATGATTTTAAGACATTAGTTACATTATAAATCATTTTTTGATGGTACCATACTCATTTTAGGAATTGTGGTGTGTTCTAAGGTGATTTTACCATGTGAAAAAGCCTTCTGCTGTGATATCATGAATCATGTTTGAGAGAAAACTATTTTCTCATGCTTTTCCCACAGAGGTTTGGAAGGTGATCTATAAGCTAAACTGAGAGCATATTTTCTGTAAATTTACATTATCTTTCTCAGTCATGCGAGAATGAAGTCTGACATTCTCAGTAAAACATGTGCATCCAACAAGGGCAGAGACTGTCAGTTGATTCCTTTGTGTTCTACTGCAGCTTCCCATAGTGTTCTAAAGAACAACTAGAGCGCTAACAGTCCTACTTATGACAAACGTATTGCACACCTGAAGCCATCTTGATTGGTATAAAGTGGTAACTCTTAAAACATTTAATTTAAAAAGGAACAAAATTAGGGGGTTCATTTTGCCATAGAAAGTATGATTAGTGCTGCAGAAAGAAAAATTAGGGCACATTTTGAGTGACTTCTCAAATCCTCTTCTATTTCATTAAAAAAGTCTGACATGCAGACTGAAACATGCACTTTCAATACCAGCAGCAGACTTCCCTGGTGAGCAGTAGCTTTACTACAGTGATCTAATAAGCAACTAGAGTGATAACATTCTGAATTTATGGCAAATGTGTGACACATCTGAATGCCTTCTTGATAGAATCAAAGTATAAAACAGAAAGTATTTCCTACTGAGGAGACTGTAGTAAATGAGGAAATTAGGAAACTTCATAACAAATAAGTCTTCCAAAATGGCCACCAGAGACAAAAGAGCCCAAATGTAGCACAAATATCACCCAGATGTAGCCCAAGTATAGCCCAATGACAGAATGTCCCAGAGTGTTCTAACAAACAACTAGAGCGCTAACAGTCTTACTTATGACAAAAGTATGGCACACCTGAAGCCATCTTGATTGGAATAAAGTGGTAACACTTAAAACATTTAATTTACAAAGGAACAAAATGAGGGGGTTCATTTTGCCATAGAAATTATGATTAGTGCTGCAGAAAGAAAAATTAGGGCACATTTTGACTTCTCAAATCCTCTTCTATTTCATAAACAAATTCTGACATGCAGACTGAAACATGCACTTTGAATACCAGCAGCAGACTTCCCTGGTGAGCAGTAGCTTTACTACAGTGATCTAATGAGCAACTAGAGTGCTAACATTCAGAATTTATGGCAAATGTGTGACACATCTGAATGTCTTCTTGATGGAACCAAAGTAAAAAACTGAAAGTATTTCCTACTGAGGAGACTGCAGTAAATGAGGAAATTAGGAAACTTCATAACAACTAAATCTCCCAAGATGGCCACCAAAGACAAAAGAGCCCAAATGTAGCCCAAATATCACCCAGATGTAGCCCAAGTATAGCCCAATGACAGAATGTCCCAGAGTGTTCTAACGAACAAGTAGAGCGCTAACAGTCTTACTTATGGCAAAAGTATGGCACACCTGAAGCCATCTTGATTGGAATAAAGTGGTAACACTTAAAACATTTAATTTACAAAGGAGCAAAATGAGGGGTTCATTTTGCCATAGAAATCATGTTTAGTGCTGCAGAAAGAAAAATTAGGGCACATTTTGACTTCTCAAACCCTCTTCTATTTCATAAAAACATTCTGACATGCAGACTGAAACGTGCACTTTGAATACCAGCAGCAGACTTTCCTGGTGAGCAGTAGCTTTACTGCAGTGATCTAATGAGCAACTAGAGTGCTAACATTCAGAATTTATGGCAAATGTGTGACACATCTGAATGCCTTCTTGATGGAACCAAAGTAAAAAACTGAAAGTATTTCCTACTGAGGAGACTGCAGTAAATGAGGAAATTAGGAAACTTCATAACAAATAAATCTCCCAAGATGGCCACCAGAGACAAAAGAGCCCAAATTTAGCCCAAATATCACACAGATGTAGCCCAAGTATAGCCCAATGACAGAATGTCCCAGAGTGTTCTTAAGAACAACTAGAGCGCTTACCGTCTTACTTATGACAAAAGTATGGCACACCTAAAGCCATCTTGATTGGAATAAACTGGTAGCACTTAAAACATTTAATTTAAAAAGGAACACAATGAGGGGGTTCAGTTTGCCATAGAAATTATGATTAGTGCTGAAGAAAGAAAAATTAGGGCACATTTTGAGTGACTTCTCAAATCCTCTTCTACTTCATTACAAAATTCTGATATGCAGACTGAAACATGCACTTTTAATACCAGCAGCAGACTTCCGTGGTGAGCAGTAGCTTTACTACAGTGATCTAATGAGCAACTAGAGTGCTAACATTCAGAATTTATGGCAAATGTGTGACATATTTGAATACCTTCTTGATGGAATCAAAGTAAAAAACTGAATGCATTTCCTACTGAGGAGACTGCAGTAAATGAGGAAATTAGGAAACTCCATAACAAATAAATCACCAGAGACAAAAGAGCCCAAATGCAGCACAAATATCACCCAGATTTAGCCCACATGTAGCCCAATGATAGAAGTGTGCAAAATACTTATTTTTTGTGTATTTCCAGTTTTATATAGTGCAGACTTGTCAGGTATTGGAGTGCTTTACATGAGCATTGGTTACATCACACAAGATCAAATTCATTTTGGTTGTAGACATGGGGAGATTAAGTGATTTGACCAGAATCACAGAATGTTGACCTGAAGCAGAAACTCCAGTTGCAAAGTCTGCAGCTCTGGAAGTAATACCACATCCTCTCCCCTAAGTGCAACACTTAATCAGGTGGTCAACTGGATAAAAAAACATAAAGATTACAAATAATTTAAAAGTTCTTTGTCGCTATTTGAAAACTCAGAAAATATGTCCTCATTTTAGTTTTTTAGAGCACTAACCATAATTTTGATGCAAATAAGACCCTCTCATATATGTAATTTCTAAAGGAAATGCTCTAGGTATTACAGTTTTGATTACATCAAGATGACGTCAGGCGTTCCACACTTTTGTAATAAATATAGAATGTTAGCAATCTAGTTGTTCATTGGGATACTGTTGAGAGGCAGAGGTCAGGGGCACAGACTCTAAAAAATTGAAGGCAGGTAGGAGAGTGCAGAGGCAACAATTTGACCACACTGGGCAGGCAGGAAGGGCAGTGGCAGCACAACAGACTATGGAGGGCAGTGGAAAGGGGGGGCAGGGGCAACAAACCAACAATACAGGACTGGCAAGAGAGGCTGTGGCAATATAATAGACCATTGTGGGCAGAAGGAAGAGGCAGTGGTAGTACAACCATACATGCCAACAGACCCGTTTCAGCCAGGAAACGTCCAATGTTTTTAAGCTCAAATGGGCTTTATTTGATCTGTCTCCTGTCTACAATCTCCTCTTTTTCAATGTAACTCAAAGGGGAAAATCAATACCCCGTTTTTTTTCAAAATCTCCTTCTTACCAAGTTCAAAATGTTCGCAAGTATGGTACATTGGATCATGGTAGGCAGGAGGAATTGGGGTAGGGACATGGACTCGGATAACAGAGGACAGGAGGGACATGGAGAGGTGCACCAAACTGACCCTACAGGGCAGGCATCAGGATTTGCAGCAGCACAATACACCACACAGGGCATGCGGGACGGGAGTGCAGCACAACAATCCATAGAAAGCAATAGGGAGGGGACAGGACCATGCACATGGATAGCAGAGAACAGAGGGGAAGAGGCAATGCTAGCTAGCTGACCATAATGGACAGACAGGAGAGAAAGCTGCAGCATAACAGACCATAAAGGGCAGGAGGGACCGATTAGGGGAATTACAATGGAACAGACAAGCCAGGAGGGAGGGAATAGGGGTCTGCACATGGAAACAGAGGGCTGGGGGCGAGGGGGCAGGGCAGGAGCAGCAAGATGACCATGGAGGTCAGGCAGGATGGGCACTAGAAACAAGACACACCATGAAGAGCAACAGTGAGACTATTATGGTATACACACAGACCATGGAGGGAAGGTGGGAGGGGGTCAGGGGCAGCTAGCTGACCACACAGGGAAGGTGGGAGGGGCCATGGCAGCACAGAAGACCATGCATGGCAAGTGGGAGGGTTAGTGGCAGCACAATGGCTATGATGGGCAAGAAGAAGGGTGCAGGGGCATGCACAAAGGACCATGGAGGATAGAAGGAAGGGTCAGGACCTGGGCACAGACAAGAGAGTTTAGGGGAAGGGGCCTCACAACAGACCGCGCGGGGCAGGCAGGAGGAGCAGTTGCAGCACAACAGACCAGGCAGGGCAGAAGGGTGTGGCAGTAAAATGGACCATGGAGGACAGGAGGAAGGGGATAGGGGCATGGCATGTGGACAGGCAGGGTGGAGGTGGCAGGGACAGGTTACAGTCATCTGACAATGCTAGGCAGGTGGGATGGGAGTGGCAGCTCAACAGAGTAGATAGGAGTGGCAGGTCCATGGAACATGGTGGGCAGAAAGGATGGAGCAGGGGCATGCACAAAGACATTGGAGAGCAGGGGGAAGGAGAATAGGGGCAGCAAGCTAAGCACAGAGGCTAAGCAGGAGGTCAATGATGGGCCATAGAATTGGGCAATGGAGGGCAGGAGGAGTGGACTGGTACATCATGCTTAATGGAGGGCAGTGGCAGCACATCAGACCATGCATGGCAGGAGGGAGGAGGCTAGTCCATGGATTCAGACAACAGAGGATAGGGAGGAGGTGGATGGGGCAGCAAGCTAACTGTTCAGAGAAGGTGGGTATGAGGAACTTTATTGTTTTTAAAATGTGTGTCTGTGCAAACTGCTTAAAATATGAACAAGTATGCAGCATAATCTCACTTTTATTCAGGAAGAAGAGGACGTTTGTGACTGTGACTCCAGGCTCACTTGGCAGAAACACCCCCTGACCCTCCACCCCCCATCGCAAAATGTAATGCCCGTGAAAAGGGTAGGTGGACGCAGTGTTATATAGAACATAGTCCTGAGAGCACGATTGAAAATGAAAACTAGATATAGTATATGGTATAAACTATGCACCAAAAAGTGTGATATAAGATTAACCGGGGCGTGAAATATAATATGCAATACATTGTGCGCAATGACAGATTCATTGGAGAGCGCGAGATAGCACAGGCACTAGCGCGTGCTATGCGAAATGCGCCTTGGAGTGTAATATGCACAGGGCAGTGTTGTGTAACCTAACTAGTCTCTAAAGTTGCAATATAAAATATGTGCTGGGGAGTGTAACGTTGCATATGCACTGTGACAAAGATATGGATCCCAGATTGTAATATGTATGGCATAGCGCTGTGCGTTATAACATAGGCATCGAGGAAGGCACGTTAG
The DNA here is from genome assembly GCF_964204655.1 of Triturus cristatus. Classification (NCBI taxonomy): domain Eukaryota; kingdom Metazoa; phylum Chordata; class Amphibia; order Caudata; family Salamandridae; genus Triturus; species Triturus cristatus. Next base: position 532,954,107 of record NC_140583.1, on the reverse strand, counting down.
ATGGGGCAATGTAACCCGTGCGAAGGCAAGTGTGACATGACATATTCACGGGGTGGTGTTACAGTGCACATGGGCTAGAGAGTGTCATAGCATACGCACTAGCTGGTGGAATACAACACAGAGGTGTGTGGCACTCGGCGGGCACTGGTGGGTGTAACACAGCATTGGGCTCAGCCAGGAGCACGCTGTGACTCTCAAGTGAGGTTCGTCTCCTTTGCAGAGAGTCAAATAAAAAGTATTACACATCCGGCGGTGGATGTGTGTTTTATTAACCGTGAGGGCGGTTTCTTGCATAGTTTGGTCTCATTTTTGTCGAATCCCCTTTGAATGGCTTGGAGTGCGTGTGTATTAAATGTGCCCGTCAATAGCTACCCATGTTTGTATAAATAAACAACAAGGGTGTCTACTTGGAGAGTACCCACCGGCGGGGGCGCCGGGATTAGGCACGGTAGGGCGTCAGACACGTCAGAGCTTCACTAGCGGTGTAAATACATTCCACGTGGATTCATTGTATGCATAGTCGCCTTTTAATGAATATCACGCAAATCGTCATGGTGATAGGTACATACGGTTTGTCCAGCATGTCCTAGGTGTTTCTATAAATGAGATGGGATCCCCGGGGCCATAAGTGGCCTGAGGAGGGGGGCAACGCAACCCCCCTCCTAAAGATTTTTTTTTAAAAAGGCAATGACCCGGGGGTTGGGATCCCCGGGGCCAATTAAGGCTTTGGGAGGGGGGCCACGCGGCCCCATTCCAAATTAATTTTTTTGAACAAAAAAAATTAGGGTGCAGGCCCTGGGGGATGGGGTCCCCAGGGCCAATAAATTAGAAAAAGAAAAGGGGCCACATAGCCCTCCTTCTTAAAAAGATAAAATAAATAAAAGAAAAGAATCGCGCCGGAGGCCACGCCCTCTCCTTGCAGCACTCTGCAAACACGCCCTCTGGCCAGTTGTAAGTTGGGGAATTAATTCCCCTTCAATACTGAGGGTCCCTGAGGGCCAACTAGCCCAACAGGTATCTCCAGTATGCGCCAGGGAGCTGCGTTGCAGACAGGTGTTCTGAGGCCACGCCCCTTTTTACACCTCTATGCAACGCAGCTCTGTGGCGCTTACTAGAGGTACCTAGTGGGCTAGTTTGACCCTAGGGACCCTTAGGATTCAAGGGGACTTAATCTCTCAACTTAGAACGGCCACAGGGCGCGTTTACACAGTGGTGAAGGGAGGGGACCTGGCCTGAGGTGACGTGTGCAAACACGCCCTGTGGCGCGTTTTAAGTTGGGGAAATAATTCCCTTTCAATACTGAGGGACCCTGGGGGCCAACTAGCCCACCAGGTGCTCCCAGTAAACGCCACTGCTCTGCGTTGCAGAGAGGTGGTGCAGGCCGTGCCCCTTTTTACACCTCTCTGCAATGGCGCTTACTGGACGTACCTAGTGGGCTATTTTGCCCCTAGGGACCCTCAGGATTCAAGGGGACTTAATCTCCCAACTTAAAACGCCCACAGGGCGTGTTTACACAGTGGGGAAGGGAGGGGACGGGGCCTGAGTTGACGTGTGCAAACACGCCCGATGGCGCGTTTTAAGTTGGGGAAATAATTCCCCTTCAATCCTGAGGGCCCCTGGGGGCTAACTAGCCCACCAGGTGCTTCCAGTAAGCGCCACTGAGCTGCGTTGCAGAGAGGTGGTCCAGGCCGTGCCACTTTTTACACCTCTCTGCAACGCAGCTCTGTGGCGCTTACTGGAGGTACCTAGTGGACTAGTTGGACCCTAGGGACCCTCAGGATTCCAATGAACTTAATCTCCCAACTAAAAACGGCCACAGGGCGTGTTTACACAGTGGTGAAGGGAGGGGACGGGGCCTGAGTTAACGTGTGCAAACACGCCCTGTGGCGCGTTTCTAAGTTTGGGGAAATAATTCCCCTTCAATCCTGAGGGACCCTGGGGGCCAACTAGCCCACCAGGTGCTTCCAGTAAGCGCCACTGCGCTGCGTTGCAGAGAGGTGGTCTAGGCCATGCCCCTTTTTACATCTCTCTGCAACGCAGCTCTGTGGCGCAAACTATATGATGGGGTAAAACACGTGCTTATTGCGGAGCTGATACATTGCAAAGCGTGGTACTCATGATACATAATATCAGTACAGTTGAATGGCTGGTAGGACATTGCATTGATATAGTAGCATTCAGATACACTGAGTTACAAGATGGCAACCATTTTGACTCAACAGGATAGATGACCAGCGCATAGCACACATTTATAGTAGTATCTGGTTGCAGTGTGCACTTTCGAGGCATCTCACAAATGGGCATGATGATATGCGGAGTTAAATATTATGTTAGAGAAAGACAGATCATTTGATTATTGTTATGTTGTTGGGGTAAATCTTTCTGAGAGTCTAAATATGCCGGGTAATTATAGTTTTACAATTGCCCAAAAACTTAATAGCATAATTTATGTTCAAACTAGTGGCGCATTGACAGTGCCAGGATAAACATAATACTTAATATAAAATGGCTGGACAAGAAAAATTGTGACCGCCATGGTAACGTTATTCGGGCATTGAGTCAGGTGGCATGCTTGACTGGAGTCCGTCCCCACTGCTTACTTCTAAACACTTCTCAGGACTTGTGGCAAAATTGGACTGTAATGGCGATCGTATCAGAAAGCCAGAGGTAGATCGTATTCGCTAATACATGTTTCAGGAGACATACATTGCAGTATAAGTAAGTGGACAACTAAATGTGTGGAAGGAGGACGACGGGACACTTCCTCCTTTCCAGATGGAATGATGAGATTTGGCTTTATGTTTCGGTTTATAAGGAGAAATATTTGGACACAGGAGACATTCTGCTCTAATTTAAAGGCACAGATTTTGAGAGACTCATTCAAAGAATAATTTATTTATTTTATTTTATATGAGGTTTTATAGAGTGTGAGCTTGAGCCGTTAGGGTATTAGAGCGCTTTACAGGGATAACACGTTGTGTACAAGTTTGACAAAGGCAACAAACATGGATAGGGATAGAGGGAAGTGACTACATTAGGACATAAACCAGGGTATATACAATAATCAGAGGAGCGACATGTCATCAATATACATAGAAAACCAGCAATTACATATGAGGGGGGATATGACAGCAAAATGGAGAGAGAGCCAGCAATACATTTGAGGGAGTAATAAATCGGTACAAGGAATAGGGGCAACCAAGCAGACAGGAAATTTTGCAGAGGAACAAAAGCAATGCAGCAAAGCGTTACGCTCGATAAAAGAGAGTTATGGAGGAATTTGCTCATTAGGAAGGTTTTAGCTTCCTTTTTAAAGATTGACAGAGAAGGTATTCTTCTGATGGAGGATGGCACCGAGTTCTAGATCCTTGGTGCAGCCCCAGAGTAGGCATGGTTATAAGTTTTTTCCTTAAGGAAGTGGGGTGGCTGGAGCCCATGGTCTCTGGCAGACCGGGAGTTTCTGACTGCCCCAGATACCAAGATTTTCTGTGCGAGGGTAAACAACATTTGTGACAAAACTTTTTCCCCGTAGGGATTCACAACGCGGTCGTTACAATGACCGCGTTGTGATTCCGCATACCATTACTCCGCAAGTCGGAACAACGACTTGCGGGGGGGGGGGGGGAGGTGTTGGGTTTAAAATCCAACACCTTCCCTAGTGTCCGCACAGACTGGGGTTGGAATAGTAAATTATACTATTCCAGCACCCAGCGTCCCCCCTCCGCAAGTCGTTGTTCCGACTTGCGGAGTAATGGTATGCGGAATCACAACACGTTGTGAATCCCTGCGGTGAAAAAGACTACGGGACAAAGATATATATTACTGGCCGAGATATGCCAGGGAATTCGAGTATAGTGCTTTGTGCATGATACAGCTGAGTTTGAGCTAGATTCCGGCTTCAAAGGGAAGCCAGTTAAGGGCCTTCATATGCTGTGAGATGTGGTCAAATGTTTTTAGCCTGTTAAGAGTCTTGCTGCTGCATTGAGACAAGCTTTTAGGGGGGCTGCGGAGATCTTGGGTAGGCCAGCTGGGGTTGAGCAGCCATATTCAATTCTGGAGATAACTAATCCCTGAACTGTGGTTTTTAGGTTCTCAGTTTCAAGTTTTAGTTTTCTCAAGTAGCTCAGGTGGAACCTGTCATTTTTGGCCATTGATGTGGTCATGCATATTCAGGTTGCTGTCCAGGGTTATACCGAGAGATTTGGCAGATTCCACTATGGTCGGTGTGCAGTTAAGTGCTGTGATCGAGTTAGTCCATTCCAGGATGTCAGTGGTGTTTTTATGTGGGGAGATGAGAAGGAACTCCGTTTTTTGGGCATTCAGTTTGAGCTGGTTGCTGGCGAGCCATTGAACAGTCAGCTTCAGAGTGTAATTTCCACTAGAGATGAGATTTTGATGTTGATCTGAGTATCATTGGCGTACATATGGAAGGAGACGTTGGCAATGTGGAGTATTTCAGCTAACGATTTGAGGTAGAGATTGTAGAGGGTAGGGGACAGAGCAGAGCCTTGAGGGACAACGATAGTTATCGGGGAAGGAGCAGATAGATTACTGTTGACTTAGAATCTCTGAGAGCGGATCCGGAGGAAGGAACCAAACCATTTGATGACAGTACCTCCTTTTCTTATCCTGTGTTCAAGGCATATAAGTAGTTTCTCATGGTTGAGTGTGTCAAATGCGGAAGATGGATCCAGTATGATTAAGAGACAGGTTTTGCCTTGGTCGAGGGCTTGGAGAGCGTCGTCTACAATATGGCGAATAATGGTTTTGGTGCTGTGCCAAGGCCTGAAACCAGACTGGAATTTGTCAAACAAGTTGAAATTAGCAATATGTTGGCTAATTTGAAGCTGCACACGTTTTTCCAGCACTTTCGCGAGAAGAGGAATATTGGATATTGGTCTGAAGCTGTCTGGAATAGCAGGATTCAGAGGGTTTCTTTAGGATGGGGATGACTTGCCCGGTTTTCAGGGAGTCAGGTATGGACCCTTGAAGAAGGGAGGCGTTGATAATTGTAGTCCAAATGCGAATGATGAATGGGGAGGTCGATGCCAAGCAGTTGGAGGGGAGTGGGTTGTTGAAGTGGCTATTCGGTTTTAAGGAAGATAGAATTTTCGAGATGGAGTGGTCGTCATATAGCTTGGAGTTGGACCAGTGTGCTTGTTTTTTGGGTGTTGCCTGGAGGGGATGAGAGGAGACATGGGTCACGGCATGTGGAGGTGGGAAGTTAAAGGCGGAATTAAGTTTGTTTCCTAGCAAGTTAATTTTGGCTGTAAAGAAGGAGGAGAACTCCTCACAGGTTATTGGGCTTCTGTAGATTCTTTGAAAGATGTAGCTAGTTTGTTTGATTGGTGTCTGACTATTTCAAAGAGCTTGCGGGGTCTGTTCTTAGTGTTTTCCAGTTCTGATCTGAAGAACTCTTTTTTGGATTTGAGGATGTTCCTGTTGTATGTATTTCTGGTCTGACGGAGAAGTTTTAGTTGGGAGGCTGAGGGGTGCTGCCTCCAGTTTCTTTCTGTTAGCCAGAGAGCTCTCCTTTCGTTATTGAGGTGTCAGCTGAACCAGGGGTCTTTGTTTTGGGATATTTTTAACTTTCACGGGGCAAGATCATCAATTATGTTGGACATAGTCGTGTTGTAGTGCTCTGTGAGATCGTTGACTTTAGATAGATGGGGGAGGAGGGTGTAGGTCTGAGCCAGCGTTTCGGTTTCATAGGTTGCCCTTGCCTTTTCATGTGGAAGTCAGTTATTAGGAAGGTAATGGCGTGGTGGTCTGACCAGTCGCACGGATCTAGTGAGTTAAGCCTGACCGCCGATGCTTTTGTGATTATCCAATCCAGCATGGAGCCTTTCGTGTGGGTTGGAAGTGTGCAGGCTTGAGTGAGTGATTGGTCAGCAAGGAAGACTTTGACGGTGTTGACATGGGGGTCACTGGGGTCATTCCAGTGTAGATTAAAGTCACAGAGGATAATGACATTGGAGTTGGGGATCCTTAGCAGTAAGGATTTACATGAGGTGGTCAATAAATTTGTCGTTTTTGCCTGGTGAGTTGTAGAAGATGTGCAGTTTGCATAACTGAGTAGTGTTATTGCAAATGGAGAGAGCGAGATATTCGCAGGAATCCGTGGGGTCGGCATGGAGCTCTATAGCGAGATCTGAGCGGAAGATGCATGCAATGCCTCCCCCTTTTTTTTATTTGTCTGTCAAGCCTAACGATGATATAATATATGTCTGTCAAGCCTAACGATGATATAATTTGCAGGGGCCATTAAATCTAGGTAAGGAGATGAAGATTCATTGAGCCAAGTTAGGATAGGTAAATCTGTTTTTTGTCTTAGGATGAGGGCAGCGATGTCGTAGGCATGCTTCGCTACTGAACGGCAGTAAGGTAGGAGGCCAGATAGTGGAGCGTCGGAGCATGTGTTGCAAGTAGGGGAGGATAGGGGGACTGTGCTACAGAGAGATGACGATCTATTGGTGTTGATTGAGATAGTGGGAATCAAGTAATCAACTTTCTTGTCAGGAGGACGGGGGTGTCGGGGGAGATCTTGTAGGATGAGAGAGGACTAGAGTTTCATCCTCCGAGAGGTAGTTGGGATATTTGCGAGGGCTAAGGAGTCTGTTGGCCAGCAGCATGGGTTGGAGGGAAGGACTGAGTTATGGGAGGGCTTGAGGGTAGCAATAGAGTGTTCAGTGAGGAGAAGGATGTTCTTCAACTCTAGTATGGATTTCTGGATGCTTTGAACTATGTTGGATGCTCTGGTGTTTAGGGTTTCAAGGTCCATTGGTGACGGTTGTACTTGTCGACAGGGGACCTGTGGGTCAGGACAAGTTCATGCGGCATGAGCGGGAAGCCTGGTGGGGTAGCTCGACCACCCTAAGGCTAGGTTTCTGGGAGTAGGGGTGTGAGGAGGGCTAGGCAAGCTCAGTAGGGTGTTTACTGGACTGTTGGGGCGGGTGTCAGGTGAGCAAGGGATGACATGTGTATTAGTTATTAAGTGAGAAGGCGAGGAGCGAGGATAGATGGAGGGGAGTGTTGGCGTTGCCTTATTGACAGATGCTGGAGGTTGGGGTCGAGTGGAGGGAAGTTCTCTAACAGCATTAGGAGAGATACAGTTCAGGGATTTGTACTGAGTGGGGAACACTTTGGGGAGAGTCGAGCCAACCCAACTTTTTGGAGGGAGTGAGGGGGTGCATGGGAGAGTGGCAGCAGCTTTTGGAAGATCTAGATGGGGAGTCCTTACCATTGGACTTTGAGCTGAATGTACCGGGGCTGCAACAGTAGTCAGGAGGCGACAGCAGGCCCAGGGGGTGTGTAGAGGAATGATGTACTTGTTTTTTGAGGATAGAGAAGAAGTCAGCGAACTTATTGAGATCTATGGCTGATGCTTGGATCATAACAATGCCGTTTTTGTATAAGGTAATGGTAAGGTCAGCTTTAAGATTTTGGGAAGGCATGATCGTGAGTTTGGCACCATACGGAATGTTCCTGGATTCATGTGCGCTAAGTAGGTTAAATATGGCAGTGTGCCATACTGCTGTTTTTCTAGAATAGAAAATAAAGTAATTGGTAATGATGCTCCTGTCAGCATTGAAGTACAGGTCAGAGATCAGGATCTGAGGGTGTCTTCTCAGAAGGGAATGTTTGAAGGTTTTAGCTGTGGTCCTAGAGAAGTTGGGAGGGTAAGCGATGGTGTAAGAGTTGTCCCCTGTTGCAATCGGGCTGCGGCTAAAGAAAATAGATATTGTCAGCAAACCCCAGAGCCAACAAAGATAGTTTTCACTTAGGTGCTGCCTCAGCTTGTGAGATGCAGAGTTCCAACCTTGCTCCAGGGCTGAAGGAGGGGGTGAGTAAATATAAGGGGGGAGGTGCCCTAGTCAGAGGCGGTTAGCAGCAGGCGGCCTTGCTCCGGGGTGGCAGTAGACCGGGCAGACCACATGTCAGCTGATGCCAAGCAGAAAGAACCCCATCAAATTAATATAGAATAATACTCAGTACTCTTAACTTTGTTCCACATCCTGTTTGTTAAAAGTGCAGGCACACAGTTCGTTTTATTGTAGATTCACTTATGAAATGCCAATTATAAAAATTTGAGGCCTCGCTCCGGGGTGTCGAGCATGCCGGGGTGAAGAATGCCTCGAAGCGGGGCGGGCGTAGGCTGGGCTGCTTTTAGGTCAGGCAGCAACGATCACCAAGGTGGCCAGCGGGGGGCAGCAGGAGACAGGGCGCAGCAGCCAGGGCCGGACTGGGACCGGAAACCGGCCCTGGCAAAGTGTTCGGCCGCCCCCCCTTTCCGCCCGGGGGTTGGGGGTGCGGCCGAGCTCTTTACCAGGGCCGGTTTTCGGACGATTTTGTTACAGAGCCGTTTTTGCAGCTATGCTGCAAAAACGGCCCTGTAACAAAAACGGGCCCCAGGGGCCCAAAACTGCCCCCCACCCTTGCGGCCCACCGGGGGATTGCCCGGTGCCCGCTACGGCCAGTCCGGCCCTGGCAGCAGCGCATGCAAACGGTCTTGTTCCGTGTTACAAGAGGAAACTGGGTCGCATCGCAGTGAGGCAAACAGACTGGGCAGCAAAAGTATCAAAAGCAGCAGCTGGCGCCCCTGGTGCAGGGGTGGCCACGCTCTTGTTGCAGTTTTAGGAGCCTCTCCCAGGGGGGGTCGATCTCTTTGGAGTAGAGACAGTCTTGACTCGAGGCTGCAGGGCACCATGGGGCAGAGAAAAGAAAAGAGATAAAGTGGCCTCGATTTTGGGCCACAAGAAATACCAGGTCAATCAGCGGCGATAGAGAGGGACACTCTCCCTCTGGGTCGTCCCTGCTCCGGGCTGCAAAAGTCCTGGCTGTCCTCGAAGCAGTCGACCTGGCCTCAGCTGTGGCAAACATGTGCAGCGGACCAAGTATCAGGAGTAGTGGCTGACCCCAGGGGGCCAAGCAGGGTGGGGTGACGATGGTCTCGATGCGGGGCTGCAAGAGAAGAAATGGCCTTGTTCCAGGGGCCGCAGGAAGGAAATCAATGCCGGCAGAAGATGTCTGGTGTTGGGGGATGAGGAGGGATGCTCTCGCTCCAGGCCGCAGAGATCAGGGCTGCCCTACGATACAGGCAACCAGGCCGCAGGACGTACCTCAGCAGCCAGCGGCGGGTGGCAGGCGATGACAAGGGACGCTCCCGGTCTTATTAGAGGCAAGTGGTGTGTAGTCCTCCTAGTTAGGATTATAACCACAAATTGGTAAACACATTAGGGAGTATACAATGATTATTATATTTTATATTCAGGTGATACTAGTAGATTTTATCAGGGATGGAAGAACAACCGGGACTAAGGTATGCAATGATTGGATTGACATTGTGATAGTTTCTGAACTTTTATATTTGAACTCTGTTTCATACAACTAATGTATGGTCTCTTGTTGGAATTTTCCAGGTCATACTGTATATTGGCCGGACAGGTAGCACTTATATGCAAACCTTGGGACTTTGAAGTTGGTATAGATATGCACTTTATGGTGCAGTGGTGATATGGTACTGTGGGATGAGGCACTCTTTGCGAGGTTTCATGTATGGATGACTCACACGATTTGATGTGTTCATTCTTTCTAGTGTATGTGGTTGAAAATTGCATGCACGATATCTTGACATTGTTATAATTTTCATAGGTAATTCAGAGATTGCGCATGGGTTACCCTCACTTGCCGCTTATGAAAGCATGCAGCATTGACTGATATGAACATATGTCACTAGATTGTGGGTATAATACCAGGTGGGAATGACATGCAACATTACAATTGACATTATGTTCTGTCTTTTAGTCCTGAGAAAGTTGTTGGGGTATGACCCCAAGTGACGAAACACGTGTTGGCTCTAAAGCCAAAAATCAAGAAGAGGCCAGCAGGCTGAAAAATAAAAAAGACCACCATAATATCAATTTTGTGATTGATTATAGGTTTTTTGGACACTCTATACTGTGGTGTGGGCTTGAGGCTTTAATGGTATGTATTCTGATCATCTGAACAGAAATTTTAGGAAGTTGGGTGAATCTTCTCTCCTTTTAGAGCAGAGCAAAGAAGATAGGAGCATTTATATAAAAAGATTGTGGGACATTCTTTCGTGAAACACCAAAACCCTAACAAATCACCCTTCTTCAGGTGTTTAGGAGACTTGCGCTGCCTAATTACTCCGAAGCACGAGTCTCCAAGCAACAGCCACCAACAACGATAGCACGCGCTGATCAGCCAATCCCGGCGCAAAGCTCCAGATTCAGTCCAGTCGAGAGGCTCACACTGTCTCAACCAATGACAGCATGGCCTCTCGAACTCTGCCCCCAGTTAGAAACGCACCAGCCCATCACAACATAGCACGCCTCCCTGAGAGATACAGAGACACTCGGGTTTCGTATCATGATGCTTTTATGATTAAAAAAATTGGAACAGGAGATGATATCGCTAAATCAGGTACTCTAAAGATATGTTTAACCCGTTTTTATTCAATTGGTCACTAATGCAGACTCTTGGCAACCTTATACTTAGCTGCTCATCCTGTAGGCATGCCATCTAATGATCGTGCTTGACGATGAACCTGCAGAAAAAAAAACAGGGTTCCCGGATATGAGGTCAGTGTTTTATATCCCACAGGATGTGGTTGTGGCTTAGAGGGAAAGGATGGGAGCTGTATGTGTGATTCTGTTTTTGTTTGATTAAGGCTGCGGGGAGGAGCTGATGCTCATAGAAGTATGGACTGTTACAGGGAGGTCGGGCTAGGAGGTAAAACAGAAAATGGAGATGGGATTAAATAAAATATTTGCCCAAGGGCACACAATTTGGTCAAGCAGGGAAGCCGGGATCGATTCCAGATTTTCTGGTTTAACATTGTGTAATACAGCTAATAGTTGTGTATCTCTTGCCCATTTTACATCAAAGGTCACTGCTTGGTAGTTAATTCTTGATGCATGAGGTTAGAACCTAACGTGGTGGAAGGTAGAAGTTACATTAAATATTAGTGTATTTTGGGCTTGAAGGTCCAAGAGGACTTAGAGCTAAGTCAAGTCAGGCAGCTAGCTTGAGCCTTGCTTGAGCATCAGTGGCTCGCCCACAGAGCCGTCCTTGGGCATTGGCGTGTTGGGTCCAGGCTGAGGGTGCCTAGATTTTATTACAAGATCGGAGGCGAGTATTATGCAGTCTTTTCTTGCTTTTATTCAGCCAAGCAAGATAAAAATCAAAATTTCCCCCCAAAAAATTATAACAGGACTACAAACTGTCACATCACAATAAAACAGCCAATGAGATATCGAGTAACCCAAAAACTGTGTTGACGGAGAGCAACAAATCCTCTTTTCCTACTGCTTGCAGTAAAGATAAGTATAACATTCATCCTTCATTAATATTGATAGTTATTGCTTTCTTATTCTGTATTTATATATGCCAGTCTTACTGTTTTGTTATTGAGTTTTGATTTAGCTTTTACAAGGGCAAACGCATTCCCAGCCTCACTCGTTTTTCTTCTCGAGCATGTCCGTTATAAGCACACTGTTCTCTGCGCTCCTCATCTAGCTGCTTCAGGTCGCTTTCCTCATGCCACCTCAAGCAGAACCCTGCTGTGTCTGAGACCTTTCTTCTCCTCAACCGCTTGTGGTATATTATTCCCTTCCTTGCTCCTCCCGTGTTGCAGCCCATCCTATCAAAATACCTTTCTTTCATTGTATTTCCTGTTTTTTTTAACCCCTGTTTATTGTAATGAAGTTATTTTTCCCCATAGTTTCTGCTATTATGTCTGAGGAGGAGGAAACTCAGGCTTTTAAACATAATTTTAAATCCTTTATTAAGGATTCAGTTCAGCAGGCTTTTGCTGTTTCTGTGCTGGATATTTTTTTATAAAACTGGAAGCTTCCCTGTCAAAAATGCTTTCTTCCTCTACAGATGTTCCCTTAAAAAAGGGCAAGAAACGTGCAGCAACCCCTTTGGGATCCTTTAAAGTCGTTTCAGTAAATATTGGTCCTCCCAACTGAGAGTTTTCTTTTTCGGGGCCCCCCTCTCCAAATTACTCACTTACAAGACGCTGCCGTTGATCCTATTAATTATGAGCCTCCGGAGAAAAGGCTTGACATTTCTCCTGATGATAGTGCTGTTTCTCACCCAGTGTCGAATTAACTTGTTGATCATACTGGGGAACCTGTGTTTGATCCCTCCATTATTCTCCATCCCAATTCTACTGAATGATTCCCTTTCAGAGCATGTGGCTGGGTTTGTTTCCTTTTACCTTCGCCATTCTCTTGATAAATCTTCCCGTAATAAATTCAAATAAGAATGTCCCCGCCCTTCCCAATAACATCACGGCCATTTCTGTTATTGGCCCAAACATGCTAATGTGTTTTTATTAAATATGGGAGGGACCCTAAGAAAGGAGTCTAGAATTCTGTCTTGAAAGTTGGACAGAGAATTCTAGACTTGGCTGGTTTTCTGACCAGAATATTAGATTTGGCAAAGATCGAAAACACAGAGGTGGATCCAGATACCCTTTCCAACTGGGCCAAAGGGCTATATGCATTTTGGGCAATGCCAATGCCCACATTTCACAAGAAAAATTGAAGAGTTTTCTTCTAAAAATATGCCTAAGACTGAGTAGTCTCGCCATTAAGGAAGAAGGACCTCTCAGTAAAGGCCTTTTATTTGGAGTTTCTTTTATTAAGAACTTGGGAAATGTGACTTCACCTTTTCCACTATGGATAATGTCCAAATGTCCCTTAAGAAAATCTTCTTGCCTCAGTTTTTTGTCAGGGCCTGCACAGGTAGGAGTTGCTGACAATCCCTCAACAGAGGCCCCTTCAATCAGCAATCCATAACATCAACAATATCAATGACCCCTTGAGTTTGGGGTGGCCAAGTTGTTTGGACCCCCTCCAACCCCACAAAAGCAGCCATAAAGAGTTTAGGCATGTGGCTGGACAATTCCCTTATTTTACGAGAAAAACCCTAGGCAACCGATGATTTACTTCAAAATATATGATATATACATATAAATGTTAAGGCCAAGTAATGCAATAATGTGAAAAAAGGAAGCATACTTTATTATCACAATAATAATCTAAAACCCGTAACATATACAATCAAAACTATTCACAGTGTGATTCAAAACTGCTAAAGAAAAATCTACATTTCATACCTCTCAGTCACCCCAGCATTTAATCCATAATACACCTCAGTATATAGATATTAATCACTATCATATGTGTAATCTGTAACATTAAACACATTCTTCATTTCATTGTTTACATATAGTGCTACATTAAGTATGTCAAAGGTTATAACACTTATTTACATAACACTTCATATGCTTAAATAGAAAGATTAGTGGCTTAGATCTTTGCTGATTCTTCATGGGATCGAGTCTTCACGTGTTTATGTGACCCAATCGCCTTCATCAGAAAAGCCACAATTGAAACCAAAAGATACCAGTGTAGGGAGACAACTCCAGTTTGGATGGAATAAGGTGGAGACAGTTTCTTACAGAAGCTGCTTAATTGATTTGTTACCCAAGCCCAATTATGGATGTAATGGATAATTTTCATGAATTATGGCGATATATGTTGAAAAGGACTCCTAATTTCCAAGGAATTCTCAAATGGATACTGAAACTGAAATGGATTCTTTTCATTGATGATGAATGATTGATGAACAAAAGGATGTCATTCATTTTGATTCATACATATATCTGTGCCATTGATGATAAGCTGTAGTTGAAGATAATTTACATGTGAGGAAGGGGAATTCTCGGTAGTGGATAGCAGCAATCATAGGTTAGATTCCAATTGTGACAATAAAGTATGCTTCCTTTTTTTTACATTATTGCGTTACTTGGCCTTTACATTTATATGTACATATATATTTAGAAGTAAATAATCATTTACCTCAGGTTTTTCTCATAAAATAGTATTTTCCTTGCCCTGGGAACTTCCAGGAATAACAGGTGGTCCTGAATTTCACATTGGACAGTTCCTTAAATTGGACGTCTGGTATCAAAGTTAGCAGCCATTTGCTATGGTATGCTCAGGATGCTATAATCCTCCCCCTCCTTCCTTTCACTTCAAAGAGAATGGTTGTCTAGGCTCTGATTATCTCATGCCTGGACAAAGGTAACTCTCTTTATCTGGGAGCGTCGAATGCTCCAATAAGGAAATTGCAGGTGGTACATAATTCAGCTTCCCTTATTCTGTGCAAACTTCCAAAACATAAGTCTGCTCAACCTGTTTTGACCACATTTCATTGGCTCCCGGGGAATGAGAGAATCTAATTTAAATCACTCTGCAGTGTTTATAGGGCACTCTGGGGTAAAGGGCCTTCGATCACCCGTCCCTTGGTACCCCCCTACTTCCCCAGCAGATCTCTGTGTTCTTCCAATTCACATTTGTTCGTAGGGCAAAATATGGAGGTCACTCCTTTGCTTTTAATGCGGCTAAACTCTGGAATAGCCTTCCTGACTTATTGCGATCGGAAAATAAGGAACTCCCCCTTCACAAATGAATAAAGACCTGGCTGTTCCAGAACAGCTAACTCTAGGTCCCTTTATCTGTCCTATGATGCACTATCAGCGCTGGGATGCCTAAGGGTAGCCATGCGCTATACAAGTTCTACATAGAATTGAATAGAATCCCCAATTGACACCTATACTAGTTACAAACCCCAGTTCTATCCCCATCATTCCAGAGGCTTCCGCTACGAAGGGTGTAGGAACAAAAGAGAACACTATTCAGGTAAGAGTTTCCAGTTCTGGCCTTCCTCCTGTATGAGGCAGATTAGCGCTTTGTGTAAATCCATGGCTTTCTCTCACCATAGATCCCTGGATATTACAAAGAGTTCAAGGATGTCACATTGAACTCTATCAACTCCCAGTACAATTGAACCTTCCTCATTCTCTTCTGTTTTCTCAGGATCAATCCCTTCTTGTTCAAGATGAAATACAATCTCTTCTTTTCAAACAGGCTATTGAACAAATCCATTTCGATCCCATAGGTTTTCTCAGTACCATCTTTTTGGTACAGAAAAAGAACAAGAAATGTTGACTTGTACTAAATTTCAAAGTTTTCAACAACTTCATAGTGTACCAAGATAAAGATGATTCTTCACATCAGAGATATTTTACTTCAAGACGATTGGCTAGTCAGACTAGATCTTGAAGATGCTTAACTTTCAATTCCAGTGCATCCCTCTCACAGAAAATGTCTCCAGTTTCAGTGGGAGCCTTCCTTTTTCCACTTCAAAGAGCCTCCTTTCGGCCTTTCATTTGCTCCTTGGCATTTCACCAAGATTCTCAAACCAGTTGTAGCCTTTCTCGGAGCTTAGGGACTCACATTGATCTTATAGCTCAACGATTTTCTGATTATGGCCCAGGACAAAAAGGTTCTTCTTTTTCAAGTTCAACTTTGTCAAAATCTTCTTCGGTCAGGCTTTCTAATCAATGTTCAAAAGTCAGCTCTAATTACTTCTCAACAACTAGAATTCCTAGGTTTCTTGATAGATACGCGTTCTATTGCACAACTTCCTCAACACAAAGTCACTCTTACAAAAAAGGCGATCCGTCATTCCTTAACTCTTACTCATTTTTATCTTACATCCCTAGCCGTATTGTTGGGTTTCCTTGATTCAGGCAATCGTCCAGGTCCCACTTCATTACCGAGCTCTTCAAAGTTTAAAAATCTGATATCTGCACAAAGATCTCACCTATTCAGACCCCCTTTTTTAAGAACCAGAGTCAAACGAAGAACTCATCTGGTGGTTGACTCACTTAGACGCCTGGGACAGGAGAACAATTTTCTCTCCCCCCCACTCCCCTTCCAGAGCTTGTCTTAGAAGAATCCGATGCAAGTAAGACCAGGTTGGGGCACAAGACGTGGTCAGTATTTGTCTAGAGATACATGATCTCGTCAGCAGTCGTTCTTGCATATCAAAAGGTTAGAGATGCTTGCAGGTTCCTTTTCCATCCAACCCTTTGCAAAAGACAAAGCAAAATGCTCCATTCTGTTACGAATGGACAACCTTACAGTGGTCAGATATATAAATCATCTTGGGGGCACAATATCCAAACTTTCGTGGGATCTCGCCAAAAATCTTTGGGAATATTATCTTCAACTGAATTTCTCAGTCACAGCAGTTTGTCTCCTAGTAAACTTGAATGTCATAGTGGACTGGTACTCCAGGCACCTTCAGAACTCAAGTGATTGGCAGCTGCATCCTTCATTGTTCCATTGCCTTTCTTCCATCTTTGGCAGCATATCAATTGATCTTTTTGCCGCTCAACTCTATACCCATATTCCTTCCTTTTTCCGTTGGAGATCAGACCCTCAAGATCTGGCTATAGATGCTTTCCTCCAGTCTTGGCCGCTGACTCTTCTCTATGCTTTTTTCCCCTTTCTATTTATTGCACGAGTCCTGGCTCAGGCTCACAGGCAATTCTCATCTCTGGTTCTAATAATCCCCTTTTGGCACACTCAACCTTGATACCTAATTCTGCTGGAGCTCGCCTCGGACTTCTTTATCTGGATTCCCCACTTTCCCGACTTGCTTCTCAACAGTCAGGGACTTTGACACAACCTGGTTCTAGAAGATTCTCTCTTTCTGATCACTTGGAGGATTTTGGGTCTACCTAGAGAACCCCAGGAATTTTGGAGGAGACTATCAACCTCATTCAACAACCTTGGCCCTCTGCACTGCAAGACTTCACAAGTCGGCCTGGTTGGCCTGGTGTAGCTGGTGTATGGACAGGAATTCAGATCCCTTTTCAGCAGACATATATCTGGTTGTTAATTTCTTAGCCTTGTTAGCTTCTCAGGCAAAAGCCTATTGTATGATCAATACTTATAGATCTGCCATTTCAGCTGAACATCTCCGGGTGCATGGAAGACACTTTGGAGAATACTCCTTAGTTTGTCGGCTATTAAAGGGAGTAAGATATGTTAAATCTCTGAAGAACCGGGCTCATTAAGCCTGGCGGCGCAGGGTACGCCTGAAATCTTCTGAGTTCGCCTTCCAAGTTACAAAGACACGGAACACTCTGTTTGGCATAGGATCTTCAATTTATTAGCTGCAGCTTGGTACAGTTGTCCTAGAAGTACATCAGTGGTAGGTTCTCAGGAGACTGCCACTTCAATCCGTGGCTCACAGTCTTTTGTAGCGCTTGTATCCCCTAAAGCAACAACCCCCTCAATGTGCAATAAAAATACAAATCATCCACAAGAAAACATTCTTTGTACAAGATACAGGATAATGGGTAATAGAAATTCCTTCCCTAAGGTCGTGTTCTCTACCCGACCCTATAGGTCAGATGGCATAGTCATCCCTCCTTGTGCAACCCATCTAGCAGAGCCCGCAACATACATGCGGCTTGTAGTGTCTCTAGCTGTCTCTTTCGCTATGTGGTCTGCGAAAGCATTTCCTTGACCTACATCATCAGTGATCTTCTTATGTGCACTACACTTCACAATCGCTATCTGAGTGGGCAAGGTGAGTGATTCAAGGAGGTCATTTACCAATTGGCCATGCTGTATCTTAGTGCCATGGGATGTGAGAAGCCCTCTTTCCTTCCACAGGCGGCCAAAACTATGGGCCACACCAAACGCATACTGACTATCAGTATACACATTCACCCTTTTTCCTTCAGCTAACACACAAGCTCTAGTCAGTGCTATCAATTCAGCTGCCTGGGCTGAGTTATGTATAATACGCGCTGTCTTTACAACAGTGTATAAGGTAGTGACTGCATAGGCTGAGGTCGTTTCACCATTGGGAAGCTTAAAACAAGAACCGTCCACCCATAAGGACCTATCCGGGTCCGGGAGTGGAGTATCCTTTAAATCAACTCTGCCTTTTGTCTCTTCCTCTGTGCGGAGGAAGCAGTTGTGTTGCTCCTGAGTGTCATTTTCTACTGGAATTGGCAGCAATGTTGCCGGGTTCAAGGTATTACATCGCTTAATGTGTATGTGGCTAGCCAAGAGCGTCAATTCGTACCCCGAAAGGCGTGCACTCGTGAGGTGTTGGGTCTTTGCTCTATTTAGGAGGATGTCTACAGCATGCGGTACCATAACCATAAGGGTATTATCTAATACCAATCCAGCAGACTGGCGAATGGAAACTGCAGCTGCTGCTGTAGCCCTCAAACAGCTAGGTAATGCCTTGGCCACTGGATCTAACGTGGCCGAAAAATAGGCACAGGGGCGTTGCTTGTCCCCAAATCATTGCGTTAAAACTGATAACGCGCAACCTTCTTTCTTATGAACATAGAGTGTGAAAGGCTTACTGTAATCAGGAGTACCTAACACAGGGGCAGAGCACAAGGCAGTGCGTAAATCAGTGAAACTTTTCTGACATTCCGCAGTCCATGGAAGCGGGTGTGGTGTATCTTTAAGAGTGAGTGCAAACAAGGGTTTTGCCAGGAGGGAAAAATTGGGGATCCATTGTCTACAATAAGAGGTAATACCTAAAAAGGCACGCACCTCTTTTTGCGTACATGGAATAGGCATTTGGGCAATTGCTTGGATACGTTCTGGGGTCAATCGCCATCCCTCCTTTGACAAGAGATGACCTAGGTAGGTAACCTCTTGGCAGCAATATTGCAATTTTGATGGTGAAACCTTGTGGTTGTGGTCAGATAAGTGGCGTAACAGTGAAATGGTAGCCTTTTTACAAGTGTCTTCAGAATCTGCTGCAACCAACAGGTCATCCACATATTGAATGAGAGTGGCCCCTGGTGGCAAACACAAAGTATCGAGCTGTGATTTCAATGCTTGACTTTAAATGGAGGGGCTCTCGCAATAGCCTTGAGGAGTTCGCTTGAACCGGAAGCTTTGGCCTGCTAAGGAGAATCCAAAAATATCCCTACTTTCCGCAGCAATGGGAATGCTGAAGAAAGCATTTTTTAGGTCAATGACGGAAAACCAGGAAGCTGAGGCTGGTATCATTGTCAGCAGGGCATTAATATCTGGGACAACAGGGAATTGAGGTACCACAATCTTGTTGACCTCTCTGAGATCAATCACAAAACGATAGACAGGTGGCTGAGAAGGGTTGGTTCGTTTAAAAACAGGCAGAACAGGGCTATTGCATATATTTCCCCTAGTCTCTTCGACCACATCGTTTTGAACCAAATCATGAACTATAGTCAAAAGAGCTTTTTCGCCGTCACTGGAAATTTTATACTGTGGAATGCGAGGAAATTTAGTATTAGGCTTGAGTGTTACAATGTAGGGAGGAATCCGCAGGAGGCCCACATCATTGGGGCCGGTGGCCCAGAGGGTGGCTGGAAGAGATTGTAATTCAGGGGGAAGCTGATCTTTAGACAAGTACATCGGTGAGGTCAATTTCTTACCTAAGGTAAGACGCACACCAGAAGGGTAACAGCGTAATGTCGCATACAATCTCTTCAATAAATCCAAGCCCAACAAATTTTCACCACAACCAGTTGTTAAAAGGAGCGGGGCCTCCAATTTGTAAGAACCAATTGAAATGGGCAAAGGGTATAAAATTGGGTTTAGAACTGGGGCGCCAGAAAAACCTACAGAAACATTTGTACAGCCAGACAAAGGTGCCCCAGGGAGTTTAGAGTGAATCTTAGAGCTCTTTGTTGCACCAGTGTCTAATAGGAATGGCTCTGTAACACCTAGGGCTTCCACATCAACATAAGGCCCGCTTTGGTCCACTGGAACTGATACTACTCCCTTACTTTGTCCATGGCTGTCCTAGCTAGGTTGGGAATTCTGACTCTCATCCTCAGTATAGTCATCACTGTTGTAATAGTTGGTAGACTGAACATTTTGCTGATCAAAATAATTTGTGGAGTTTCCAGGGGGCATGGAACATTGGTTATTAGGCGGCGTATCTCGTCCTCTACCTCTTGGTGCTGACTGATAACCACCCTGGCCTCGTGACGCGGGAATACCGCTCGTGCGCTGTAACAAAACCGGGCAATTATACTTTTTAGATGGCCTTCTTCTTTACAGTAAGCGCATTGATTTTGGCCCAGTGGGGGTCGGGGAACGAAAGGCCCAGACCTCTGCAACTGTCTCTGGAATAGTGGAGACGGCTGATATTCACGTTGGGCAGGGCGAGGAGGATAAGCTTGTTGCAAAATAACTTTTGTTTTCAACTCTTTGGTCTTTTTATCAAGTTTATCTCTTTCCTCTTTATCCCTATTTTCATAATACTGGGCAGTAGCCAATATCTGTGCCGAAAAGGAGACCGCCCAAGCACTTTCGGAATTCTTCAATTTATTAGATATTTCCGGAACCAAATTTGACACAAATTTGTTTACAAACAACCGTTGGCCACCTTCCGTGCTCATATCCTGACCACTATCATCGATGAACGTCTCCTCGAAACGAGTGAAGAAATCAGAGACGTTTTCATCCGCTTTCTGCTTACAAGCTGCTAACTTATCCTAATTAACTCGCAGAGGGGGCATCATAGTTTTCAGTTAGGCAATGATCCTAGCTGGGAGTTCTGTAATTAGAGCCTCAGGTTTGGCACCACCCACTTGGAGTCTGTCCGCGGCGAGTATGGCAGCCCAATCACCCCCCAGTTTCCCCACATGGTCCTCCTTCCGAATCCTAGCCCATAACGATTGTAGGACCACATTACCCATTAGCATGTCTATATCGGCCAAATTCATAATACATGCATCGACAGTTTGGGACAACTCTTTGTAGTACCCAGCAGGATTTTTACGGGGGTCTGGTAACGACTGCTTAAGGGCCAATACCTCCGATCGTTTCCAAGGAACGTGTACCCACACACGTTGAAAGTGAGCAGGTATAAGAGGATTAGCACCCTGAGCTGCAACCTCCTCTCTCCACACTGGGGGAACCTCTCTCATGGGATAGTGTTTTAATTTTCGCCTGACGGAGGAATCGCGTTTTGGCAAGGACCGGCAGGCAAGCATCATTCTAAAAGTGACAAGCATTCCTACCGCGTCCTCAACCTCTGCGCCCACAATCAGCCCTTTATCAAACTCGGCCTGTACATCGAGCAGGCCCTGAGGGGCTCGTCCCAATCCCATATCCTCCCACTCTTGACTTAAAATGTTACACATAGTATCAAAAACATATCTCTGCGTTGGTGCCTCCCACTGCTGAAAGGTGACCATAATATCTTGCACACTATACTGGGGGCCATTCGTGATCCACCTTCGGGCTTGAAGATCTAGCACTTCCCGTTCCTCCGGACCTGGGAGCTGACTACGAGTTTATCTACGAGGAGGAACAGGGGTCATTTGAAATGTCCCAAAGAGAGGGGACAAAAGGCCAGAAACGGTATCGATCATTCGCCTCCGAGCGGAGGGAGAATTCGTCATTAGGACAGGAGACAGAATATTAGGCAGGGCAGAAGAGGGAGTAACATTTACGAAGGGAGCCGAAGGTAAGGGAGAGCTCGGTAAGACCGTAGAAAGCTGTGGTGGGGGTGCAGGAACCGATTGAGGAGCGACAGGTGGGACAACAGGCGGAACAGGCAGGGCAGGTGCTATTAATAAAGGTGCATTAGCTCCGGGGGCATGCGGTAATCCAAAAGGTACATTAGCTCCCTGTGCATAGGGCGGGGGTAATCTCAACGGATGGGACATTAAAGGATCCTTCTCAGGGTCCACATTTTTCTCCGTAGGGGAAGTTGGCAACACTGGATAACATTTATCTACCGCCATACGATGTTGCCCATCTGAGACCTCAATCGCATGATCGGTTTCATTATTTTTAAACTGTTGCGCAGCTTGTAAAATAGACATATCTCTCCTATCTCTTTTAGCTTGTTTTATTTCTTTCTGTTTGGCCTCCTTACGCCATAGGCGAAAAGAGTCAAACATAGCCGGCCGGGCTTTTCGCTTAAACAAAGTGTTGTCCAAATTATCTAAAATATTGAGCTCAAAACAGCCGTTCTGTGGCCATCGTAAAACACCATCTTTCCTAGTATAGCGAACCCATGCCTCATTAAAAGCTATGGGGCCAATACCATGTTTAGAATATACTTCATAAGTGGGAGTTCCGGCCGGAGGAATTGGACAAGAGTCCTCCAGTCGGGAAGCCCTATCGCGATTACAACAAAACCATCTTCCAAACTTACTGAAACCAGGCATCGCTACCACAATAGTTTCTTTACAAACTTCAAGGAGTTAATTAGTCACTTTATAGTACAAAAACTGCACTCACCCCTCGGTTTCGGCTTTTGCAAAAGCCGAACAAAGACAAAACAAAGACAAAGGAGTGGCCACTATACTTAACTTAACCAGATGATTTCGTACGCCAACAGAGGTCCGTCTGATGTCTCGCGATACCAATTACCAAGGGAGCCAAAGCGTGGCCGCAGTCAGGGCAGCAGGTCTTTGCAGCCGTTGGAAGGGAGAAGCCACACGATAAAAAACCTTCGGTCCACTTACGACATGCAGGGGTCGATCACGTGGTGCGCGTCCTCCGGAATCGCCTTGCGGGGCTCCTCGCGATCCTCGGGCTGGACCCACGACCTCTGAAGCGGCCTCACAGAGGGCACCAATTGAAGGACCGGGCTCATTAAGCCTGGCGGCGCAGGGTACGCCTGAAATCTTCTGAGTTCACCTTCCAAATTACAGAGACACGGAACACTCTGTTTGGCATAGGAACTTCAATTTATTAGCTGCAGCTTGGTACAGTTGTCCTAGAAGTACATCAGTGGTAGGTTCTCAGGAGACTGCCACTTCAATCCGTGGCTCACAGTCTTTTGTAGCGCTTGAATCCCCTAAAGCAACAACCCCCTCAATGTGCAATAAAAATACAAATCATCCACAAGAAAACATTCTTTGTACAAGATACAGGATAATGGGTAATAGAAATTCCTTCCCTAAGGTCGTGTTCTCTACCCGACCCTATAGGTCAGGTGGCATAGTCATTCCTTGGTTAAATTAATTTACGACAGGATGTGTTTGCGTGTTGAAGATGGTGATTCGTAAAACAACTGGAGAGGCCGAGAACGGTCACCAAGGGTCAATAGATGGTTAACTCGGGGATTAGTTGCTTCGAGCCGGGTCTCAGAATGGTCTTAGCTAAGGGAAACAGGAAAGGTCGTGTATTATGTGCAACAGTATAGAATGTGAAAGAAACACTATGAAGGTTGAAGGGGCCTGAGTGAGGGCAACAGCGTAATGGTGTTACAAGCAAAGATGGGGCCGTATTTGAATTTCCTCACCTCAGGTTCCCAAAATTAACGCAATATGGGATGTCAAATTGGCATTCAAATGTTTATTTGATGGCAAGATAATGTTTTCCTTTCAACAGTTATCTGCATAGTTGACATTGCTTTTATGTTTAATTTAATTGAAACGTGTTACAGATGTTAAAGCATTTGCTGTGTCCTCATTCCACTATTACTCCCTTGGTGTTTCCTTTCAAGGTTCAAAAAAGGGGGGAGGAAGAGGATAAACTGGGTTCAACCGCCTCTAAAAGTAACTCAATCCAAAAAATAGAGAAATACAGTTCTATCAAGACCATAGATAGTAACTCTCCACTATAAAAGAAAAAACTGAGTTTTCTTGTAAAACCTCTGCCACCAGGGTTACCCCGTGGTGGCATGCTTCATCATAGGGTCCATCCTGATCTGCTATGGATTGGGGCATGCTATGACCTACAAGTTGCGTGGGAGCATTATTATTTCAATGATAAAGTATGGTGTTTAATAAGGGGGGAGTTGGGGTGGTGTTAGAGTCTGAAAAAACCTGGCTGGTAGGTATACCACAATTTATTCCTACCCCCAGTCGGTATGGGTAAAATGATAGGAGGAGATTTAGGAAAAAAGTAGGTTATGATACTAATTTCCTAAAGGTCAACATGTTTCAAGCCTTACCCCTAATTAGGCTTTTCTTCAGGAACTAGGGAATCCAGTCCCATGGTTCCACTCCTATTGTTTCTTAATGTTGTGCACACTGTTTACATACCCAAAAACGTTGAGAATTTACATGTACAACCTAGTTAGGGTTAGATCATTGATTATCTGTTGGGGCACAAAATGGAGAGCTATATTCTCTAGCCACTGGCTTCATAATCATTGCTTCATATATAGATATTACATTGTTGTGAGCACCTCACTGTGAGGTATACACTGCAAAGTGAGGACATCTATTGAAATGTAAGTGAAAAAGAAATTGTGCTTTATTTAGAAAATAATCCATATATAGTTATAATATAAAAATAAAACAAAGAAAGTGTGTGTTCAATAATTTACAAAATACATTAAAAAGGTTTTAGCATTGCTTCATGGTATCTCCGGGCGGAGAGGGTAGCCTTTTGTACCACTCTATAGGTACAACAACAAGGGTTGCTGTGGTATGAGTGAATGTCTCTAACAATAGGTTTGTAATGCTTTTTTTGGGTTTTTTTGCAGAGCGGGCTGCCTGTTTCCTGTTTGCATATACAATATTTATCATATGCTGTGGCTGCCAAAATGCTATTTGGTGCGGTTGGGACCGTTCTTACCGCATCATGATGACGCCTGTTGTCTGCACTTATTCCAGAAAAAAACCCTCCCTCCGGGGCTGCATATTGACAAGGCAGTACAAAATGGAAGGTTAAATGCTATTCGGTGTCTCGGGATGTTACATCCATGTGCCGTTAAAAGACTAGACCCCGACTATATTCAAGATGGCGGTCTAAAATGGAACTAACTTCTGGATCCATTTTTACTGTGAAAACAGGCACAAACAGAACCAAAATAGAATGGATATGAATGGCTGGATATAAAAATCCTATTAGAGAGGAGAGTTATCCCTAAAAATAAAAAGGTATTTATAAACTGAAAAACCCTATACAGGTATATATCTAATAGAATCATTGATAGACATATTTTGATTGTAAATATGTTTTCATTCTTTTAAGGGAAAGAGGGGGGAAGGAAGAAGGAAATGTTGTTGCAGTCTAGCATTATTGATTCATTTAGCTGAGACTATGGGGGATTCATAAGGATGTTAGCAGATCTTTGGCATAAAGAAAAGATCAGAGGCCCTCAATAGGATGTTTTTTCCCACTTATTAGAAGGGCATATGAGATGGTTTTTACCTCACAAACTGGCCCCATGGGATGCTGTTATTCAGACCCTTGATATGCATTTTTAATTTGAAAACCCAGCACTGTTCTCGTTCAAAAAGTCGCTGTTTGGAATTTAAAGGTTCTCTAATGTGTTCAAGGACTACCCATTGGAAATCAGGTGCAGTATGTTTAGTTTCCAAATAGCGCGATGAGATTTTTGTGATTGTACAACCACACCGTAAATTACTGCAGTGTTCGCATATTTTGGTCGTCACCTTCCTGGTTGTCATCCCCACATAATGTAAATTGCAGGGACAGGTTATGAAGTATACTACCCTTTGTGTGTTACAATTTGTGAAGTTTCTTATTTGCCAGATCACCTGATTGTTGAAAGACATTGTTTTGGCTGGTTTTGTTAAGTGGTAAACACTACAGGTGCAATCAACTAAAATGAGATGGGGCGTCATCTCGCCCCAAGCAAATGCACAGCTAATTATGCCTCATTGGCAATAATGTATCCGTTCATAGTAATCAAAGTACTCCTTGTATTCCAAATTTTTGTCACTTTTCTCCGACTTTTTATGCAAATCCACACGCGGAGTGTGCATGCCATTTCCAAATTTCTACTGTTCCAACTGTGTCTATCCAGACCTTTTGCAAGAACATGACTGAAGGATAATTCATTTCAGGCAGCGTTTATTCGATAACAGATATCCAATGCATTTCGGGCTCAGCGCCCTTCTTCGGGGGTCACTATAAATAATCATAAAAAGAACACAGTCACAAACAAAAACCTTCACAATAGTTCATCATCCCTCGATGTTCGACAATTTAAGAAAACTGCTACATAAAATTATCCCAGAGAAATGTGTTGCCGTTTGTAAAAGTATTAAGTTCTATTACGAAAATTTTCACAATGAACCGCTCATTCCCACTAACAAAATGGGTTCCCCCTTTCCACGCACCGCTTCCTAGCTTTCCATGTAAAACCTACTTTTAATGTCGTTCTTTATGCTTTTAGTGTGCATCCCACCTCCGTTCATCCCTGCTTCCTGACAGTATACAAATTATTATACCCTCCTTCCCTCCATCATCAACCCACTTTTTTATATACCTTCCAAATTACAAACAATGTAAAACATTCATCTCCCAATCTTTAATCTCTTGCTTACTTTCCACTTTTCATTCTAGTGCTTTCCATTCCTCTATGCTTTCACATTTAATATTTAACTACTTCTACCATTCATCTAAGATTAGATCATACACTCAATCTTTGCCCTTCTCTTGCAAAAGGTCTGGATAGACACAGTTGGAACAGTAGAAATTTGGAAATGGCATGTACACTCCGCGTGTGGATTTGCATAAAAAGTTGGAGAAAAGTGACAACAATGTGGAATACAAGGAGTACTTTGATTACTATGAACGGATACATTATTGCCAATGAGGCATAATTAGCTGTGCATTTGCTTGGGGCGAGATGACACCCCATCTCATTTTAGTTGATTACCCTAGTGCGACTTGGGCATGGCACTAAATAGCAATCTGCATGCATTCTTTGAAAAAACTGGACAAGTGTTATAAAGTATGAAATATGAGGTGTGCATCCTACTTTCATAATGATAAACACTACAGGTGCCACATGGGTAGTGGCCCATGGTAGGTATAATGGTGCCCAGTGTGTTTGATGCAGTGATTTGTTCTTCGTGGTCTTGTGTGTACCAGTATATCTTTTAGACTCTTTTCCCGTCTATGAGAGAACATAGACGTGGGATGCATAAAGATCCACTTTTCAAAATATGCCACTGCTTTTGAATTAATTTTGTTACAAGATTAATTGCGATGTTGGTCTCTCTTCTATGTCTCTCTGGGGCGGGAGTTCTAGGAGGGCATCCAGCTTATTATTCTTTGCCTGTTTTTTCGCGCATGACACCAACTTCCTGGGATAATCTCTGGCTTTAAGTTTGTGAGCTAGGCGATTTGTCTGTGTCTTGTAGTTGCTCAGGCCCATGCAGTTTCTCCTGATCCTCTTTCAGGTGCCTTAGATGAAAACTGTCATATCGTAGGAGGCAGTTCTTCTCTGTAGGCTTCTCATGGGTTGTAGTCTTCAGGAAACCATGGTCTGCTGCAATGTTGAGATCCAAGAAAACTAGATTTTTTCTGCTCATGTTGTTAGTAGATTTAAGAAAAGGGTCTTGAGTATTAAGGCATGTGAGGAAACAAATTGCCTTTGCCTCTTCTCCTTCCCAGATAACTAATACATCGTCAATGTATCTCTTCCATTACTTGATATGGTGTAGGAAAGGGTTCTGTTGGCAGAGGATCTTATGTCATTCCAAATGGTGTACGTAGAGGCCAGCTAGGCTTGGGGCAAAGGTGCTTCCCATACTGGTCCCATGTCATTGAAGGTAGAGAGATTCCTCATACTTCAAGAAGTTTTGCATTAATGTCCCCTTACAACATTCTAAAACCACATTTCTACGTTTTAGGAAAATCCATTCTTCTGCAAAAATAACTTCTACAATAATGCTGAGGGTTTCTGTATGTGAGAGGCTCGTATAGAGACGTTCGATGCCCAAACCCATAAGGATGTATGTGTCTGGGTTGTATTCCATGTCTTTCAGAAATCAGAGTACTGTGTTAGTGTCTTTAAGATATGTGTTGGTCTTCTGGACTTTAGATGTGAGGAAGGCATTGGCGAATTTCGATATCTGTTCCAAAATGGATCCTATTCCTGACACTATAGGACGCCCTGGGGGGTTTACCAGAGTCTTGTGGATTTTTGGAATTGTGTAGAAATAGGGGGTTGTCGGGTTCTTGTTGAAAATCACCTTCTTTTCGTGTGATCCAGTCATGAGCTAAGGCTTCTTAAATCATATTTTAAATCCATATTCTGAGGAGTTCTGTGGGGTCTTCTGTAAGTGGGTTGTAGTTCCTCCTGTCTCCCAGTAGTCTGAGGTATTCTCTCCTGTAAGCTTCAGTAGACTGAATAACTGTTTCTCCCCCTTATCAGCTGGTTTATGACCAAGGTCTTGTTGTTGCATAGTTCATGTATTGCTGACTGTTCCTCTTTTGTTGTTTTATGAAAAATCTATATAGATCTTGGGTTGATATCTCCGATTTCTTTCAGAACCGCTTTCTCGAAAGTGAGAATATCTACTGGCATGGAGGAGGACAGAGGGGTGAATGAGGACTTCATCCGTAGCCCTGTGTCTCCTGTTTGGTTATCCTGTTGTGGTTTCCCTTCGAAAAAGACCTTCAGTTTGATTTTCCTAATAAATTGATTCACCTCACAGCTTAGTTTAAATTTGTCCAAGCTTGCTGTGGGGACAACACCTAAACCTTTCTCCAACACCTTCTTTTGCTGGGGTGATAGGGTTTTCTCAGTGAGGTTCACTATTAGGCTGGTCTTTGACTCGGGCCTGGTTGGTTGTTCCCATCCATACTCATGCTCTTGGTGGACATCCAGACTTGTTCCGGTGTCTGAGCCCAATGGACTTGGAGTCCCTTCTTCGTTGTGCCCCTCATTCATCCCGACCTCCATTGGATGTGTGTATAATCATAATAAGGGCCATGAGGTGGCCCCCAATATTCTTGTGCTTGTTGGTGCATTTGTGGGGATGGGGGGCCATAAAAATATGGTACAGGGTATGATTGAGGACCGTTACATGGGGCCCACCCTCTGCCCTGAACAAACGTGTGTCCTGTTGGCCTTCCTTTGCCATCCTAATCCCTATCATGTGCTTGAATCTGAGCTATTGGATCTTTTATCTGATCCATCTGTGTCTATGTTGTAACCCGGGTTCCTCCCTGATGTAACATAATCATCTCTTATGTAAGGGTATACACTTTCATGAGTGAAGTTACAGGCATATTTTTTGAACTTCTGGAGTTTAGTCTGTTTCAATGTTTCTTCACAATCATTCATTGTCCAATCTTTTTTTAAGGTTTCTTTCTGATTGGTAGGATTTCAGGCAGACCTCAATAGTGTGTGTCTCAGTTTTGATTTCCAGTAAAAGGCAGGCTGCAGTTTTTATCTATTTTTATCTATAGTGCAATGCCAGGAGATTAAGGACCAATCCATGTCAAAGTTTTTATCATGTTGGAAGCTAAACGGCTCATTACATACGACAAGACTGCGGGGGGCTGAGTTCACCCATAAATATTTGGTCATCATCAGGCCATGTATCGTAATTTTGATATGTGTTCTTTTTAATTCCATTAATTCATCCCAGTTGGTATTGTCTGTGCTCGTATCTGAGGTGGTCATCCCATCAAAGGGACAAATAGTGGCTAAAATCCTCCCCACTTCCTCCTCCGAGAAAGTTATGCCGGTGATTTCAGTCCTGATATCTAGTGATAGATTGTGATTTAATATGTGGGTTAAAAAACGTGGCGCTCCTAAGTGTAGAAAAAAGCAAAAGTTGAAAAAAACACAATTTGCAAACATACGTCAAAAAAACTCCTGTAGCTGTACACAGCCTAGATACAATTCATAAACGGGGGGGAGGAAGAGGATAAACTGGGTTCAACCTCCTCTACAAGTAACTTAATCTAAACAATAGAGAAACCCAGTTCTATCAAGACCATAAATAGTAACTCTCCACTATAAAAGAAAAAACTGAGTTTTTCTTGTAACACCCTCGCCCACCAGGGTTACCCCTTGATGGCATGCTTCATCATAGGGTCCATCCCGATCCACTACAGATCGGGGCTTGCTGCGACCTATGAGTTGCTTGGGAGCACTGTTTTATTTTTGAATGATAAAGGATTGTGTTTAATGAGGAGGGGAGTAGGGGGGGGGGTGTTAGAATCTAAAAATACCTGACTGGTAGGTATACCACGTTTTAATCCTACCTCCAGTCGGTATGTTTAAAAGGATAGGGGGAGATTTAGGAAAAAAGTATGATACTAATTTCCTATAGGTCAACATGTTTCAAGCTGTACTCCTAATTGGGCTTTTCTTCAACACCTACAGGAATCCAGTTCCCTGGTTCCACTCCTATTGTTTCTTAATTTTGTGCAGACAATTTTCATGCCAGAAACGTTGAGAATATATATCATTTACCACCTAGGAAGGGTTCGATCATTGATTATCTGTTGGGACACAGAATGGAGAGTTAGAGTCTATAGCCACTGGCTTTAGAGCTCTGGGCACCTTACCACTGCTGACTAGTACTAAAGTAAATGTGGTAACATTGGCTTATCCACATCTGGCTTAGTTAATTTACCTATAAGTCCCTAGTAAAGTGCACTATGTGTGCACAGGACCTTTAAATTAAATTATACTAGTTGGCCTGCAGCACTGATTGTGCCACCCACTCAGTACCCCTTTAAACATGGCTGAGGCCTGCCATTGCAGAGCCTGCATGTTAGAACTGGGGGTCTCTAGTTGGCAGAGGTAGGTACCTTTGACCAAAAAGGGACCCTTGCTTCTAAGTCAGGGAAAGGGGATTACACTACTGGATAACCCCTGCTCACCCCCATGGTAGCTTGGCACGAGCAGGCAGGCTTATCGCAGAGGCAGTGTGTTAAGCATTTGTGAACACATACAGTAATACAGTGTAAACACTACAGATGGACGCCACACAGGTTTTATAAAAATAAGTATTCTTTATAAAGACTTAACACAAGACCACAAACGACAAAAATCCACAACACTGTACTCAAAATTGACTTAAAGATGGTAGAATTAACTTAGTTCAAGTTGATGGTAAATGCAACACAGTTCTCACAAAAGTACCTGGATGCGTAACGCAAAATAAACAAAAGTCTTGCAGTGTTGGAGATGCGTTGGTTCCTTGCTTTGGGGGAGAAGATGCGTCTTGCCTCAATGCTTGCGCAGAGTAGGGGTTGCGTCTAGAGCCTAGCCGGAGAGGAGGTGATGCGTAGATTCTCGTACTGCGGCCCGGTTGCGATGTGGCAAGATGGCGCCTCGATGCGACAATCCGGTGCGATGCGATAAGATGGCACCCTTGATGCAACGATGTTAAGACGATACGTGCACGCCCTGGCAGCCGTGCGGCGAACTCTGTACTTGGAGCTGTGACAGGCCCTGCGACGCGCTTCTCCGGTGATGCGACGGCAGACAACTGTGACGAAGACACGCTTCTTGGGAGATGCGGCGGTGGCACGCTTCTCCGGCGATGCGACTACAGCTGCGGCGGCGACACGCCGCTTCTTGTTGTGTCGCGCTTCCATCACCCAGCGACACGCAGGCTTCTGCAGATAGAATTCCCAGCAAGGAAATTCAGAGGGGAGCTGGTGTGAAGTCTTTTGTCCCTGAGACTTCAGCAGGAGGCAAGAACAAGTTCAAGTCCTTGGAGTAATATTCTGCAAGATGATTAAAGTCCTTTGAAAGTTCCTTCTCCTCTCCTTGGCACGGAAGACACCACTGTAGGCCAACCCAGCAACACAGCACACTGGCAGGGGGACAGTACAACTCCTACACCTTCCTTTGGTTCTTCACCTTGGCAGAGGTTTGTCTTGTTGTTCCAGAAGTGATCTAAAGTCTTGGGGTCTGGGTCCCCATATTTATACTACTTTTCTCTTTGTTCCCTGAAGGCAGAGAGGCCTTTGCCTAGTCCAAACCAGTTCTGGTCAGTCCTGGAGCACTTTGTTGACAAGACACCTTCTTTCCTTTCACAGTACAGGCCAGGGACATCAGACGCACCACAGGAGGTGGAGCCAGCATTGTGGAGGGAAGGCACAGCCCTATTCAGGTCCCAGGTGCAGCTACTCCCACCCATCTACCTGCAGATCTCTCTATTCAGCCTTGTGCTGACTCACCCTCTCTCCTGGAATCCCCCAGCCCCAGTCACTCACAAAACCAGACACACAATACACAACCTAGCAGAGGCAGGCTTGGACGGTTAGGCAAGAAAATACCTACTTTCTAAAAGTGGTATTTTCAAACACAGAATGTTAAAACCAACTTCACTAAAAGATGTATTTTATCATTCTGAGTTCAGGCATACCAAAGTCGAATTTCTACCATGTTCCCTGGGTCAGTTAGGATTATAGGATATAATAATCAAACTGCCCATTCTGGCCTATGGGGAACAGGTAGCCTTGCAATAGTAAAAAACGAAAATGGCTGTAATTCACTATTAGGACATGCCACACACACCAGGGCATGTCCTACCTTATACTTACAATGCACCCTGCCCTTGGGCCTACCTTAGGGGTGTCTGATATGAAGATAAGGGAAGGTTTAGGGACTGGCAAGTGGGTGCACTGTCCAAGTCGACATGGCTGTCACAGACTGCACACAGGCCCTGCAATGGCAGGCCTGAGACACACTTTACAAGCTGCTTCTGTGGGTGGCACAACCAGTGCTGCAAGCCCACCAGAAGCATTTGATTTACAAGCCCTGGGCACACATGGTGCACTGTACTAGGGTCTGACAGGTAAATCAAATAACCCAATCATGGAGTCAATAATCAATACATCAATTTAACATAGGGAGCACTTGCACTGAGGCACTGAATAGCAGTGACACAGTGCCCAAAGCATCTAAACCAGCAAAACATATCAAAAACAGAGGAGGCAATCAGAAAAAATGGAAGGGAGACTCACGCCAATGGTACCAGGTCTAACACTGCATGTGCAGTTTTAAACTGCCATTTTAAGTTAGCCAACTTGCCAGGCCCAATCCTTCCCTTTTATTACATACAGGTCATCCCCAAGGTAGGCCCCAGGCAGCACTATGAGCAGGGTTCGGTTCATTTAAAAGATAGGACATGTACTTTTGAGTTTTACAAGTCCTGGTATTAAAAACTGCTACATTAGTTTTTCACTACTGTGAGGCCTATCTCTCCTATAGGTTAGCATTGGGATTCCTTAAAACATCTTTAAGTGTAATTTCTAATGGGGAGCAAATAGAAATTTGGAGTTTCGTGTCTCTGTATTCACAATTTAATATCACAACTTATGGGGAAGTTGGATTTTCAATTGTAAGTCCGAAATTGCCACTTTTAGAAAGTTACATTAAGAACAGATGATAGACGGAATGCTGAACAAACCAAACATTCACCCCCAATCACAGATCTGGGATTAATCCATTATTTATTTGCTCACCACGCCACCCTAGCTTGGACCGAACTATATGCAAACCAGTCTTGACCCTGCTTCCCATGGGAACAGTCTAGCCCGAACTGCCAGTCCAGGTACTCCCTGGACCAGAAACAAGCATCCTGGGACCGGTTTCGGGGTATCACCTCTCATTAGCCAGGTTAGTTTGTATCCAGTGGCACAGTGAGCACGAGACCCACGTCTGGGCATACCCTTCCCTCGTAGGGCGACAACAGCAAAACGAACAGATGATGGACAGAATGCGAAACAAATCAAACATTCTTTTAGAAAATTGGCATTTTCCTGCTTTAACCGTATTGTGCCACTGCCTGACTCTGAATACATGTCTGGGCTGGATGACAGCTGGGCTTTGTGCATTCCCTCTAGACAGTCACACACAAAGGGAGCGGAGGTGTGCTGCGCATATCCTGATGGCACATCACCAGGCTGCTGGGTTTCTAGAGCTAGAGTGAGAGAGAGAGCTGACACTTGCACCTGAATAGGACTGTGACTGTCTGCACAAAGAGAACTACCTACTCTCCTTAAGTGCGTCTGGAGCCAAGGGAAGGAGGGGCATGGACCTTGTGAGGGTTAAAGGTCTCTTTGAAGTTTGCCTACTTCAAAGACTAAAATGGGTGTAAGTACCGGGCCTCTGACACCATGTACTCAGTTCACATTTGGGTCCTGAGGAGAGTCAGCCAAAAAGAGGAGCTGTGCTGCCAGCAGGGTCTGCCACTTTGCTACTTGGTCTGTTGTGTTGACCTGCTGCCTTTTGCTTGGGAATTGAGGAGGACTGGATTATTTCTCTCCAACCTTTTGCAACCTAAGTAACTCCAAGACCTTCTTGGCTTGCCCCCTGTTAAGGAAGTCACAGGGTTAACAAAGGCTTCATTTGCACAATGACTGCTGCTAGACTCTGGCAAACCGTAGTTCGAAGCTGCTGGATTTGCCCTCCACCAGTCCTAGGTTCTCCGCAGAGTGACTGCAGTTGTTTTCTGACATCTACTCGCTCTAGCATTTTGCGCCAACCAGAACTGCTGTGCCTGCCTTCACGATCGAAGGCCTTCATGTTTGCCGGCTTCACTGAAGCTGCATCACCCGAAGGCTGGCCAGCTCGGCTCAGCGCTCACTGCACTCAACAAAGAAAAAAGGGCCTGCTGAGGGAGACCGCCGCCTTTGCCCTCTGTGACTCCTCCTGCTGCGCCAGACTTCAGCGCAGCTTGTCGCAGCAAAAGAGGCTATAGCACCAGGGTTCCCCATCCAGAGACCAACTGCATCACTGCAGCCCCAGAGAAGGTACTGTGTACTCCAGGACTTACGAAGCCCCTGTCTCCCACCTGCGCTCTCGCAGGCCACCAGCACAGAGAAATTTGATCAGTCTCCCATACCCTGATCTGACATTCTGTCTTTATTAACTTTGAAGCACTGCTTTTGTGCTGACACGGAGAGAAAGCCTATGTTCTGATCACCGACTGGGATCGCTATCATTTCCCCCCAGGGCGACCTACTAAAAGAGCAAGTGCTCTTGTAGCACTGTAAATGCAAACATTCTTTTAGTGTTCGTAACGTGAGAAATATTGATCGGAGATTTGTCGTTTGCTCGTTATATTCAGTAAAGAAAACAGTATTTTTGTAATTCAGTTTTGAGTACTTTTGTGGTGTTTTCACTGTGTTACTGTACTTTACACATTGCACAAATACTTTACACATTGCCTCTTAACTTAAGTCTGACTACTTTGTGCCAAGCTACCAGAGGGTGAGCACAGGTTAATTTAGGTTGTGTATCAGACTTACCCTGACTGGGATTGTGGCTCCTGCTTGGATAGGGTGTATATTCTGCCAACCAGAAACCTCAAATTCTAACACACAATGTAAGAAAACAGGGCTTCTGGAGATGCTCCCCACTTTTTGCCCTGATTTGGACTACTTGCTGCTGGTTTCCGACTCTGACAGCGCACTGAAGCCTGCTAACCAGACCCCAGTGCCAGCGCTCTTTCCCAAAAACTGATTTGTGTGAATTGGTAACCCTGATTGGCAAGGAATTTACTCCCCTTATAAGTCTCTAGTATATAGTACCAGGGGTACCCAGGGCATAGGTGGTAAAGGGGTCA
Source organism: Triturus cristatus (assembly GCF_964204655.1). Taxonomy (NCBI): domain Eukaryota; kingdom Metazoa; phylum Chordata; class Amphibia; order Caudata; family Salamandridae; genus Triturus; species Triturus cristatus. Next base: position 532,918,913 of record NC_140583.1, on the reverse strand, counting down.
CCAAGCCTGCAGCACAGTTTTGTGCCACCCTCAGTGACCCAAGGAACCTACTGACAGCAGGCCTGCCATTGCACACTGCAGGAGCAGTGCAAAATGCTCGAACTCAACTGTGCCCTCACCATGTGTGGCACAGTCAATGCACTATCTTTAATATATGTCAGGCACTCCTAAGGAAGTCCTCCTCATCCCAGGGGGCAGGGCGCAATATATTAAAAGTGAGGACTTATAAGTGCAAGCCTATATGTCCCTATGGTGGTGTTCCCCATTGGAAACTAATATAGGTGTTAGGGGTCCATAGGATAACATGAGCTACCAAACGGGCACCCTCGAGATTGGCAGCTCAGTTCAAATTTACACATATCTTGCTGCTCGATACACCACGCTGCCGGCACAACAGCCATTTAATAGTATATTTGCCGCCAGATTTGAAAATTCATCCGGCAATTCAGCACGATAGGCACATCAGCCATTGTATTATATTTGCATTCACAAAAATAAAGGTGAAGCTGCATTTGGGGAGTTCTTAGTTGAGCAAGCCTGATGATCCTGTTCTCAGTCTGAAACACATAACAGCAATATAATCGCCCTGACGAAGTTCTTCTCTAAAAGAACGAAACGCGTGGGCTGCCTGGTGCTTTGTTTCACATTACAAAGAAGAATAAAGAAATCTGAACATTGCTAATACTGGATGGACATTCATAATTTATTTTTCCTTTGGATATTTGGACTGGGTGGTGCAACCTACAGTTGGTAAAAAAAAAAAAAAGAGCAGAGATAGACTGCTGACCCTCCATAACAATGTGGCTAAGTCCTATCAGCGTATGAAGGAGCCACTCATAAATGGGTTTGGACCCACCACAGAAGAGTATAGACTGATGTTTAGGGAGACTCATAAGGGTAAACAAAAACAGACATGGGTGGAATTTATTGACTTTTCAGTCAAGGCACTTGAAGGCTGGATAAAAGGCAATGAGGTGAACACATTTGATGGGCTATATATAACTTGAGTATGAAACATCACATTTTATCCAATTGTACCTGAGACAATTTACATCACTGGTAGATTCTGAGCCTTCTAGCCCTAGAGAGCTGGACAACAAGGCTAATGAATGGGAAAGGACAATAGTATCCCAAAAGAGCTAGGGGCCATCAGGAGGGGGGTTAGTTTCACAATAAGCAAAGGAGGGAGGTGGTAAGCCAACCAAAGACACTCCCTCAGGACTCCAAAACCCTATAAAAGGTAGAGAGCAAAACCCACCCAACGCTGGCCAGCACAGTAAAGGTGTCCAAGGGCATACACAGGCTGTGCTTTGACTGCCGACAGGCAGGGCACTACAGAGGGGATGTAGCCTGTCCCAAAAGGGTGGTTAGCACTGGGCTGTCCAGTGTAGCCATTGGGGTGGATACCTCGGAAGAGGCTGTCCTCGTAGCATTTAACTGGGAGAAGGATCCAGATGGTAAGCTGGTGATCCCTGAGGGTGGCAGTAAGCACTCCCACCCCATTCAGGTTATGGGATCCCTAACACTGGCCTGAGAGACACAGAAGGCAGTCACACCATAGTGTTTGACAGGTTGGTGTTCCCAGATCAGTGTGTGCTAAGAGAAGCAAGGAGATTAAGGGTAGTCCCAGGGGAGGCCACAGTTAGACCTACAGCCTATTGCCCCTAGAAAGGGAGGGTACCGTTAGCCAGCATAGGGTGGTAGTCAGTCCTGGCCTGTCCCTATTTGTATCCTAGACAATGACCTCTCAGAGCTCGGTCTTATCCCACGTGGAGAGGTCACCCAGCTGGGTGCTGCCAAGCCCCCAGAACCTGAGGACCCTCTCCTGATAGTTAGGTGACTTAGACCCCAACAGAAAGAGAAAAAGAAGAGGAAAGACAGCCCCAGTCTTATGGAGAGATCCTGTAAGCCAAGGGCATTCTACCCCAGTAAGAGAGAACCCCAAAGATGGCAATGGTAAGGCCTGATCCCAAAAAAGACCAGAAAAGTCAGGCTAGCTGATCAGAATCAGGATCTTACCCTTGAGCTGACAGAAGGGAGAGTGGAAGAAGGGTGTCTGTCACCGAAAGTGTAGCCCCCACTTTAAACAGCAAGAGAGGATCCAAGAACCTCTCAACTGCAAGGAACTCTTCAACATCGTGAAAGAGCTTTCCAACCCCAGCGCAGGAAACAACGACATCACCCCATCGCAAGACCTCTGCAACTCCCTCGCTTCATACTTCCACAACAAGATCGCGGACATACACAACAGCTTCAACAACCAACCAACGCACACCATGACCGAACAACCACCCCCCACCACCACCCTCCACGCCTGGACCCCGATCAGCACCGAAGACACCATCCGCACGATGAACTCCATCCACTCCGGATCACCGACCGACCCCTGCCCTCACCACGTCTTCAACAAGGCCGACGCTGTCATCGCACCCCACTTGCGAGACATCATCAACACATCCTTCGACACCACCATCTTCCCTGAGAGCTGGAAACACGCCGAACTCAGCGCTCTACTCAAGAAACCAACAGCGGACCCCACCAACCTCAAGAACTACCGCCCCATCTCGCTCCTCCCGTTTCCAGCCAAAGTCATCGAGAAGACCGTCAACAAGCAGATGGCCGCCTTCCTCGAGACGAACGGATCCCTCGACCCCTCACAGTCCGGCTTCCGAGCCAATCACAGCACCGAGACCGCCCTCATCGCCGCCACCGATGACATCCGAGCCCTGATGGACAATGGAGAAACAGCGGCCCTCATCCTCCTAGACCTCTCCGCGGCATTCGACACGGTCTGCCACCGCACCCTAGTACGGCGCCTCAGCAACATCGGAATCCAGGACAAGGCGCTGGAATGGATCATCTCCTTCCTCGACGGAAGAACACAGAGAGTCCGCCTACCACCGTACAAGTCAGAGGCCTCCGAAGTCATCTGCGGCGTCCCTCAAGGATCATCTCTGAGCCCCACCCTCTTCAACGTCTACATGAGCCCCCTCGCGGCCATCGTACGCAAACACAACCTCAGCTTAATCTCCTACGCCGACGACACCCAGCTGATCCTCTCCCTGACCAACGACCCCGCCGCCGCCAGAGCCAACCTGCACGAAGGGATGAAAGAGGTAGCCGAGTGGATGACGACCAGCCGCCTGAAACTGAACTCGGACAAGACGGAGGTCCTCATCCTGGGCTCCTCACCCTCCGCCTGGGACGACTCCTGGTGGCCTCCCGCCCTGGGCACCGCACCCAAACCGACAGACCATGCACGCAACCTGGGCTTCATCCTGGACTCCTCCCTCTCCATGACCAGGCAAGTCAACAACGTCTCCTCGGCGTGCTTCAACATCCTACGCATGCTACGGAAGATCTTCTGGTGGATCCCCACCGAGACCAGGAAGACCATCACCCAGGCCCTCGTCACCAGCCGACTGGACTACGGCAACGCCCTCTACGCCGGTACCACCGCCAAGCTCCAGAAGAGACTCCAGCGGATCCAGAATGCCTCAGCCAGACTCATCCTCGACATCCCACGAACCAGCCACATCTCCGGACATCTGAGAGACCTTCACTGGCTCCCCGTCAACAAAAGAATCACCTTCCGCCTCCTCACCCACGCACACAAAGCCCTACACGACCAAGGCCCGAGCTACCTCAACAGCCGAGTCAACTTCTACGCTCCCAAACGCCACCTCCGATCAGCCAACCACGCCCTCGCCGCCGTCCCCCGCATCCGAAGAGCGACTACAGGAGGAAGGTCCTTCTCCTACCTGGCCGCCAAGACCTGGAACTCCCTCCCGACCGACCTGCGCCTGACCCAAGACCACCTCTCCTTCAGGAAGAAGCTGAAGACCTGGCTGTTCGAGCAGTAGCGGCACCCCCCCCCCCCCCCCCCCCCCCCAGCGCCTTGAGACCCTACGGGTATGTAGCGCGCTTTATAAGTGTCACTGATTGATTGATTGAACCCATAGTTGCCCCTGAGAAAGCTCACCCACCTGTCACTGGAGAGCTCCAGGTATGGATTTGCATACTGACCGCTGCCAGTAGCCTCTGCTGGGTGCTGGCCTTCCTGGCAGCACTGTACTTGGCATGGGAGGCAGACCCCATGGCCAAAAGCAAGTTAGGCCCCAGGACCCTGCTGGTCATGGTAGGGCTGCTCAAGTGTTGCGTGACCTCTGTGCGTAAGCCAGGTGTTGCCCTTGCAAAGATAGGGTTACCCATAGTAAAAGGGGAAGAAAGTAAAAACAGCACTGCAGTTAAAGTCCAATTTAGATTGGGTTCTGTTTCTGATGAGATGGGTCAGATGCCCAGTGGGAGTGACTTTGAGAAAAGGATGCGAGGCAGAGTAGGCCCTGCAATAGCACTGCCAGTTTTCTTTACAGTCTTTGTCGCTGACAAGCCAGGAAGACTCTCCCAGGGCATCTTGACTGGGGGTGAGGGGATGTGTAAGAAAACGGCTTTTTGCAGATGCCCCTTACTATTTGCCCCCATTTGGACTACTAGATGCTGGTTTTTGACTCTGACAGGGCACTGAAGCCTGCCCCCAGCGCCAGTGCTCTTTCCCTAAAATTGATATGTGTGAATTGGTAACCCCAACTGGCATGGAATTTACCTCCCTTAAAAGTCCCAAGTATATGGTACCAGGGGTACTAAGGGCTTAGGCAGTAAAGTGGTCCCCAGGGCTGCAGCATGGTTTTATGCCACCATGAGAGACCTAAGGAAACTACTGACAGCAGGCCTGCCATTGCACACTGCGGGAGCAGTGCAAACTGCTCAAACTCAACTGAGCCCTCACCACATGTGACACAGTCACAGTATATATTTAATATATGTAGTGCACCAATAAGGAAGGCCTCCTCAGCCCAGGAAGCAGGGTGCATTATATTAAAATGGAATACATATAAGTGCAAGCCTATATGTCACTTTAGTGATGTTCCCCATTGGAAACTACCATGAGTGTTAGCGGTCCATAGGATAATATGGGCTGCCAAAAGGGCACCCTCAAGATTGGCAGCTCTATTATGGTACTGTGAAAATATGTTATGTTTGGTATCAAACAGTGTACCTTCTCACCCCTGACACAATTCTCATGCCCTGGTTGATGTGGTATGCACTCAAGTTGCTACCTCAGAAGCTGCCCACCTGGTTGCCCCAGCTTCTCTGTGCTCTGGCTGGCCAGCCGCTCTTCCTACATTTGCCACCACCAAAGGCAGGATTTTGACCTTCTGTCAGGCAGTGTGATCACTCCCAGGAGTCAGGAACAAAGGCTTGGGCATGAAGGATGTCTCACCGCCCTCCTCCAAAGCAGGATAGTCAAGTGGCACATCAGGGCAGTGAGCTTCAAAGGCTGCACCACCTCTGATAAGGATCAGGACTGCCTCCCAGTGGAAGAAGCCCCAGGCACATTTGCAACCAGACAAGTAGGAAAATAGTTATGTTATGTTAACTATATTTCTTAAGCGCGCAAATGCCTGGGGCATCAAGGCACTAGCTCTATCAGCAGGATAAAGACTGGGAGCTTGATGCTAGGTTAAGCACAGAGCCACATTTGTAAGGCCTTTCTGAATTCCAGGAGGCTAGGCAAGGTTCAGATAGACTAGGGTAGTTTGTTTCAAAGTTTGTCTGTGCCCCATACAAAGCTTTGGCTTTCCCAGTTGGACTTATAGACCCTGGGAATAACTACATTATTATCTCTCTGACCGCATGTGTATAGGTGGCTCATATTGCTTGAAACTATGTTTCAAGAAACCAGTCCCACTTCCATTCACAACCCTAAAAGCAATGCAAAGAGCCTTGAATTTGGTCTGTAGTTGATCGGGAACCTGTGAAGCCGACAAATTGCCTGTAAGGCTGACTTAATTTGGAGAATTTTCATCATGAGTAGCCTAGCCGCTGCGTTTTGCAGCATTTGCAATTTATGGAAATGTTTTTTTTGTATATTTAGGTAGAGACCATTACAGTAGTCAGTTTTTGATAATACTAGAGTGGTGACTACCTTCCTTTTGGTTTCTTCAGGTAAATAAGGGAGGATTTTCTTGATGGTTCTTAAGATGTAAAATTCCGAAGACACCACTGAGTTGAGTTTGAGTGTTCTTTAAAGGTGAGTTTAGTGTCTATAAAGACTCATACATTTTTGGCCTTATTGACCGGGACAGGGAGGGAGCCAATTCCCTCTGGCCACCAGGATGGTACCCAAAATACGGGCTGATTCCCAAACAGGACGACCTCCGTCTTGGCCGAATTGAGCCTTAGACAGTTTGTATCCATCCAACTGCTGACTTCTAGCATGCAGCCTCTAAATCTTTCTCCTGTACCTTTGTCAGTAGCTGCCACCAACACTACTACCATACCTCCCCTAAATCTAGGATTTAAGGGACCTCCCTGACACCAGAACCTCAGTTGTGAACAACTTGCATCAAGGAAGTGTGAGATCAAGAGAAGGCCTTTGTCAGCAACAACAGGACTTTGCCCACAGCACCAAAGCCAAAGAGGGATATTTTGCCACTGTGGAAACAGACTTGTAATTGCATGATCGGGCCTTGTCCTTGGCTAAAACTCGGCACTCCCTGGCCGAGGAACCCCTGTGGAAGGCTGGAACACCCTCAGACTCCCCTGGCCTAGTGGCACTAGTCCTCTGCAAACTGTAGTCAAAACAATGCTCCGAATCCGAAGATTTGCTGGCCATCGGGCCTTCCGAGAGATCGCCCATATTCAGATGGACTAGTGCCTTGTGAGAACTGTAGTCCTGCCTTCCACAACATTCAGGAAGCAACCGCGTCGCCCGGGACCACCGAATGTCAAAGTTACTTTTTGCATTACTTACCGCTACCAAGGCTTGTTGGTTGCCAGTTTGGTAACCGATCACTTCACTCAATGCTGCATTAAGAGGGCAGTCCAGCCAAACTTTGACAGACGTCAACAATGACCCCGTTGTTCTTTTGCATCTCTTTCCCCTGCAACATTGTTTCAGCTGTAAAAGCAGCTCTTCCACGGCTGTCGTTCAGTACCACAGGCATTCGGGCTCGATGGGCCAGGAAAAATTGGACTGACTGTTGTGACTTGGTCCTGGGACCTGCTTCACCTTTACCCTGCAAGGATACAATGCAACTTGACCTGGAAGTGACCGATTGTCACTATTGGTTTTTTCACTGACCGCAGTGTTAAGTTTTCACTGTATTATTATGGTTAGATTTTTTCTTATTTCTGAAATCTATAACTCTGTTTATATGTATGCTATTCCATTTATTTTGGTATCTAAATTAAGAGAAAAATACTCTCTATTTTTATAAGTTGGTGTCGGATTTCTCTCGAGCCATGTCAATTACTTATCGTCCATGTTGGTACTCTGAAATGCTGAACACGTGTTCCTCTAGTAAAGCCTGGCTGCTCTTTGCCACTCTACAGGGAATGAGCTAAGGATTTATTAGTGTGAATCAAAGTAACATCTTCGAGGTATTGTGACAGTATTACATGGTGAGGACTAACCACCACACCACGTAATACTCCACTTTCCTACATTGGTGTTACAGCGGTGGGGATCCTGAACCTGCGTTTCGCAGTGCCACTTATCACTTGGTAATTTGCAGATGTTACACTCGCAATGACGCAATAATATTTGCAGGTTACTTTTTCCACAGCATCACTGGGTCCGTCTAGGAACCCCTAGTATGACAAGCTCTGTTGGCGTGGTTTGTGGAATATTCATACCAATACGGTTTCCCGTCCACACCGCCACTTCGGTCAGTGACACTGTGAACAGTTTTACAATGTTTGTGTGGTCTCAACTAGGAACAGAATATAGGTATACTTTTTTGACATGCCATTCCTTCCAGCTTGGCACTGCATTGGGGGCTTTCCTTCATCAATACTCCCTCTGTTGCACATCTTTTTATGTGCAACCCACACAGTTTTGTGTATTTAATTGCATGCTCAACCTTTGCAGTGGTTGTACTTATATCCACTTGCCCCCTCATGAATAGTCATTCACTCTCCATGTTGTGGTCCAACATGTTGCTTGGTTTCACATTCGCTGCAGATCTAGATACCTAGATAACTCCTAACCGTTGTATTTTTGCGTATCTCCTCCACACGGCACAGCATGTTAATATAATCACTGGGATTGTTACAATATTGAATATACTGAGCTCTTCAAAAGCACTGTACATTTTGAAGCCTTAAAGAAGTCCTGGGGACGAAACACGTCTCCGCGATTTGTAAAATCCAGCTGTCCACATCACAATGTGTATGGAACAATAAATGGAAACATCACGTTGAGTCAACAAACAACTACTCAAACGTTGTTCTTATCAAGGAATCTATTTCAATCACATGTGTATGCTTCGGTGCTATTTGTTAAGCTTGTCTCCGACTGGTCACACAGTACGGGAGAGAAGCACTTTAGGTGGCTGGGTGTTGTCACCAAGTGAGCTCCACAATTGGACTACCTATTTGTTTTCCTGATTATTAGCTGTTGTACATGTCACAATAACAAACAGTTTCTCACTCTTTAAACAATTGGACACTATTGCTTTATATAAAGACAATTGACATACCCACCTTTTTCGTGCATTAGGCTGTGAATGCTGTCTTGCACTCAATATGAAATTCATGAGCAGGCGATTCACATATATTTTTGATTGATTCTAGTAATGGCAATTTTTTATGACAATCGGGATTCATTGATGGAGGAGTTATTAAAAAACAATACAGCAATAATCCCATCAGTAGCACCAAGTACCGATAGAGAGGGTCTAAAATGTAAGTTAATCAAATTGGAACAATTAAGGAAACAAGAACTTTCTAGGTGGTGTGACGCTACAGTATTAAATAAATACATTGAGAAAAAACAAGTCCCTAGGGCTTTACAAATATTAATTTTCCCAACCTTTGAAGATCTTGACCGCACCGATTTGACTGAATGGGATCCTCTCTTGCTTTCGTCCTCAATAGGTATGATGAACATATTAATTAGTGACGCAGAGAGGAAAATAATTTTTTTTTTGTCAGAAATAAAAAACACTTGAAAAAGAAATAAAAGATCTAAACTTACCAGAAGTAACAGATAAAAATGATCAGATCCTCAACGAAGTACTCAGCAAACACCAACTATACATAAAAGACAAGAAAATGCATACAATCAAAAGGGAGAGAGGCTATAAGCATGCTGTATATACATTTGCCCACAGATTTTACAGCAAACAAATCTCTCCACCAACAGACACATGGTCCAGGCAAAACAGGACTAGGAGGATCCATGCCATCGACTAGTATATCTGATATATCCTGTGTAAATAGTCGGACATGTGCCGATTCTAACAACTCTGAAGAAGCGATTGCCACTACTTTGAATATCACTTTTTTATTGGAACTACAAAGGTTTTGCAAGGGGAACAGACAGAGATTTGCAAGTGAACAGGTAACAAAAAATACAAGGAGTGGGAAATCAAGATCGAGAAAAAAGAGAATGGGAGGGTGTCACAACCAGGTCTGCATCACGCAATCAGAAATAATGTTCATCAATATAACTCCAACAAATGACCTTGACCATGATAAAGTAGTGATAAACTTATCAGATCGCATGCTAAATACTGCTGAAATAAACTTGCTAACAAAGGCTGCAGCATTTGTCTTTCTGCTTCACCACAATTTACAGAGTTACATATAGACTGTGTTAAGTTTTTACGGAAACTAAAGTTACAAAAATACTTTGTTAGCAAAACAATAACAGACTGGTGTCTGAACAAACAATTCCTAACAGTAGTGGCACCACCATTAGGGATCTCGGCGACATTTTCACCCTTCTCTCCTTAGATAAACGCTATATACCTAAGTCCATGCAGGATTTGATGATGGAATTAGATATTGACTCATATCTGGGCACTGACAGAGGTTCAAAGAGGAGCTGCACTTTTACTCCGTGCTTACCATTTGACAATGTCATAGACAGATTTTTTCATGAAGTCACCAGGGATCTGTACACGCTGGAAGATAAACAGACACTAGGTCACACACGACTATAGCATAACATCACCCAACAAGAAAAACAAGCACTATATTGACTGAGAAATTACCAATGGATTGTGATCAGAGAGGCTGACAAGGGGAGCAGCTTTGTTCTCATAAGCAAAATGGATTACATTAAGGAAATCGATAGACAATTGGCAAATACAACAGCATACCATAAATTGAACAGTAATCAACTTAGGGGCACAAATGTCCAGGTGGAATCTTGTCTCAAACATTGTAAGGATCTATACTTGATATCCGACACTGAGTATTGTTACCTTTACAATTCTACCCCCAGATGCCCCTGAGTCTACATTCTACTCAAAATACACAAGGAGGGGGGAATTCCCCCGAAAGAGACCTATCATTTCAGGCATTGGCTCCCCGACCGAAAGGTTGTCTGAATATATAGTCATATACCTCCAACCTTTTGTTCAAAATTTACCGTCCTATATAAAAGACACACTCGATCTACTTAGCAAGATTTCGGACTATGAATGGACTGAGTGTCATTTTTGGTGACCCTTGATGTTTGTGCCTTATAAACGTATTCCAATAGACAAGGGTAGTAATGCAGTGCAGCATTTTCTGGATACTAGACCAGCTTAACTGTATGAACACACAGAAATGCTACTACAATTGATATGTCTAGTACTTGAAACATATTTACGCACAATGGAGAGTGGTACAATCGATTGCTGGGAGTGGCTATTCACCATCTTTTGCCAATATATACATGGGGGCCTTTAAAAATTCACACATTTGGAGAGATGGCCCATTGTTTTTAGAACATATACCATACTGGGTTCGATATATCAATGATATCATCATGTTCTGGTCAGGAGACAGTGAAACTATGGTGAGGTTTTGCACTTACCTCAACAACAACACTTTTAACATTGTATTCACATGGGAATACAGCACAAGAGAGATTAAGTTCTTGGATTTGAGCACACGGATGGAAGGTCAGCCAATACAGACCCACTTATACAGAAAACCCACATCTTGCAATTCAGTACTTCATGCCACCAGTGCACACCCTGCATCACAAATACGTGCAATTCCCCCTTGATGAAATGATGAACCAAGAGGAATTGCAGTGAAATGGATGCCTTGGAGGCAGTGCTTAATTTGTAAAATATAAAGTGCAGGTGCTCAAATGTTTGTTGGAGGCTCCACCTACTTTTCTCCGGCTCCACCCATTTCCTCCACTGGCTCCACCCACTTACTCTATTAGCCCCACCCACATTCTCAACTGGCACTGTTAAAAGTCAGAGGTAATACCCGATCTGACTAAAAAAGTACGAGTGATCCTGCGCAAATCACCTTAGCTTCCCTGGCCTTGGGCCCATATTAGCCCTGATTATGAGTTGGCTGGTGTTTTCCGACCCCTGCACAAACTCGTTTGCAGGGGTTGGGATTCCAAGATGGTTAATATTTCCGACACTGGTAATTACTGGGTTCAATATGCAAAGTTGAAACTTGGATTTTGGTGCAGACATCAAAACGCGCATGATTTTCAACAAAACTCCGAATGGGTATTATTTATCGCAGGGGTGAATTCTAACCCTACAGTGTGGGATTTTATGGAGAGGGCTATATAGTACCTACTCCTCCAACCAACTCGAAATCACGGCTTTAAAAATGTATTGGCTGTAAATTAACCCATGACGCACCACCCGCTTTAAAAACAAACCCCACCATTTACCATGATTATCGGAGTAATATGGACATTGATGGGTACATCCATAAAAGAATGAACGATCTAACACAATAAAATACTTCAACTGACAGTTTTCATTCACTTTGCCTCAAATACTAATACCTCCACAAAACATGCACGACTACTTCTTCGAAACTAAGGGAATAAAGACAGGAATTGCGTGGTCTCAGAGAATATAACAGCAAGGATTCATATATTAGAAATAAATACTATTTAAGTGGTTAAAAAAAAACAGTTTCCAGGTTGTGTGATTAAACCTTAAAACATGAAAATACTTCTCTTTGACTGGACCGAGAAATATGGAAAAAGTGCCACCATAATTCATTGCATAAAATTACCTGCAAAGCTGAAATTTGTCTTTTTATAGCAGTGGGCGCGCTGTGCTTTACTTGACAAGTGTGCTGCCTTGTGGTATCGTCAATAAGCAATGAACGGTCCATAAGATTCCTAGCAGACATGATGGCTGTGTGCCACACAGAACGATGGGTTCACGCGCCTGCAGCAGAAATCAGTGTGCAACGTTCATGACGCACTTTCTATTCCGTGCTCAGATATCCACCCATACTGATGAATACAGGCCCCAGCTAGGCCCGCAAGGCACAAGGGTTCGCTCTCCTGTAACGGAATCTATAAGGAAGTTGGCACGGAAACTGCAAAGTACAAAGACAGCATTTATTAACCCTTAAGGGTGGTCCTACAATCCACGCAACACCCTTCAGTATTGCATGGAGTAGCACACAGAACATTCGTACACAGTCCCCTTTTATACACAACAGAGGGGCTCATAAGTGGGTGGATACAACATGAGGCCGAAGAACATTACCATTTATGGTCATTCTCGATACTGAATCAATACATGGGCGGAGCCAACACACTCCTTGAGCCCGCGAAACACATGGTCAAGCAAGGCTAATTATAACAGATGTGGTCAAGTCTGGGCATGCGCCAGATGGACAAGAGAGCTATTTATAAACTGTTACTAGGCAGATTACAGAGCAACTAACACAGAGGTCGGACTCGCCTCGTGGTGAACACGTGGCAGCAGGGTAATACAAAATGGAGTCCAGACTTCGGTCAACATAACGGAGAAAACATGATCTAAAGCGAAAAGGATTAATGTCTTCAGTAAATGCTTAATCATGTTGCTGTTTCAATTTACAACAGACGACCCTTTCAGCATTTACTGAAGACATCCGGTTTCCAAAAATCATCATATATGTCAATTATCATCATTCCTTTAACCTCTTTGGCTAGACGCTTCTGATGAGCAACATCGGCAATAGCTTTCTTATCTGGGATACAACAGGAAATGCATACGGAACAGAACAATGGTCCACATTGAACACACATACAGAGAAAGAACAGAATTGCTATAATAATACAGAGACCAGTTAAGACCTTCCATCCCCAGGCAGTAACCAATGCCCAAAACCATCCAGAAAAGGACCAGGTGCCGTTTTCTGTGTGGATTTCAGCTGCTATTTTATGCAGCTTATTAATGGCGTTATAAACGGATGGCGTATGATCAGGGATGAACACACAGCAGCTACTTCCAATAATTTTACAAGCTCCACCTCGATCAGCTAACATTACATCTAATACCATACGATTCTGTAATGCAACAATCCTAGTTATTTGTAACTCTTCCGTAAGATTCCCAAGAGCTGCAGCAGTCTGATTCGTCACAGCTTCTACCACTCTTGTCAATCTTCGGATCTTCCTACTATTCAAAGCGGCTCCAACAAAGAAAAACAGTCCTAAGTTAAAATCAATATACTGTTGCAAGCTGGTATCAGTTTGATCCACATCATCAATCGATAAAGTACGTTTATACCTATTTACAGTCACATTATTCAACAATTTCAAATCCTTATGATATGATGCGGGTGCTAGGAATACAGGAGGTAATAGGAATGATACATAACATACCCCAGACCACCCAGCCGGCAAACGGTAATAACCTTTATTTCCGCACACAAAATAGGTATTATGGGACGCTAGGAAGGTACTATTATTTAACCCATCAATGTTTAGAACAGTAAGGCAATCACTAACACCAACAGGGATGAAACCCACACTCTGGACACACAAGTCCGCTTGAGCTTGTGCCACTTGAATCACGAATTTGTCCTTCCCCACAGTGTCTCTGGTGTTCGTGAAGATATAGGGAATGGATTCATTGTCCGGCCGGTACTCTTCCCATTCCCAAATTGTCCCATTCGCCTGTGGATACCCATTCTTGTCTTGATGGCATTCCCTATTAAGTCTGAAAAGCAATCGTCCCAGTGTCGGTTTCCGAGTGGCAAAAAGCAAAGTGTACCATGCTCTACAAGAGCCATTATGAGAGAAAGGAAGTGGTATGAATGGCGTACCTCCTTTCTTCTGATGGGCCGGCATCATCCCACATATCCAACAGTTCGTAGCATTCGTAGCAACGTGGGTATGATGCAGCATCTGGATGAAAGTGTTATTCAAGTAAGATTGTCGATGCTTCAACTCTTGATACGGTAATGTATAAAAGTAGTGCTCCTCAGGCACCGGAGTTGTCAACACGAGTGTTTTCCGAGCAGGAGTTACCTCCTCCACAAACCATGTGGTTATCCCAACAATAGCTACTGTTAGCATGAACCCCAACGCACAAAGGATTTTCTTCTTCTCCATGTCAAAAGAAACAATACCCTGATATTCTTCCTGAAACTAAAAAGTCTGTCAGAACTCTTCCCCTTGGGCAGCGGTTGATTTCTTCACCAGCGGGCCAAGACGGGTGTCACTACACTAATGCAGGGCTGATCCCCCCCCCTTGCCTCATCGGCTCTCCGTTTCACTAACCCAAGGGCCGTTCTGACAGTATGTCCCGGTACTGGAAACCTCACTTCCTCGGTCGAAGATGATATCGCCTTCCTCCAGAAGCCGCGTGGTCCGGAAAGAGCTCCTCAGTGTCTCGTGGCTCAGCAGCACGGCCTGTCTCTGCTGCCAGGATTTCTCGTTGATCGGTCAGCACGGCAGACTCCACCAATCCGGGCGGCACCTTTCGACAGTGCAAGGAATGGATCCAATTCTTCCTGTTCGAGACTCGCACAGCCGTCCTCGTTGCAAGGAGGACTTGCTCAGGGCCCACCCATCTGGGCTCCAAACTGTTCGTTCTGTCGAAGACTTTCACCATGACATGGTCCCCAGGCCGGAGACCATGTCCTTCACCGGTAGACCGATCAGGGAGCGCCTCTCGGACCTGTTGATGAATAGAAACCAAGTTATCCGTTAACTGTGCCAGATAATCGCTCATCATTACACAAGGTACATCATACACAGCCTTAGGTCTTGGTGGACCCCAAATATTCATTGGGCGTCCAAAAACAATCTCGTACGGCGTAAGGCCAGTTCGAGAGTGCGGTACTGATCTAATTGACAATAACGCCAGTGGCAGAGCGTCTGGCCAAGTCAAAGACGTCGAAGCTTGAATTTTGGCGATCTTATGCTTCAGTGTACCATTATACTTCTCAACTAGGCCTGCAGACTGAGGGTGAAACACGGCGTGGAACTTCTGAGTGATGCCTAGGCCCTTCAAGACGTACTTTATAACATCCGCTACAAAGTGAGGGCCATTATCACTCCACAGAAGTCTACAGACGCCATATCGAGGGAAAAACTCTTTTAGCAGTAGCTTCGCAGTAGTCATTGCAGTATTATCTTTCGTAGGGTACGCTTCAACCCACTTGCTGAAAGCGCAGACCACTACTAGAACATACTTCAAATTGTTACAGCGCTCAAGCTGGATGTAATCCATCTGCAGAACCTCAAAGGGTGCAGTGGGGGTCGCAAATCCTCCTGCTGGGGTTCGAGTACCCTTTCCTGGGTTATACTTCAGACAGATCATACAGGTCTGCACCACCCTCTTTGCTGTGCTAGCAATCTCTGGATGCTCCCAGACTTGGGTAAGCAATTTCACAATTGCGGAAGCTCCAACATGTGCTAGCCCATGTGCCATCTGAACCATAGGCCGTACAAAGGCCGTGGGTAATTTCCATCTATCCATCTGCTTATTTCTCCAGCAACCCTCGTCATCCAGTTCTCCTTCGCTAGCCCATTGTTCCCGCTCTTTGTCAGAAGCGGTCCTTTGCATTTCTCGCACTTCCTCCTTTGCATCACGCCATCTCTCCACCTGTGACTTCACTACATACATGGCAGTAGTACCGGGCTGCATCGCAGTCTCCCGTGCTACTCGATCCGCTAACGCATTCCCTTCTCCAACTTTATCGACCACTTTCCTATGGGCGCTACACTTAACAATGGCAATTTTCTTTGGGTATGTCAATGCGGTTAAAAGATTGTGAACTAACTCTCCATGCATTATCTGTACTCCATGTGACGTTAGAAACCCTCTCTCCTTCCAGAGTAGGCCGAAGTCGTGCGCTACTCCGAAGGCATAGCGGCTATCTGTGTAAACATTCACACATAATCCTGTACTGAGCTCACATGCTCGTGTTAATGCTATCAGTTCCGCTGCTTGAGCCGACTTTTGTGGTATGCGTGCTGTCTCCACTATCGTTTGTAACGTGGTAATTGCATACGCTGCTGAAGTCGTACCATCTGGTAGCTTCAGACAGGATCCATCCACCCACAGTTCTCCATCTACATCTAGAAAGGGCGTATCCTGGAGATCAATACGACCCTTTGTTTGTTCCTCAGTCACAAGAATACAATCATGCGCTTTCTGTGCCTCAGGCTGGGTCTCGGGGTATGGCAACAATGTGGCCGGGTTTAACGTTACGCACCTTTTCAACGTAATATGAGGAGCCAAAAGCGTCAACTCATATCCCGTTAAGCGGGCACTGGTCAAATGCTGCGTCTTTGTTTGATTAAGCAGGGCATCCACAGCATGGGGAACTAACACCAACAATTTATGGGACAACACAATTCCTTCACTTTGGCGTATTGACACAGCTGTCGCCGCTACCGAGCGAAAACACCCTGGTAATGCTCGGGCGACAGGATCAAGCACAGCCGAAAAGTATGCACAAGGGCGTTGCTTATCGCCATGCATCTGCACTAAAACTGATAATGCACATCCGTCTTTCTCATGCACATACAGCGAAAAGGGTTTTGCATAATCAGGGGTCCCTAACACTGGTGCTGAACAAAGGGCCTGTCGCAGTTGCTGAAAAGCAGCATCACACTCATCTGACCAAGGGATTGGGATAGGCGTGTCCTTTGTCAAGAGGGCTAACAATGGCTTAGCTATGTGCGAGAACCCCAATATCCACTGTCTACAAAAAGAAACAAGGCCCAAAAATGCACGCACATCCTTCTGCGTGGATGGCCTCGGTATGCCCAAAATTATTTTGATACGATCTGGTGTGAGTGCACGTCCCTCCTTAGACAAAAGGTGACCCAAATAAGTCACCTTTGGTCTACAGAATTGCAATTTCTTCCTAGATACCTTATGATTGTGGGATGCTAAAAAGGAGAGTAAGGATAACGTGCTTTTCTCACACAACTCCAGGGTGTCAGCCGCCAACAAGATGTCATCGACATATTGAATGAGGGCGACCCCCTCGAGTAAAACAAAGGAATCCAACTGTCGCTTCAAAGCCTGACTATAAATACTAGGGCTTTCTGTATAGCCTTGGGGAATTCTACAAAAGCGATAAGATCTATTGTTTAATGTGAACCCAAAAAGAAATCGGCTATCAGGGTGAATGGGAATGGAAAAGAAGGCATTCTTTAAATCAATCACTGAAAACATGGTCGCCGTAGGTGGGACCAAGGTAAGCAACGTCGTGATATCGGAAACCACCGGGTACTGAGGTATCACGATCTTGTTTACCTCCCTCAAATCAATTATGAACCGATAGACCTTTGCATCCGTGTCCTTTTTCAGAATAGGGAGAATCGGACTGTTACAGATATTATAGGGAACTTCTTCCACTACTCCCACTGCAATCAAATCTTGCACAATCTGTATGAGAGCCTCCTCGCCCTCCTGGGAAATACGATACTGCGGGAGGCGTGGTAACACTGCCCCTCCTGGACACTAATGTTGACCGGAGGAATCACCATTTGTCCCACATCTGTGTCCGAAGTCGCCCATAAAGCACGAGGGAGGGTAGCCAACAACGCATCCTCTGATATCGTACACATCCGCCCTGACCGGGGGTAGTTGTCATTTAAGAGCACCCTCACACCCTCAGGGGAGCAGCGGATCGTAGCCCTAAAGTGCTTTAACATATCAAGGCCCATAATGTTATCCGGTGTATACGGAGCAAGCAGAAACGGACAGGACGCAGAAAAAGAATCAACCTTAAATGTAAGGGGCTGTGAAAGAGGGCTTCGGGAGAGTGTACCGTCAAACCCTACCGATGTGACCACTGAGCCGGATGGGGGAGCCCCCGGAACCAAGTACCTAGACAATGCACTACGTGTCGCCCCTGTATCTACTAGGAACTGATCAGTAGAACCTAAAACCTCAGCCGATACATAAGGACCCGTCTGATCGACCGGCACCTCAACTGATTCAGACCCCCATCCAACGCATTCCTATGCATGCTGAGAATCATGATATCCTGATCGATCAATCTCCGATACATGATACTGATGCTGGCGATCGAAAACATTCGAGCTATCTCGGTGCTGCCCAGCGGTATCGAAACGAACATGATCATTAGAATTCCCTCTAAAGTTCGAGGAACCCCCTCTACCTCTCGCGCCACCCGGAGTATGCCCCTGACGCGAAGCACGCAACACTGGGCAATCCCTGGCCCAATGGCCCAATTGCTTACAATACGCACACTGGTTCCTATTCAAATCAGATCGGCCCGAAGGGGGACCATAAGATCCTCCCCTTCCTCTATTATTACTCCGTCGGGGCGGGCCATATACTTGTGCTAACATCACCTTAGTCTTGAGGTCTTTCGATTTCTTCTCTTCCTGGCCCTTCGCCTCGTGCTCCTGACGCTCATAATACTGGGCGATAGTCAGAAGGGCCGTCGGCGTCGCGGAGGACCAGGAACTCTCGCTCGCTTTTAAACGGGCCGCAACTGCCGGTAGCAGATTAGCCACATATTTGTCCGCAAAAAGGTGGCGGCCTGTGTCGTCAGTAAGCGACTGGCCACTAAAATCATGGAACGTTTCCTCAAAGCGCGTGAAGAAATCTGCAACTGACTCGTCGACTTTCTGTTTACATGCAGCCAACATATTCCAATCAATCTTTTTAGGGGGGATAATCGTCTTTAACTTAGTCACAATAGCAGCAGGGAGATCTAAAATACTCTGCGGTGGTTTCTGCGCGGGCTTCCTCTCCCTGTCTTCATCCTCAAGCTCAGACCACCGGGCCTTAAAGGCAACTATATCATCTACCTTTCGTACAGAGCGCCACATATCCGGTGGTAGAATAAGGCCAAAGAACAGGTCTATATCTGCTAAAGTCATAACGCAAGAATTCAAGGCCCCCTCGACTTCTTCATAGAAGGCCGCTGGATTCTTGCGGGGGTCAGGCAATGCATTCTTTAATGCCATAACATCAGCCCTATGCCACGGAGTATAAACCCAATTATACACGAAGTATCCCTTAGCATCGGCGGAGGTAATGTCCGAGCTAGTCCCCGCTCCTTTAGGAGGAACATACAAAGGCGCCGCCTCTCGCATTGGTTTAGCATGCACTACGTCATCCTTATCTGACTGGGAGGTGGATGGGTGGCCCCCTGCTGCAGACGGATCCGACTGCTTCTCCTCCTCCGTTTGTTGGCGTGCTTTCTCTCTAAGGGCCAGCACCTCGTCCCGCAAAGCGAACAGCCGCCGAGCCGCCTCAGGAGCCTTAGGGGGAGAAAAAACACCATTACGTAATGCTCCGGCATCCGAAGATACTTCGTCAGGCTCAAGAACACTAGAATATTTTCGGAAAGCAGCAATCACTTCATCCGCGAAATGAGACAGAAAATACACCCTCTCTCTATCTTGCCACGACCCCCAAGTATGGAACAACTCCTCCTTAGACATCTTGCCCTTAAGTGCACGGAGGGAAAGTTTCCGAAGCTCAGCCATATGCTCGGCCGATAGCATGGACCGTGTGTCTACCTTACCCGAAGCCGGGCCAGAATCTTGCGGCCGCGGAGCGGATGCGCCAACATAAGGGGGCGGAGAGCGATCTAGTAAATAAAAATCATCATCAGGATTATTAAGGACAGGATAAAGTGGCTGGCGAACGGCATATTGACCCGAAACTTGTAGCCTACGCTCTTTCTCTTGTCTGTCCGTCTGCTCTCTGTCCTCCCGATGCTTCGCTTCCTGCGCTCGCACATGATCATTCTTCCGTTGCTCTTTATCAAACAGCGCTTTCTCACGTTTCTCTCGCTCACGCACTTCCTTCACCCATAATCGCACACATTCAAACATATCCTGACGAGCACGTCGCTTACACATACACTGTTCCACATACTCAATCTTACGTATATCAAACGATCCATACGAAGGCCATCGCAACTCAGGATCTTTCTTCGTGTATTTCCTCCATAGTGTGCTGTACATTATGGAAGAAAGACCATGCTTCACATACATATCCCTATTAGGAGTCCCCTCTGGGGGAGCTGGAGCAGATTCCTCGAGGTTCAACCGGTTACCAAAGCAGCAGCACCACTTACGGAGTGCGCTAAAAGCAGGCATGCTAGGAATAATGCAAAATATGCAATATTGTAAGAAAAAAAATGGCACTTAATCGTTGCGCCGTTCAAAGTTTACACAGCTCCGGAGAAATCTCTCCACATTACCTGCCTATATGTGTTGCAACGCATATATGTTCACAAAGACAAATCCAAATATGACTAGTCATCATCAATCAAACTCAAATAGCCAACCCAGGCTTCAAAAACTCGGAGCAAGTACCATACAATGGTTCTTACCAATCAAGAGTCCAGGTTCCAACTGCCAAGCTCCACAATCGCCCAAACGGCTCTCACGGCAGGACCGACAGAAGAGGTCTCAGTCGATGACCGGCGCTACCCAGACGGTCAGCTCGGAAGGGAAGGGAGAAAAACCTCGGGATGCCAGGGCTAAGACGCCGCTGGCAGTGATCACGTCCCCGGCCAAACTCCTCACCTTCGTCGCGACCAGTCCTTCGAGCATCCGAGTCGCCGATGAGCCCCACGTGACGGGCGCCAATTGATGAATACAGGCCCCAGCTAGGCCCGCAAGGCACAAGGGTTCGCTCTCCTGTAACGAAATCTATAAGGAAGTTGGCACGGAAACTGCAAAGTACAAAGACAGCATTTATTAACCCTTAAGGGTGGTCCTACAATCCACGCAACACCCTTCAGTATTGCATGGAGTAGCACACAGAACATTCGTACACAGTCCCCTTTTATACACAACAGAGGGGCTCATAAGTGGGTGGATACAACATGAGGCCGAAGAACATTACCATTTATGGTCATTCTCGATACTGAATCAATACATGGGCGGAGCCAACACACTCCTTGAGCCCGCGAAACCCATGGTCAAGCAAGGCTAATTATAACAGATGTGGTCAAGTCTGGGCATGCGCCAGATGGACAAGAGAGCTATTTATAAACTGTTACTAGGCAGATTACAGAGCAACTAACACAGAGGTCGGACTCGCCTCGTGGTGAACACGTGGCAGCAGGGTAATACAAAATGGAGTCCAGACTTCGGTCAACATAACGGAGAAAACATGATCTAAAGCGAAAAGGATTAATGTCTTCAGTAAATGCTTAATCATGTTGCTGTTTCAATTTACAACAATACAGGGATAATATAATGAGTACCAACCCTCTTAATTGTAGAAGCAGCTGTTACTTAAGCAGATGTTTCTCCAGATTCTTCATATTCGAGAGGGGCAAATAAAAAGAGAATGAGTTTGATTGGTTTAAGTGGAGAAAGCCTTTTTGGGCTGAACTTCCTGTAGGTCAATAAAAAAAAGAACACTTATAGTAAAAATGGCCGGTTTTTAGTGTGACTAAAGAACTTACCCTCACATTAGTGCAATAATTTGTGGTTGAATCTGGATTTTTTCAATGAAAGGAAATGGTTTTATATATTTTTTAAAGAAACATTATCATAGACTGTTTTATTCAAAATACACTGCTTAACATTCTCTGTTTACTTTCATTTGAAACCATTGTATTTTAATTCCTCAGTAACATTCGAGGGCTACATAAATCTTACTGTTATAGGATGTAGAAATACATGTTGTGAATTAACAATCTTGTACATCCCAAAGTGCTCAAGAAACTGTGTAGGTACATTATTCATGCCCTGTTTTTGCTTTTTTTATCATGTTTGATTGAATATTATGTGTAACTTGAAATGCATAACATTGATTTTCAATCAAACCTTTTCCATCAGTTTGTTTTTCGATCAATAGTCACCAAAATAATGAATATGCTGCTTTCATATGACCACCAACAATGGTTCTATCAAGTAGATAGAAGCGTGTTTAATATTGGTAAATATGCATCTCCTTTCTTTCATGTGCAGTTTCAGTTTATTAGAAAAACATAATCTTAACGCAATATTTTTCTATATGACCTTTGCCAAATAAAATAAAACTATCTGTAAGCTGGCGCTCACCATTGTACACAAATAATGTGTAATGCAATGCTATTTTGTTCATGGTTTTCAAGAATTAATGGCCAGTTGCATTTTAACACGTTTTAACCTTTTTATGTATATAAATATGCTAAATAAATGCAACAAGTAATGCACAACTCAAATGCGCATTTGCAATATTAAATGCTGAATGGCAAATAGGATCCCAGCCACAGTCTGCACAGGGGAAGTGGCTTGAGGCAGCCGACGATGAATTGCACACCACAATCTGTTCTCTTCAGTTACGAGAGAGAAGTTATTTCTTATGACCTTATTATTCGAGATAACTGAGGACGCATTGATTCCAGGCAGTCAGTCACATGAAGCAACCCAGAGAAGTGAAACTGCACTGCAGGCAGGCATCTTGTCCAACCCCCCCTGTTCTTTCAGGAGTTTGTTCAGGGTGTGTTTTCTCTGAACAGTCTGGTGGATTCCGAAGGTGGACTGTGGAGTCACGCACCCAAACAAAAATTTGCGTTTGTTGGTTTGGCATAGGCCACCACGCCACGGCACCTTCACCCACGGGCATTCATGAGCATGGTGATGGTGGCATGGCAGCTGCGCTTACGCTACTAGTAGTTAGTTTAACTAATTTAACTTCTTCCGTACTGCTTAAGTACTGTGTTACTGTGTTACAGTAACTGTCAAGTAAAACTTAGGTTACCGCTTCGGTCCGGTCGGCTGGCCAGAGACACACACTGACTGCATACTGCCATAGGCTGCTGCGCAGCGCAGCTTTTCAGTTAACTGATTGGGTCTGCCAGGGACAAGCCTGCCTCACCTGGTGCTGTTACTGGTGGCCAGTACTAGTAGTACTCACTGGCAGAGGCGGGCGCCTACTCCTCAACCGCAACAACGTCGTCCGGCTAGGCCGGTCGCACTTGCTTGCTGCCTGGCTCTGAGACTTTCACTTAGTGTGAAGTTCTTGAACCACTGAACGGCAGGCGCTCACTGGACCACGCACTACATGATGACTCGGTGGTGGTGGGGTGCGGTCTCGCGGGTATGCTGGAGCGTGGCTGTGCGTGCCATGCTTCTGGTGTAGTACTAGTATCCTCGGTGCAGAATGCATCGACCGGAAGCAGCTCGTATATGTACTTCTCTGGTATATTTTTACACCGTCATCTTCCCTCTCAGCACCCTCTACTATGACCTCATAGTATCCTATCCCCATGTTTCTTTAGTCCATCCAGGGGCTGCTGGCTCTGCTGACTGTGGCAAATGCAATGCAGCGAATGCGTGCACAATCAATATGAAAAAATCTGCGCCTGCTGCCGCGCCCAGGCCCAACCACCAGGTTTGCTTGCAGAATGCCGGGTACAGATCCAAAATCCAGCCCGGACCAGCGGGCAACATCAAGATAAGGGCCGCAGCCGCCACACGCCATCAACATATCAGTCGAATGTATGATATGTATCATAATCACACACTGCCTTAGGCTGCTGCGCAGATTTATATTAAGTTAACTGATTGGGGCTGCCAGGCCCTGCCTCACCTGGTGCTCATACTGGCCGCTGGAACTCACTGGCAGCACCTGACCTACTCCTCAATGCCAAATTCGGGAATGCAACCGCAACAACGTCGTCTGGCTGGCCTGGTCACGTTTGCTGGCTCTAGTCTTACACTTTCAGTTTGTGTGAACCGAACGGTTCTTGAACCACGGAACGGCCGCGGAACTACCCACGATGACTCGGTGGTGTGCTATGGTCTCAAACCGTCTCATGCGGCTGTGTTGGGGCGTGGCAATGCAGCGAATGCGCGCGCAATGAACGTGAAAAAATCTGCGCCAGGCGCCTGCTGCCGCACACAGCCCCAACCCCCGCAGAAGACCAAAATCCAGCCCAGTGTCCCGCCCACTGGGCTGGCAAGGCGGCAACACTGAACTCAGCCTGGGCCACAGTGCCACTGCATCAACAGCATTTTTAGAAGAACTTGAAGAATCAGATTCAAATAGGTTTAACACAGTAACTGTAACACACTGTGGCATTGCGAAGTCCCGTAGCGGTGGTAAATTAAATTACGGGCAGCAACGCGTGTAGACCCGGCCCCGATAATGAAGTGCCGGTGCTAAGCACCGGCAAGCACCGTCACAAATTAAGCACTGCTTGGAGGTAGATCTCGACAAGATTGAAAGAAGGTTTAATAAGAGGCGCTACAAGAAGGACCTATTGGACAATTCACAATAAAAATAGTTCTGTATCAAATGGGAAAATCTCTTGCTCACTTCAGGAAAGAAAAACAAAAAGAACAACACATTTAAATGCATTGCCTTTATCACACCATATTCCGCTCAAAGCTCGGAAGTGTATAAAACATTAAATAGGTTTTGGCACCTATTGACACATGATTTGACGCTGAAGGGATTGATCAAAAGCAGACCCACCGGGCCCGATTCACAGAACTAACTTAAGACAAAATCCTAAACTTACTACCATTTTGGTATTCACAGAAGGCACTTACTCATTTTGGTATTCACAGAAGGCACTTACTCATTTCGGTATTCACAGAAGTTAGGAGTCCTAACTTTAGGACCCCTAAATGCCTTCTGTGAATACCGAAAGTCTTAAAATTAGGATTTTTCGCAGTTTAGTAGTAGTATAGTTAGGACTCCTAACTTTAGGACTCCTAAATGCCTTCTGTGAATACCGAAATTCTTAAAATTAGGATTTTTCTCAATTTAGTAGTCCTAAATTTAGACTTAGGACTACTAAATTGAGAAAAATCCTAATTTTAAGAATTTCGGTATTCACAGAAGGCATTTAGGAGTCCTAAAGTTAGGAGTCCTAACTATACTACTAGTAAACTGAGAAAAATCCTAATTTTAAGACTTTCGGTAGTCACAGAAGGCATTTAGGAGTCCTAAAGTTAGGAGTCCTAAATTTAGGACTACTAAATTGAGAAAAATCCTAATTTTAAGAATTTCGGTATTCACAGAATGCATTTAGGAGTCCTAAAGTTAGGAGTCCTAACTATACTACTAGTAAACTGAGAAAAATCCTAATTTTAAGACTTTCGGTAGTCACAGAAGGCATTTAGGAGTCCTAAAGTTAGGAGTCCTAAACTTAGGACTACTAAATTGAGAAAAATCCTAATTTTAAGAATTTCGGTATTCACAGAAGGCATTTAGGAGTCCTAAAGTTAGGAGTCCTAACTATACTATTACTAAACTGAGAAAAATCCTAATTTTAAGACTTTCGGTATTCACAGAAGGCATTTAGGAGTCCTAAAGTTAGGAGTCCTAACTATACTATTACTAAACTGAGAAAAATCCTAATTTTAAGACTTTTGGTATTCACAGAAGGCATTTAGGAGTCCTAAAGTTAGGACTCCTAACTTCTGTGAATACCGAAATGAGTAAGTGCCTTCTGTGAATACCAAAATGAGTAAGTGCCTTCTGTGAATACCAAAATGGTAGTAAGTTTAGGATTTTGTCTTAAGTTAGTTCTGTGAATCGGGCCCCCTATGTTTAAGTTAAACAGTGCCAGAACATTACACAAAATTGTTTATATTTTTCATTAGAAATTACTGACACCCCACAGCAGTGCTGCTATAATTTGAATGGGAGGACTACTGCCACTTTTCAGAAGAGTTACTAAATGTTTAATGGGATAGAATCAGAACTTCTCAACATGGTTGCTCTATTTTTGAACTGATAGGGCCAGTACTTCTCTGCAGAGATTTTGTATTTAAATGGAACAATACCAGAACTTCTCTGCATTTTGTTGTTTTTATTTGACGGTATTAGTATTTCTGTGCAGAACTGAGATACTTTTAATAATGCAGTACTGAAGGCAATTTACAGTGACTGCAAGGAGGCCATTGCGTGAATAGGCCTGCGTTTGTACACTGCTGAGTACATTTATTGGTTGATAATTTGATGCATAATTGAACAGGTAAAGATTCAGTCAGACACAGCATTTCAGCATTGGCAGCAACAGTGCTATCTTCTCTGACCCACAGGATAGGAATACTAGAGGAAGAAGCAGTGCTTTATTGATACGTAACAGGTACAATACAGACTGCAGCAGGATATTATCCTTATGTTATGTGTACAGGATTTTCTTTTGAAGGTAAAGAAATTAATGCTCCCCTTGCCATAGGACCCAGCGGTTCCTGTGGACTATGTGGACATTATTTAAGCAATATTTATGCACAATCGCAATCGAAAAGGGTGCAATAATGTCAGAGGACAATAAACCGACTACACAGTGTGATTCGGTATAGCATATTTATAAACAAACAATCAATCACAATATAGGTACACTTCTTTTCAGTCAAACGCACTAGAATTTCAGAATAATGTGAGACCGGACGGATCTCCGCGTAGACTGCCAGTCTACACGGAGATCCGTCCGGTCTCACATTATTCTGAAATTCTAGTGCGTTATCACCGCCCCCTGAAAGGACTTTTTATTATGCTGCTACGGCTGTAGCACATCCATCATCGAGCCAGCGGGCTTTTTAACCCCTTCCATGCTGCGCAAATTCCGCCGCTGTGCTGACGGAATCTTGCGCGGGCGTGGTCATGACGGAACGGTTCCGTCATGAGCACAGCTCAACCGTGGCTCATGACGGAACCGTTCCGTCATGAGCACCGAAGGGGTTAACATCCTGAAGTGTCTGCCTTACCTCACATCGAGAACCCGGCCGGGTCCTCATGTGAGTTTTTAGTTTCACCTATTCACTGTGGCACATCACCTTCACCAAGGCTGCGCTTACTATTACCACCCAGATGTCCCAAAAGCGTCAGTCCTGAAGAGACCCCACATACATAGAAGGGTCGAAACGCTGTCGACAAGCACTAAGAAATTACCATTACCCAGCATGTTTCATTGTACCTTTGCTGCTGAAACAATACATTTATATGGCCTTTTCTCCGAATTCATGGAAACCGTGTTTATATTCATTCACTTTATATATTCACTTTTTGTTGGTTCCATTTTGCACTTGGGGACACAATGCACAAACTGTTGCGCTTTTGACTGAAAAGAAGTGTACCTATATTGTGATTGATTGTTTGTTTATAAATATGCTATACCGAATCACACTGTGTAGTCGGTTTATTGTCCTCTGACATTATTGCACCCGTTTCGATTGCGATTGTGCATAAATATTGCTTAAATAATGTCCACATAGTCCACAGGAACCGCTGTGTCATATAAACCTAGTACCCTGGTTCCGTTGTGAGTAGGGTTCCCCTGTTCTTTCCCTTGACCCCTTGCCATAGGAGTCATCACCCATGGCGGGGGAGCATTATTTGGTTTTTACTGTCCCTCACCACCAGGGTTTGTCTGGCAGTGGCGTACGGTGAAATAATGTCTACATGTACTCCCATCCTGATTGGGTGGGCAGACATGTAGCCATTTCTCCGACGGCCCTTGCTCAATCGGGCCATCAGAGAGGTTTGCCTAAGGACAAACCAAAGGTCCACCTGCATTTAAGTAGGGCAGGCAGACCTTCATATGGCAGTATGTATACTCCGTCACCGAAGGAGTAGACATCCTGCCGACATATAAACGAGGCCCATAGTCTCCTTGTGCCTAGAAAAATGTGTAATGTAGTCTGCTTCTCATGAAAAGTATTGTAATGCTCCTGGGCCAAGTTTGCACTAAACGCAGCTACAAGAATTAAATAAAATAACTATTAGATCTTAATGGATAAGAGGGTATGTGGTTGTGGTAATGAAGAAAATTGAAAAGGATTAAGCAGTCATTAGTGCCCAAAGGGAGGTCAAACAGGAACAAAAGTTCACTCTCTTGAGTGCCTTTGTGTAATAGACTGTGAGATCCTTTCTGTGGGTGCCCCCCATGTGCTCAGGTGCCCCTTGAGACCGACCCTGCTTGTCCATGCCTAGTGCTGACATTGACACTGAAACAGAGTTTTGCAAGCTTATTGCAATATATAATGTAATCACAGATCGAAGTGGGCAGAATCTATGGGGAACGACTTGGACATACTTTTTTGATTTGACAAACACAGATTCGTGCTTTTTGTTAACAAAATACATACCTGGATGGTTATTGCCAACTTTGAATTGCCTCCGGCTGAAAATGAAGGAACTGGCATCCCCTGTGCTGTGAAGCAGAAGGAGTGGCAGAGCAGAGGCCAGATAGATAAAGAAACATGCCTTCTCGCCACGGGGCCTGGTACCTGAAAGAAATGTAAATGTGTGCCATTGGTTAATTAACAAATGTAAAGTCTGCTTGAGAGCTAGTAAATGCTTTAATTGATGTAGTCACTTAAAGTTTCAGGTTGATAAAGATTTACTGGTTTGAGAAACAATGTAAAGGTGTTACCAGCTGAGTTCTAGAGCATTCCCTTTTCATGGACACGTCCATTTTTTGCATCAGGTGCAGTCTAATTGCTTATTACTAAAATATATATTTGACTTATTTTAGCTAACACACTAAATCTTGTTGCACATTTTGCGGCAGCCTATATTATACAGTGTGCAATGCAGTTTTAAAATAAGGATTTACATATTCACAGTGCTTTTTGTCATAGGTTGGGTCCGCGTAGGACTACAAATACACAGGTAACTATTCCCTACTACGCCAATCTGTATTCAATCCTGTGACTCTCTGGCTACATACACACAGGCATCTGCAGTGTTCACATTAAACAGCGGAGGTTTTATAATGTAAAAGAACACATTTCCCAGCAATTCATTTACCTTACATTTATTTTTCATTTAAGGTGTGTGTATTATTTTATATGTTATGTTAGGATATCTGTAAAGCGCATAGGCTGCCCCATCAACAGGGCGTCCCAGCGCTAGGCTTAGAAAGGCCGGCATGAGGATAGACAGAAGATTTAGGCGTAGAATAGCCAGGTCTTTAGGTACCTGACAGCCAAAGATCAACAAAATAATTACAGAATATTGTGTTTTCTCTTTTTAGCCATATCTTTGCTCTCCCGCTCCCACACACACTCACTGACCCCACCCAATAGCAGCACTCTGGATCACAGTTCCATACTTTATTATGCACTTCAACCGTTCAATACATTGTATACATGGCTACAATGTAGTTTCGTCAATTGTTCTCAGCTAGTTACCTCACTAGCTTGGATGGTGCTGCAACGAGTTAACAAGATGATTGCAGGCACAATATAAAATCGTAAGAGCGCGTGCCATAGACAGTTCTGGATAAAGCTGTTCTTTCTTATCTTTAAAGCCTGAGAAAAGCAAAAAAAAGACTATTTCATTGAAGAGTTGAACGCTAGATGGCGCTAATTGACTGTTAATTTCAGCTCATGGCTTCCTTAAACAGCCTGGCAAGGTGGACACAACTTTACTAAGGAAACAAGCATTTGCAATGCAATAGTTCTCGCATTTGCGCGAGCATGAGCTATTGGCATTGTAAATGACAATGCCTTTTATTGATCTGTGTTCAAAACCAACATATAAATAAAAAGAATTGTCATTTACAATGCCAATAGCTCAACTCTCGCAAATGCGGCGAGACCTATTGCCAGAGTGCAGTGCCAAGGGGGCCCCTTGGAGCTTGGGGTCCCCCACACCACGGGGTCCTGTGTTACGCCCCTGCAGAGGGGTGCTTGATAGCGCTAATATTTCAAAAACACTTTACATGACACTTTTATTGATTTAGAGACAAAAACATTGCACAAACTGAACTAAGCGATATGATACAGCAATTGAGAGAAGAAAAGTAACACCGCCTAAAATCATGCTTGAAAACGCATTGGTAAATAGTTATAATGTTTATTAATTGATTTACATATCAGGATTACTAATGAAATCTTGTTTTATTATTCACGTACTGATGAAAACTAATAAATTTAGTGATGAGGCCCAACAGCTCTGTTGCCGTTAATTGCAAATGCATTATAAATAGATTACAGTGCAATTATATTATAAAATCAGTTAGGCAATTAAAACAGTAGTGACCCTAATGATTATTAAAATTAAGAAACGATTTTAGTAAAATGTATTTTTTTTTTGATAATCAAATTTTTATTGATTTCAACATTAACAAACAGTTCAGCATAATCACAGATAGCGTATATATATATATGCACATCCATCAGTGAAAGAACCCCTCCCACCCCACCCCCCACATCCCTACCACGGAACCCCACGGGTAATGCGACCACCGGAAACTAGAAGCTGCATTAATTTCCCCCAACTGCGCCCAGCCATTTGCCCCACACCCTTCAGTATTTCTTGGGGCATCCGCGTGCCGCGTATAAAATCTTTTCCTGTGCCGCACACCAGTCCACACCTTTACGCCACTTTCCCAGAGCTGGTGGATCGCGACAAAGCCATGCTGCCGCTATATCGCGCTTGGCAACTATCATTGCTGTGTTAAAAAAGGTCTTGTTGCTCCGGGACCCGTCCAGCCCATCAGTTATCCCCAGTAATGAGTGTCGCGGATCGTGGGGCACTGTCCACCCCAAAACCTCCGTAAGTTCCCCCTCAATGGCCCCCCAGAAAGCTGCCAGCCGGGGACAGGTCCAAACCATGTGAAAAAAACTTAGCTGGGGCCTGACCACACCTAGCGCAGGACGCATCAGAGCGAAGGCCCGCTCGATGAAGGCGTACCGGAGTCAGGTAAGCAATGTGCAAGTAATATAATTGGATAAGTCTAAGTTTGGCAGAGGCGGTAATGGTCTTAGGCGCCATGAGCGCGTCTCGCCAATCCACCTCGTCCAACGGCCCCACCCAGTCTACCCACTGTTCTTTCAGTCTGTCCAACGAGGTGGGAGTGTTGTTAATTAAGGTGTGGTATATCCGGGACATACCCCCCCCTTCCCAAGTCCCCAAGCAGCGTCTGGGCCTCCGTGGGTCTGTACTCTGGGAGTCGAGTACCGTCCACGATGTGCACTCGAAGGGCGTGTCTTAACTGCAAGTACTTATAAAACTGGGAGGGGTGCAGGGAATATTAATTGCGCATCTCTTGGAAGGAAAGCATGTGGCCCCTCACGCATATGTCCCCGAGCTGTGTTATACCTATGAGGTCCCAGGCTTTGAACCCCTGCAAACCACTCACCTCCCGCAGCCAAGCCCCCTGCCAGAAGGGGGGTGCATTGGGTCAGTTTGCCGGTCCAGCCGGTGTGGCGCAGCGAAGCCCGCCAAGCCAGGAACACCGTACGTGTCACCTCAGGCAGCTGAAGCGGGACAGGTCTCCCGTACAACATGGCCTGCACCTTAGAAAACCCCAGTTTGCACAGCTCCAGCCGATAGGCCGGGTCGGACCATCCCCCGTTGAACCAATCGTGGACCACCAGCAAACGTGCAGCTATAAAGTAGAGGTACAAATGCGTCATGGCCATGCCCCCATCAAAGGAAGGGATCCGACACGTGGAAAGAGCCAGGCGCAACCTCCCACCGCCCCATAAGAATTTGGTAACGAGCCTATCCAACACCTTAAACCAGGGTCTGGGAAAACAGAACGGGGTGTTCTGGAGGACCTAGAGGAACCTGGGGAGAATCAGTATTTTAAACAAGGCCACCCAGCCCAGAGGGTTCAGGGGCTGCGCCCTCCATTTATAAAGGTCTGCTTTAGCCTTTTGGACCAGAGGAGTTACATTGAGGGACCAGCCCAGCTCCGGGAGCATGGTAACCCATATTTCCAGGTACTTAAATGAGTTGCTTCGGATCGGAATATTAGACTGCCAATCATAACAGTCCCTTGACAGGTGCAGCGGGACCAATACCGATTTCCCGGGGTTCAGCCGAAGACCCGACGCCTGCCCAAACGCTCGCAACAACTGGAGGCAACGCGGTCCAGAGGAGGCGGACTCCACCAGGAAAAGCAGAACATCGTCTGCGTAGAGCGGATCTTGTCCGTCGTGGTGCCGGGCCACACCCATCCCCTAACACAGGTGTCAGGCCGCACCAGGACCCCTAAGGGTTCCATGGCCAGGGCAAACAACAGGGACGATAAGGGGCAGACCTGCCGCGTGCCCTTTGCTTTGGGAAAGGCCTCAGACAGGACACCATTCACCAGCACCCGTGCCTGTGGCTGTGCATACAGCACACGACCAGTTCCCGGAACCGGGGCCCAAAGCCCATCTCAGCCAACACATCTTGGAGATACACCCAGTCCACCGAGTCAAAGGCTTTTTCGATATCAATAAGGAGGAGGGCCAAGTAGGGAGTCAGGAGGTGTCGGTGGGCCAAGGCCAGCTGCACCCTCCGAAGGCAGTGCCTGGTCGCGCGAGCGGGCATGAAGCCACACTGATCCGGGTGCACCAACTTAGGCAGGTATGGCTTCAGCCGTTGGTCCAAGATGGAGGCATAGAGTTTGATTTCGGTGTTGAGGAGGGATATGGGACGGTAGTCCGCGCAATGACGGGAGGGGGGTTGGGACTTCGGAAGGACCACGATTGTGGCTATATCCGTCTCTGGCGGGAAGGAACCTCGCTCAATGGCTTCATGAAAAAGGCCAGCCAAGTGGGGTACCAGTATATCCCGATAGGCTGCATAGTATTCTTGGGGAAGACCGTCCGGTCCCGGAGTCTTGCCCGGGGACGTAAGAGAAATGTCTTCTTCGATTTCTTTCGTGGAGATGGGGGGGTCAAGATCCTCCCGAGCTGCCGTCTCTAACTGGGGAAGACAGACGTGACCCCGCCCAAGGAGATCACAGAGCGACGAGTCGGGTGGTTGTGCGGCATACAACCGCCGATAGTAGCTGGCAAACGTGCTTGCCATCGCTGAGGGGGCCCTGAAG
The DNA here is from genome assembly GCF_964204655.1 of Triturus cristatus. NCBI lineage: Eukaryota > Metazoa > Chordata > Amphibia > Caudata > Salamandridae > Triturus > Triturus cristatus. The sequence continues at coordinate 532,885,904 of NC_140583.1, read as the reverse complement.
ACCGAACCTCGATCGTCGACCACTTCCGGAATTATCCGACTCGCCCTGGGGAAGGTAGCCAGCCTGTGCAAAATCGCGCCGTTTTTATCCCCCAACCATAGACTCGCGCCACCGATGACCTCCAGAGCAGCTTGGCCGCATCCAGAGATAGTTGCCTAATCTCGGACCGAAGAAGGGCTAGTTGTAGGCTTTGGGCCACGTTGTCGAGCCAGGAAAGACACTGCTCCAAGCGAAGCGCCTGCGCATCCTTTGCGGTGATTTCCTGGTGTTGCTCCTGCCTCTGCTTTTTAAGATGCCCTTTCGCAAACCCCCGAATTGTGGCTTTCCCAGCCTCCCATAGGGTTCCTGGGGAGGATACGGAGCCCTCGTTGGTGAGGAAGTATTGCTCAAGCTCCTTTCCTACCGCCTTCCGGAAGTCTTTATCCTGGAGGAACCACGCATTCATCCTCCACGTTTGACGGGCCGAGGGAGGGGGGGATCTGGCACTGAGGAGTACCGGCGAGTGGTCCGAAATACCCCTGGGTAGGATACGAGCATCCACAACCTCCAAGCAGTCAGTCGCGGGGAGAAAGATCATATCTGTGCATGCCTGCGTGTGATGGGCTGCGGAGGTGTGAGTAAAATAAGCGGCACGGGCGTGCCACACACGCCAGGCATCGCAGAGGCTAAGGGACTCGGACCAAGACCTCAATTGTTTGGCTTGTGCAGTGTGGACCGCAGAGGGAGGGCCCGATGAGTCTATGGCCGGATTGGAGACTGCATTGAAATCTCCCCCCACCACCATAACGCCCAGGGGGAGCGAGGAAAGGAGGGTGGAGGTCTGCGTCAGGGTAGAGGTAAGCAGCGAGGGGGGCGAGTATAGGGACATAAGGTTGAGCGGGGAGCCGGCCAGAGAGCCGCATACCATCACATATGTACCCTGAGGCTCGTGGATCACCCGGGAGAGAACAAAGGGTAAGTTACGTCGCATGAGGATAGCCACCCCCCGGGAACCCCTGGAGAAGCCGGAGTGCCACACTCTGTCATACCCGTAACAGGCCATAAAGGGACAGTGGTTGCCCAGTAAGTGTGTCTCCTGGAGGAGAAGGATGTCGATGTGGAGGCGCTGTGCGTAATGCAAAACTGCGGTACGCTTTAACTTGTCCAGGAGACCGTTAACATTCCAGGATAGGACATGTAGGGAGGCCCCGGTCACGGTGCCGGCTATCACAGCGGGTGGAATCTGTGGCTGGGCCACGCCAGCTCCCGGAGTAATATGAGCGCGAGCTGGGGCCGGGACGTGTGCGGGTGGGTGTGCGCACCAAGAGCTAGGACTATCTCTACTGAGAGGGCCTGAACCCGTCTGTGGAAGCCGAAACAGTAAGACAAGTAAAAGAACAACAACAAAGGCAGAACCCCTTCCCCAACCAACCCCCAACCCCCACCCCACACCCTACTCTTCAATAACGGAAGCATCTGTCGACCCCTTAATCAACCAAACCAAACTAAAATGCTCGGATCTATAGCGCGGAGGACCCCTCCAGAAGCACGGATGAATGTGAGCCTCAGCATAGAGCAAAAGAAAGAGCAGGCAAGTCCATCAAAGTCCGATGCCCGCCCCTGAAGGGCTGAAGCACCACCCCCCACAGAGAGCCATCGTCCAGACCTAAGGCCAAGGAAGCTAAAGGGTGAGAGTACGAGAGAGGTCTGAGTCCACCAGGGCCCGCGGTGGGGGGGAGCCCGCCAAGTCCCCAGTGGAGCGGCGCCTGTTGCGCAGCAGAGAGCCTGATTGACTGGACGAATCACGGTGATCGGGGGCCGTCCCCCTGGAGGAGCAGCCTGCTGAAGCGCGTAGATGGTGCCCCCTACGGGACCTCGTGCGACGCCGCCGATGGCTCCCCGGTGATCTCGGCCTCACCGGTGGCGGCCCCGCATGTTCTGAGGAGTCCTCTTGCTGAAGGCGGAGGGGAAGCTCTTCCGCCAGCCATGCCCACGCCGCCTGAGGAGTATCAAATAATTGTGTCTTGCCCTGAAAGATGACTCGGAGGCGTGCCAGGAATTGGAGCTGGTATTGCATGCCCAGAGTGTGCAGCTTCTTCTTAACCTCCGTGTAGGTGCGCCGAAGGTCCTGAACTTCCCTAGTGTAGTCCGGGAAAACCATAATAACATGCTTTTGGAACTTAAGGGGACCGTTCGCCCTGGCCGCCCGCAAGATGGCGTCACAGTCTTTGAAATTGAGAATTTTGAGGATGATGGGGTGGGGTGGGGCACCGGGAGGAGGCCTAGGCACCAAGGACCTGTGGGCCCTTTCTACAACAAACCAAGTTGACAAAGCCTCCCCCGGCATCCAGGACCGAAACCATTGTTCCACGAAGGTGGCCGTTTGCCCCGCTTCCACCCCCTCAGGAAACCCCACCAGGCGAAGGTTGTTGTGACGTGCACGATTCTCAGCATCCTCGGTACGCCTGTGGAGCTCCCCGGTACGAGCTCGGAGTTGGGCCACCTGATCCTTCAGTTGGGAGATATCGTCATCTGTCAGTCCGGCGGTGGTGTTGCGAAGGTCCTGTCTGAGGAGGGACACGTCCACCTTAATTTCCCCTATCTTCCCCTCTACAGACGCCTGAGAGGCACTGATAGCCTGAAGGATGGTAGCCAGGTCCTTGTCTGGAGGGGGTTGAGATCCCCCTGCCGCCCCCCCCAGGAGGATCCGACTCTGAAGTAGTAAACTGATCTATTTTGGTCTGTGTGGCCGCCGGTGCTGGCCTGGGGCCCTTGTCCCTTCCCATGGCCGGGGACTGGACCCACTGCCACCGTGGCTGCGAGAGACCCAGATAGGCTGAGGGATCACTGAGGGGGAGGGGATCCAGAAACCTGCAGGTGTAGGGATTGTCCGCAATCCCGGCGGGAACCGCACCCGAAGAGAGCAGGCCGTGGATACCACCAAGGTAGGGGTGCGGCAACCACAATGTGACAGGGAGTAGCTATGGGGTGGGGGGGGCACGCATCAACCCCTGCGCCGCCGCCCGAACCAGCAGCCGATCCCCCCACTCCTACATAAAGCCACCTGCGACTCTTACGCCACACTCCGCAGCATGCAGCAGACCGTTGCTCGCAAATGGCCTCTTCAGGAGCGGCGGCGGCCGACGAGCCGGCCGAATTCCCACCAGGAGCCCTTCCAGCCAAAAGACCGCCACTCCCCTGGGCCACCAGTCGTCTAGCGCCACTCCTGACCGGCACCGCAATCACCACTGCCGTGGACAGAGGGAACAGCTATGGTGTGGGAGGGCACACACCACCCCCCTGTGCTGCTGCCCGAACGGGCAGCCGATCCCCTCCACTCACCACACAAATCCACCAGCCGACTCCTCCGCCACTCTCCACAGCCTGCAGCCGACCGCCGCTCACCAGTTGCATCCTCCGGAGCGGTGCCGGCCGACAAGCCGGCCGAAGTCTCACTAGGGGCCCCTCCAGCCGAAAGACCGCCACTTCCCCGGGCCGCCGGTCTGCTAGCGCCACTCCTCACCGGCACCTCAATCACCGCCACCGGGTCACAGAGACAGGGGGCTAGGAGGCCTTATGCAGCCAGAACACGTAGGAGGCAGGAGGATGTGGGGGTGGGGGGTGGGGGCCGCAATTCACGTTGTCACCACCATCTTGCTGCCTGCCGGGCCCCCGGCCTGCAGCACCCCGCCAAAAGTGCATCCACAGCCCCAAGGTCGTCCACCCTGTCCACACGCTGGCCGATGCACCGGCCGATCAGGATCTCGAAGCACCACTGATAACAGAGATGGGGGGGCCAAGAGGCCCTATGCAGCCAGAGCACGCAGGAGGATGGGGGGCAGGGGCTGCAAATCACAACACCACCACCATCTTGCAGCCAGCCAGGCCCCCGGCCTGCCTCACCCCACCAAAACTGCCGCCACCTCTCCAAGGCCGTCCACCTTGCCCCCGTTGCCCCTGTGCCGGCCGATGCATCGGCCGATCGGGGTCACAAAGCCTCACGAGCAATGTCCAGATGAGCGGCGGCCCCGCCACTCAGGGCTGCCGATGCAGATCCGCCCCCGTGCAGGCCGCCGCCCGACCCTCAGCGGCCTCGCAGCTCACGCAAGGCCCGGCACAACCTCACAAGGCCGCACCTCCGCCGCGTCGGCCACGACAGGTCACAAGTGCCGCGGAATGTGGCCCGATCAGCAGGAGAAAAGGCCCCCGGGAGGGAGACACCGCTAAGCTCAGGTAAGTAACACAGAGACGCGCTGAGGGTTACCGGATCCAAGGCGGATGACGGAGGGGTCCAGAGCACTCTTAGAGTGCAACCGCCATCTTGACGCCTCAGACCGGAAGTAGTCAAATGTTTTTTTAAGTATAATCTACATGTATGGATGTTGAAAAATTGTGGGAGTGATCCAAAGCTTAAGTTAATAAATGTTGTGTAATAATACAATGGTGAAACATTTATTATTATTCTCTTATCAAGAAACGATGATTCGATGCATCATATATATATATTTTTTTAACTTTATTTTCCGTTTCCATAATACAAAAAGCCTCAGAATTCACAGATATAGTAAGTACACTGCCGAACCGCAGTAGTTAACTACACGTTGAATCATACAATGAACATTAAATTACATTTGACACAATTGACTCCCCCTCCTCCAACCGGCTTCACGTCGGTAACTGCATATCCATATAACCAGAACACCCAGACAATGCTTTCCACCACCTCAATAATCATCTAAAACCTGAGCTGATCAAGTTACTCTCCCATAAAATGAAATATGCATAACAATAGGTGTATCCAAAAGGTGTTAGCCCGCACTGAAATGCGTCACCCCACTCCAGTGGGGACCAGCCCGTCTGGGGGTTGTGAAGTGGGGGTGTTGTCCATGTCCTCTAGATAGGCTTTGAAGGGGCCCAAAGTATACCTTTGGACGCGACGCTGCAGGTATGGTCTTCGTGTAGAGGTCACTATTTGTGTTGCAGTCGGCTAAACTCTGGAGCCGGAATTAGTCGTAGGTGGGGCCTTGCAACCCCATTTAGGAGCAATCTCCCACTTGGCAAGCAGGAAAGCTATTGCAGTAAATTTACAAACAGGCCTAGGGAAGCTTAGTACACAGCCCAATAATGCGGACTCCGGTGAGAGAGCCACCTCCTCATCAATCATCTTAGCTTTTTCAGTGCAAATCTGACACCAATATGCCCCAACCTTTGCGCAGTTCCAAACTAACTGTGAAAAGCCTGCGTGTGGTGTACCACACTTTAAACATGCGTGCTGCCTGCTAGTGTCAATGTTGTGTAGTTTTACTGGGGACTTGTAGACCCTCCATAAAAATTTCAAGTGTAATAACCGGTGTCTGCTGTTTTAAGGAACCTTCCTTAATTTGTGCACAGCAAACGTCCCAGTGTGTGTCTGGAATAGGATGCCCCAAATCTCTTTCCCAAGCCTCCCTAATCTTGGTGTCCTTGCAAAGGAACTAGTGTCACACTTGAACTATACATTTTTCAGACCAGTCTGGCACTTCCTGGGGAAGAAATTACAGTGGTTAACGGGCCGCAGTCTGCTGGTGCCAAGTGAAACTCTGTGAATGTAGCCCTAAGCGCATTTCGCACCCGTCGAAGGATGAATTGGTCCATAAACGTAGCTTCGCTGAATCTATCCTCCTCGTCTCGGTCAAAGAAGTGGCCATCTGGAAATAGGTCACCTATCTTGCTTATTGTAAATTTGGTTAACGTGCGCTGCACTATTTTTTCAGTCATAATGGGGATCCATGCGTTATTCAATACCGGGATTTGAGGGGAATATAGTGTATTTGTGATTGTGACTCTAACCAATTTCCGCCACGCCCAACTGGTAGTGGAAACGGTTTGAATGTTTCTGAGATCTCTTGGGAGGCCCTGAGGTAATACTGTGGGATGTTTCGCAGGCAACACCAGATCAGCCTGGGGTCTTAAGTAGGGCAATTTAACATCCGGATGGTACCAGGAGTGCGCAATGCTACACTGCCTAACCAAGTAATATATTTGAAAGTTAGGTACCCCAAAACCTCCCCTGGCAGAAGGCAATATCATAGCATCCCAGCTGAACCTGGGATTCCTGCCACCCGAAGTTAAGCGAATCAAATGGGACCGAAGTTTAAGAAAAAGCTATTAGGAAGTGGAATCAGAATATTATTCAACAGGTATAAAAAACGAGGGAGGACAATCATTTTGATCAAGGCAACGTGCCCTGCCAGTGAGATAGGGAGGCGCAGCCATCTTTCAACTTGTTCTTCCAGATTGTGCATCGCAGGACCATAGTTCAGTCTAATTATCTAGTCTGTATCTGTATGGATGTGAATCCCTAGATACCGTGTCGAGTCGGAGCACCAGTCAAGAGGTAACCCACAGTCCCATCTCTTAGTAACGGGAGTGATTTCAAAAATCACCGATTTCTCCCTATTAATCCCCAAGCCAGAATGCAATCCAAAACGAATAATCTCCCTGATGAGTGGTTCAGGGTTCTCCTACGGGGTGCGCACATAAAGAATAACATCATCCGCGTAGAGAGACACAAGTAAAGGGCAGGTCTTGAACTGTAGACCTCTGTCAAAATGACGTTCTTGAAAGTGCCTAACCAGAGGGTCCATCGCGATAATAAAAGTAAGAGGGAGAGCGGGCCCCCCTGCATGGTGACCCGGGAGAAGCGGAAAAACTGCGACAATGTACCGTACAAGCGAAGCCTAGCAGTGGGGTTCTGGTATAGGAGCGCGGTGAGAGCTATAAAACCCTTCGGCATGCCCATTTTGCGCATCACTGCCAGGAAAAAAGGCCATTCCAGAGAATCAAAGGCCTTTTCGGAGTCAAGTAATATCACGGCAGCAGGCCCCTCCGGTGAAATCCTATGTAGAACAGCAAATAGCGTCCTCAGGTTCAGGGCGGTCGATCTATGAGGAATGAAACCAGATTGAGCTGGGGAGATGGTCCGTTCTAATAACAGGGCTAGACGCAACGCAGTCATTTTGGCCAAGATTTTATCATCTAAGTTCAGGAGCGAGAGGGGCCGATATGCTCCACATGACAACAGATCTTTACCCGGTTTAGGAAGTAGTATGATTACAGCTTCCCGCAGTGGGGGGGCAGCTCACCTTGTTCCAAGGCTTCATTATAAACTTCGAGCAGGTGTGGTACCAATTGATCCTTATAAGCCTTATAAAAATCTCCCGAAAATCCATCTGGCCCGGGGGCTGTGGATCCATTGATCGCGTCTATCGTGCTGGAGATTTCCTCTTTAGAAAAGGGTTTTGCAAGGAACTCCTGCATACATTTTTCTAGCCAGACCACCGCAATCTCTGTCAGGTAGGCTGCCTGTGCCGAGCCATCATCGTCTCTCCAAGAAGTGTACAGGTTTATGTAGTATGATAAGAATTAATCTTGTATTTCCGATGTGCTCGTGAGAATCTGTCCTTCAGAGGTGCCAATCCTATTGATATAGGCATGTCCGGTGTGGGGTTTTAGCAGTCTGGCCAAAGTCCACCCTGGCCTATCCCCTTCTCCATAGTGAATATTTAGTGCTATATTTAGTTTAAAAAAGAGTTTCCCTTTCTGCGGCCTCCCTAAATTCTGTCAGTAGGGTCAATCGAGTAACATATCGTGTGGTGTCGGGTCGGGCAGCCTGCTCCCTATCTAGGGCTTCTAATTTTTGCTCAATGCTCGTAATTGTAGCTCTGAGGTCTTTTAGTACTCCTGCATGTTTACAAATGCAAACACCACGGAAGTAGCCCTTAAACGTCTCCCAGAGTGTCGCCAAGTAGCAACTGAGCCCATGTTTGATTTAAAATATTCTTCAAAGGCTACCTGAAGCTAGGCTCGAAAGAGATCATCCAGCAGTGCCCCTCCAGGGAATCTCATCTGTCTTTCCACTCCGTCGGCCTGGGAACCAGCAGCTCCAAAACCAGTGGGGTGTGATCCAAATACGTCCTAGGGAGTAGCTTGATAGCTTTGTACCAAGTAGACAAATTTGAAGTAATGAACCAATAATCTAATCTGGTCCAGGTGTCATACTGGGCGGTGTAAGCGGGGGTGGCCTGATGTCATCATCGCCAAATATCTAACAGTCCGATTCAATCGCAAAGCTCAGACAGAGATTGACATGTACATGGTTTGGCGTCTGAGGAAACGGAAGAGCTGTCTAGCGTTGGGTCAATTAGTAATTTAAAATCACCCCATGCATATAAACTCTGCCTCCATTTGCAGAATGTGGGGATGTACATCATGAAAATACTCCGGACAATCTATGTTAGGAGCGTATATGTTCAATAGGGCAATACAGTGGCCCATTAATTGTCCTGTACCATGGTGTAGTGGCCTTCTGTGTCATTGTGTACTTTATGTAGGTGGAATGGTAGGCGTTTATGTATTAAAATTGTTGTACCTCGAGCGTAGGTGCTTTAATTCGGCGAAATACCTATGTGGGCCCCCAGTGGAAGCAAACGCAGTAAACTCTGTTCTAGGACAGGTAAGTCTCTTGCAAAAATGAATAGATATGGAAGTATGCAGTTCCTCAAGAGAGCTAATAGTGAGTAGAGAGATGTATGTGTCCCCAAAGTCAGGAGGAGAATTCTCCTTAAGGAAAAAGACCCTCACACATCCGGCAGACTAGCTGTCATATGTCGTCAGCACGTGGCCCAGATGTCAAGTTTCATCATAGGGTCTGCTCCGAATCGGGGCGGCGCTGCAATCCCCGATCGGCGACCTCAGTGGCGCCTTTTAGTGGAGATCTTTATTCCATAGATGCCGGTAGGTGAGTGCAGGTGAGGGCCCTAAAGTGAAAAAGTGTGTGGTGAAAGAGGTGTGTTAAAAATAAGTAGTGGGAAACCTAAATAACAACGTTTATTAAATGACAGGGGTCCCACTCTTAAATTAAAAACAATAAAGTGCGTAATACTCCAGTTAAAATGACTGTTTTACGCTATGGTAATGTGTGGTCAACATGTTTCTTGCATTAGTTAAATAACCGCAATTCTTCAGGACCAGGTGATTCACACACTTATTGGTAGTGGTAGTGACTAATGGGGCACTTACCACATGTACAGCACCCTAATAAGTGGTTACTAGTGAAGGTGAGGTACAACGCCTGAAAAAGAAAATACAGGGACACAAACATACATGTAAATAACATCTGCATTAATACAAATATCGTAGATATCGTCTTAAAAACTGCAACCAACGGGTGTCATGCAGTATCAATAATAACATGGTGTTCAACTATATGGTGGTGCTATGTTAGAACACCCTTGAGAAGTGGACTAAATAGAAATAAAAATAAAAGCCCACAATGTGATGAGTGCTCTGGCAGAAACTACAGGTTGCCCGATGAGGGGGGTACACAGTGGCAACAGAACAGTGGTATAAACTAATTGAAATAATCCACTCACCCTAGAGTACAGGGCTACGATTTCCAACGAGCTGGCGCTGGATGTTGACACCGGATAGTACAGTGTCCTATTTGTACAAAGAGCGGCAACATAAGGGAAAAGGAGAAAGTGCAGCCGCAAAAAGTTGCTGTAAGAACAACTCCCTGTAAAGCTCCACGGACAAAGTATACATCCACAGAAATATGAAGAAACAGGCGCTAAGACCTGCAAGGGGTTAGTTACAGAAGTCCGCAGAACGGGATGCCTTCCCACCTACCCTAGGTCTGCGCAGACTCGGGGGACGTTTCTCGGATCTTGCGGGAGGAATTTAAAGCGGTCGTGATCCAATAGGAAGCGCGAACCAATTGGTTCATCAGACGGAAGGGAACTAGTATGCGGAGTATACTTCCGGTTGAATAAGTTCGGGAGTATACGTGTTGACATTTAGGTGTCACAGAGCGTGCCGCGTCACTACCTGGAAGTGACGACAGGGAGGCACGTAAATCAACAGAAGTAGTGCACGGGAAGCCCTTCTAGGTTGTCAAAACAAAGAGGTTGTCATAGTAACCCTGTGATGTAGGGGGCGTGCCACGTCAGTCCGAGTTGATAGCTCATGCGGCACTGCGCGGTTCAAGTAAAGCTAAATAATGAGGTCGCGAAACACGGTTCATAGCAACCGTGTCGCAACCACATCATGTGCCAGGAAGATAAGATTCTTCAGTAGGGTGGTGAAAATATACTGTGGTAAGAAGCCTATTAACCACAATGTGTGGCAAATGAAGTGATCGTTCGGGACAGAGCCTCAAAATTAGCCGGGTCAGGAGTTAGTTTTCTTGTAAAAAACGTGATGTTAGTGTACCGCAGGGTACCTGGTGACAAAAGGCTAATATTATATAGTGTCCAAGTGTGGAGGCCTCTACCAAGCTCAGAATATTCACTATAGAAAGACAAGTGGGGGGTATCCGAGCGAGTTAGTACAGTCCACTATGTCAGATATTAATGAGGCTGCTCCAGGGGATGTCTTCATTCAATCCTTCAATATGGGATGATAATCTCATTACCCACCTTTGTTCTAGTGTGAATAATCTTGCTTTTGTGACATTTTTAAAGGATTGGAGAACTACCCACTGTAAAGAATCTGGAGAGTGATTTTTCTCACAGAAGTGCGTCGTCATCCTAGTGTTCACTTTCTTACAACGGAAATTACTCCGATGCTCAATGATTCTGGTCTTTACTGGTCTCGTCGTCATCCCTATATAGGGGAGATTGCACGGGCAGGTTATCAAGTAAATGCAATAAGCAGTGTTACAGTTAGTGTGTGTTCTGCATTCCCACGTGACCCCGTTGGGAAATTCGATGTCCTTCGTTACTTTAGTAAGAGGGCAAACCACACAGGAACCACAAGGGTAATGACCCCTGACAGGTGGAAGGTTCCATAAAGTGGACTGTGTGGTGCTCCTTGGTTGTTTGGGTCTCGTGTGTATCAGTCTCTCCTTCAAATTAGTAGTGCGTTTGAAAGCAAAACGGGGGTTCGGTATTGTAAGTTCCCCGGTATGGAGGATACCCCAATGTCTATTGATGATTTTCTTAAGTTGTGATGAATTAGGAGTGTAAGTAATCACACAGGTAAGACAGTCATCAGTTTTCTTCTCTCTCGGTTCAAGTAACCCTTCCCTATTGTTGTTACGGGCACGTTTGTAAGATCTCTTGATATCCCGGCTCTGATAGCCCCTCTGGAGAAGATTGTTCGTAAGGGCTTTAGACTCCTTTTTAAAGTCAGTGACAGAGCTACAATTCCTCCTAATACGGAGGAATTGACCAAAGGGTAGATTTTGTTTGAGTGCCACAGGATGATAGCTATTAAAATGTAATAGACTATTTCTATCAGTGGGTTTGCGATGTAGTGTGGTACTCATTTTATGATCGTCTAGTAGGATCAGGAGGTCCAGAAAGGGAAGCTGGTGGTCAGAAATGGTACTTGTAAATCTTAAATATGGATTCAATGTGTTAATCCATTGGCAAAATTCATCACAGTGTGCCTGATCCCCCTTCCAGAGGATCAAAATGTCATCAATGAACCTCTTCCACAGTAGGATGTTGGCTCTATAAGGGTTCGATTCATTGTGAGTGGCTCGTTCCTCAAATGCTGCCATGTAGAGGCAGGCCACACTAGGGGCAAAGGTACTCCCCATCGAGGTGCCCTGTATCTGATGGAATAATTGGCCTTCAAACTCGAAAAAATTCTCTGTTAGAGCTAGAGCTGCACACTCAATGATAAAAGGGCGGGGGGTGGGCGATATCCAATCTAGACTACTCAGTACATCCTCTATAACATCAAGTGTAGCCCTCTGTGGAATATTTGTATAGAGGGCCTCAACATCAAGGGTGATGAGGAAGTCAACTTCTCCCTGGTGTTGGGTACCCTCTAAAAGCCTGAGTACATCAGTGGTATCTCTCAGGAATGAGGGGTGCCTTGGACCAATGGTTTAAGGAAGTAGTCGACAAACTGGGAGAGAGGTTCCAACAGGGAACCAATACCGGAGACAATTGGTCTCCCAGGGACCGGATTAGTGCCCTTATGTATTTTGGGGAGGCAGTAGAAGTAAGGAATTCTAGGTTCGCTGGTGACTAGAAAGTTCGCCTCTTTTTTCGTGATCCAGCCCTGGGTTTCGGCATGGAAGACCATGGTCGTGATCAATGTCTTGAGCCTATTGGTGGGGTCCTCTTGGATGGGAGTATAGTATTTCCTATCCCGAAGCTGTCGTTCACATTCAGTGCGGTAATCACTGGTTGACATGATTACCGTCGCGCCTCCCTTATCTGCTTGTTTGATGGTGATGAGGGGGTCATTATTGAGTGACCGTAAAGCTGCTTCTTCCTCGTTGGTGACATTATGGAAAGTAGCAGCAGGTCTGACTTGCTTCCAATCCTTAAGAACAGCCTGTTCGTAAGTTAACACCTCATTGGGGACCATCCCACTGTGTGGAGTGAACGTAGAGGGTTTATGGAGGCCAGAGTCTTCACATTGGCCCTCTGGTACATCATGAAAGTATGCCTTGAGACGTACTTTGCGAAAAAAGGCCTGGATCTCACACATTTCTTTAAAATAATCGACCTTTGGTGTAGGTACGAAGCCCAAACCTTTTTGAAGTACCCGCCTCTCTGTGTCATCTAGAGTACGGGGAGAGAGGTTAACAACTAACGTCTCTTGTTCTTGGCTTGGCTCCTGGTCTCCATGGACGTTGAGGGTTGATCCTGCCAGTGCACTCTCTTGTCGTCTCCTCTTCTCCGCCCTCTTCCTCTGCCCCAGCCTCTGCCTAAAAAAGGGGGGCCTTGCTGAAAAAAAAGGAGGAGGCGGAGGGGGACCAGATTGGAAGTTAGGAAAATGCCAGAAAGGTGGGGTCGGTTGATATTGTCCCTGGAACGGGATCATTGGGTAGTTGGAATAGTTATGTTGTTTCTGTCTATTCCGATTGCTGGAGAAACTGCCCCCACTAGAGTCGCTACTCGTATTGGAGTTGCGTCTAGAACCATTAGACTCCTCTTCAGAAGAGTAGCTGTTAAGCGTTGATGTGTAATCCGCCTTCAGGTAAGGGTAGACCTTTTCCTTGTCGAACTTCTTTATGTCTTTTTGCAATTTGGTTATTTTTTGTTTCATTAGAAATTCTTTATTCTCTGCTACTTCATTGTTGATTTCAGACAATTTAGTTTTAAAAATTGCGGTGGTGAGGGAGACTTTAACAGCCCCCTCCGCACTCTGGATTCTGATCAAGAGTGCATCCGCTAGTCTCTTAGATGTATTGATAATGAGAATCAACCAATCCCTGGTGCATTTCCAAGACACCAGGGACCATTCCTTTTTGAAGATCATATCTTCAAGAAAAAGGCGGGGAATTTTTTTTACAATTAACCCATTCGGGGCGATATTGGCCCTCAGATATTCCGTCATCATGGCTCCATGCAATGTGATTTTGAGCCATTCCCGCTTCAGGGCAGTAAGAGTCATAAGGTCGTCTGATTGGGCTCCAGAAGTGGAGCTATTATCTGGCCCCAAAAGAGACGGGGTTCGTAGAATTTCTGCAGCAATGTCATCACCAAAACTCAAACCCTGGCAGTCATGCATGGTTGAGTATGTGGTTAATCTAAGAATTGGGGCAGTCGATTCACCCAAGACAAGAAGGAAGGTATATATATCACAGAATGATAGGGCAGGTAAAAAATCTCGTGCCTTATGTGACATACAAGGGCCAAAGCTTCACAATTGTGAGTGTCCTTGGTATCCTATATAGTTCCTACGGGATGACCCCGTGCTGAACATGAATCAAAAAAATGGAGGAACAGGGGCTGTTTACAATAGGTCCAGCATACATAGCCCGGGTACAAATGAATAGATATGGAAGTATGCAGTTCCTCAAGAGAGCTAATAGTGAGTAGAGAGATGTATGTGTCCCCAAAGTCAGGAGGAGAATTCTCCTTAAGGAAAAAGACCCTCACACATCCGGCAGACTAGCTGTCATATGTCGTCAGCACGTGGCCCAGATGTCAAGTTTCATCATAGGGTCTGCTCCGAATAGGGGCGGCGCTGCAATCCCCGATCGGCGACCTCAGTGGCGCCTTTTAGTGGAGATCTTTATTCCATAGATGCCGGTAGGTGAGTGCAGGTGAGGGCCCTAAAGTGAAAAAGTGTGTGGTGAAAGAGGTGTGTTAAAAATAAGTAGTGGGAAACCTAAATAACAACGTTTATTAAATGACAGGGGTCCCACTCTTAAATTAAAAACAATAAAGTGCGTAATACTCCAGTTAAAATGACTGTTTTACGCTATGGTAATGTGTGGTCAACATGTTTCTTGCATTAGTTAAATAACCGCAATTCTTCAGGACCAGGTGATTCACACACTTATTGGTAGTGGTAGTGACTAATGGGGCACTTACCACAAGTACAGCACCCTAATAAGTGGTTACTAGTGAAGGTGAGGTACAACGCCTGAAAAAGAAAATACAGGGACACAAACATACATGTAAATAACATCTGCATTAATGCAAATATCGTAGATATCGTCTTAAAAACTGCAACCAACGGGTGTCATGCAGTATCAATACTAACATGGTGCTCAACTATATGGTGGCGCTATGTTAGAACACCCTTGAGAAGTGGACTAAATAGAAATAAAAATAAAAGCCCACAATGTGATGAGTGCTCTGGCAGAAACTACAGGTTGCCCGATGAGGGGGGTACACAGTGGCAACAGAACAGTGGTATAAACTAATTGAAATAATCCACTCACCCTAGAGTACAGGGCTACGATTTCCAACGAGCTGGCGCTGGATGTTGACACCGGATAGTACAGTGTCCTATTTGTACAAAGAGCGGCAACATAAGGGAAAAGGAGAAAGTGCAGCCGCAAAAAGTTGCTGTGAGAACAACTCCCTGTAAAGCTCCACGGACAAAGTATACATCCACAGAAATATGAAGAAACAGGCGCTAAGACCTGCAAGGGGTTACTTACAGAAGTCCACAGAACGGGACGCCTTCCCACCTACCCTAGGTCCGCGCAGACTCGGGGGACGTTTCTCGGATCTTGCGGGAGGAATTTAAAGCGGTCGTGATCCAATAGGAAGCGCGAACCAATTGGTTCATCAGACGGAAGGGAACTAGTATGCGGAGTATACTTCCATACTTCCGGTTGAATAAGTTCGGGAGTATACGTGTTGACATTTAGGTGTCACAGAGCGTGCCGCGTCACTACCTGGAAGTGACGACAGGGAGGCACGTAAATCAACAGAAGTAGTGCGCGGGAAGCCCTTCTAGGTTGTCAAAACAAAGAGGTTGTCATAGTAACCCTGTGATGTAGGGGGCGTGCCACGCCAGTCCGAGTTGATAGCTCATGCGGCACTGCGCGGTTCAAGTAAAGCTAAATAATGAGGTCGCGAAACACGGTTCATAGCAACCATGTCGCAACCACATCGTGTGCCAGGAAGATAAGATTCTTCAGTAGGGTGGTGAAAATATACTGTGGTAAGAAGCCTATTAACCACAATGTGTGGCAAATGAAGTGATCGTTCGGGACAGAGCCTCAAAATTAGCCGGGTCAGGAGTTAGTTTTCTTGTAAAAAACGTGACGTTAGTGTACCGCAGGGTACCTGGTGACAAAAGGCTAATATTATATAGTGTCCAAGTGTGGAGGCCTCTACCAAGCTCAGAATATTCACTATAGAAAGACAAGTGGGGGGTATCCGAGCGAGTTAGTACAGTCCACTATGTCAGATATTAATGAGGCTGCTCCAGGGGATGTCTTCATTCAATCCTTCAATATGGGATGATAATCTCATTACCCACCTTTGTTCTAGTGTGAATAATCTTGCTTTTGTGACATTTTTAAAGGATTGGAGAACTACCCACTGTAAAGAATCTGGAGAGTGATTTTTCTCACAGAAGTGCGTCGTCATCCTAGTGTTCACTTTCTTACAACGGAAATTACTCCGATGCTCAATGATTCTGGTCTTTACTGGTCTCATCGTCATCCCTATATAGGGGAGATTGCACGGGCAGGTTATCAAGTAAATGCAATAAGCAGTGTTACAGTTAGTGTGTGTTCTGCATTCCCACGTGACCCCGTTGGGAAATTCGATGTCCTTCGTTACTTTAGTAAGAGGGCAAACCACACAGGAACCACAAGGGTAATGACCCCTGACAGGTGGAAGGTTCCATAAAGTGGACTGTGCGGTGCTCCTTGGTTGTTTGGGTCTCGTGTGTATCAGTCTCTCCTTCAAATTAGTAGTGCGTTTGAAAGCAAAACGGGGGTTCGGTATTGTAAGTTCCCCGGTATGGAGGATACCCCAATGTCTATTGATGATTTTCTTAAGTTGTGATGAATTAGGAGTGTAAGTAATCACACAGGTAAGGCAGTCATCAGTTTTCTTCTCTCTCGGTTCAAGTAACCCTTCCCTATTGTTGTTACGGGCACGTTTGTAAGATCTCTTGATATCCCGGCTCTGATAGCCCCTCTGGAGAAGATTGTTCGTAAGGGCTTTAGACTCCTTTTTAAAGTCAGTGACAGAGCTACAATTCCTCCTAATACGGAGGAATTGACCAAAGGATAGATTTTGTTTGAGTGCCACAGGATGATAGCTATTAAAATGTAATAGACTATTTCTATCAGTGGGTTTGCGATGTAGTGTGGTACTCATTTTATGATCGTCTAGTATTACCAATAAGTGTGTGAATCACCTGGTCCTGAAGAATTGCGGTTATTTAACTAATGCAAGAAACATGTTGACCACACATTACCATATCGTAAAACAGTCATTTTAACTGGAGTATTACGCACTTTATTGTTTTTAATTTAAGAGTGGGACCCCTGTCATTTAATAAACGTTGTTATTTAGGTTTCCCACTACTTATTTTTAACACACCTCTTTCACCACACACTTTTTCACTTTAGGGCCCTCACCTGCACTCACCTACCGGCATCTATGGAATAAAGATCTCCACTAAAAGGCGCCACTGAGGTCGCCGATCGGGGATTGCAGCGCCGCCCCGATTCGGAGCAGACCCTATGATGAAACTTGACATCTGGGCCACGTGCTGACGACATATGACAGCTAGTCTGCCGGATGTGTGAGGGTCTTTTTCCTTAAGGAGAATTCTCCTCCTGACTTTGGGGACACATACATCTCTCTACTCACTATTAGCTCTCTTGAGGAACTGCATACTTCCATATCTATTCATTTGTACCCGGGCTATGTATGCTGGACCTATTGTAAACAGCCCCTGTTCCTCCATTTTTTTGTCTCTTGCAAAAATGCAATATCAATCTCATGTCTCTGTAGATATTGCACCACATTCCTCCCTTTCTTTGGATTGTTCAACCCCTAACATTCCAAGTGATAATTTTAAGGTTGGAAGAGGTGGGTAAGTTATCTATAGAAGGCATATTGTTCTATAAAACATTGTATTCAAATTGTGACTGTGGTATTAACGTGTCAAGGTATCCAACTAAGGAAATGGAGTAGCACTAAATGTAGCCAGGAATATGGTAAATCCCCTCCCCCCACCCTCCTCCCATCCCTGCGTCAGATTGACGCAGGTAACATCCCGGTTAAGCATACAGTTATCTACCCCAAGCAAACCATTCAACACTGAAGAGAAATAAGGATACAAACAATTTATCAACATTGTACACAAAAGTGTGCAAAACACAGGGGGTGGTGGCGACGCCACTCCGTATACCCAAACTATTGATTATCTAATGAGTCTAATGACAGTCCATGAAATCACATAGCGCAGCTACATCTTGTTAGAGATATCGAAGGTCACAATCCTGCGCCTCTATCATTCAGTAGAGAAAAGCTCCACACTGGCAACAGAGCCACTGTGTGGGGCGGGGATTCCGCTGCATCCTTGTTGCAATGCTGTCCGCCACCCTTGTAGCTTCTGCAAAATTCCTGTACAGCTGTAGGGGACTCAAAAATTCGGGACCTACCCTCAATATCAACACGAAGACGTGCCAGGTATAGTAGCCCATATCCTAAACCCAAATTGCACACCGTTGCCTTCACTCTGTTATATTTACGTCTCGCCTCTTGCACCATAATAGTAAAATCTGGGTACAATGACAGCGGAGAACCCTGCCAGCATAGAGAGCCCTTCTCCCTTGCTAGTCGAAGCGCAGTATCCCTGTCGCGAAAGTAAAGCAGGGGTGCAATTATAGGTCTAGGAGGGCAGCCAGGGTTAGGGTGAGGGCCCAGTAAGTGATGGGCGCGCTCAACAATGTAAGCGGAAGTGAAAGCTTCTCTACCAAATAGCTCAGCTAATAGGTTTTCCACAAACTGATCCATATGATCAGTATTGGAATTTTCTGGAATGCCAAGGATGCGCAGGTTGTTCCGTCTCCTGCGGGATTCTAAATCCTCATTTTTAATTGCTACATCCTTGAGAATCTTTTCGAATCATTCAAGTTTGCGCACAGCTTGAGCTGACCCATCCTTCAAATCTGACACCCTCCCCTCAACAGTGTCCAGACGCTTCTCATGAACGTCAATTTTGGCGCCTAGATTGACCAAACGTGTGTCCAAAATGTCAAATCGGCTGTCCAAGGCTTTAAATCCAGCGCGTAGCTCCTGCAACAGAAAATCTTGGCTTGTGAGTTGATCCACTGAGGGACCCGTGTCAGAACCCCCAGCAGCCATATCTGTGCCTGTAGTAGGGACCCTCTCCATCACCAGGGGAAACTGCAATATTTGCTGCTTTGGGTCTTTATGGCCCATGCCCTCTCGACCACATCCGCAATGTACACCCTCGATGAGCCAGCCAGAAGGTTCCTAGTGCGCCAATGCCAGTGGAGAAGAAGGAAGGCAGTTTGCAATGGTCGCAGGAGTAAAGCAGGCGACCCAGAGAAGAGATCCGGGCTGCCCAAATCTACGCGCAGCTAACCCTCTCGGGAACTATCACTCCTTGGGGCACTCAGCTGCGTCACACCACCCCTACACCATGCGCTGTCTCACTGCAGACCAGGGTACTAGGCAGCGTCATCACTTATTGTCTTAGCATGGAAATCCCCGGCAGGTTGTGTTTAATGGCATGAAAAATCATGAATGAACTGGTGGTCAAGAGAGAGAAGCTAAAATGGGAGGACAAGAACTGATGCCACGCAACAAACAGAGAGTTTGCTAATTCTGAAACCTACAGACAGAAGTAAGCGTGTAGATAGTGAGAACAGAGACAGCTCAGTTGGATTTCCATCAACTGCCAAGAGAGGCCAGTGTCATCACTTGGTCATCCTTAGGTCTTGCTACTACTCCTCTAAGCCTAGAGGCAGACGTAATAGCCAAGATCAGAAGAAGGTGATAGATATAAAGCCAGAAAGAGAGATCGACCAAGGTCGGCCATTCATATCTCATGTGATGAAAATAGTATTGCAGTGCATGTGAAAATTAAGAAGAGAGTTGGGAGGGAGAAATTAAAATTTTAATGTACATCTCTCTGCCAATCCAATTAAAAACGTGTAGCAGCAACTTTTAACAAATAGGTTGCGTCTCAAATAGGTCGACTAGTTTCAGCCTGAAGGGATTACGTTCCCGGCTTTCTTCAGGACCAGAGGTTGTAATAGCTACTGCAAAATAGTGAAAAGGAAAAGCATAAAACAAGTTGTCCAACAATACAACCTGATGTGGTAAGATCTCTGGACAAGTAGGGTGTATTTCACTCCTGTCAGAAAAAAAGAGAGAAAATACAGACATGTATGATCTAAATATATAGGCTGCACTCAGTTCAAGTCTTCCTCAAAGGTTTAGATGTCTCTCAGTATCAACGTTAGCAGTATCACAATGTATACCCTCAACGTAGAGAGCAGAAAACTCACCTTACTTGTGTGAGAATCTGACCTCACCTCACCCGGTAGCCAACTCAGGTAAAGGAGATCCCGCCCTAGAAGAGTTAATCATACACGGCGTATCAGTGGAAGATATACGAATCACTTAATATATCGTACATCTAAATTGAGTGGTCTTTTTTTAAAAAGAATTCCAGCCATGAATTCAGATAGAGGTAACAAACAACAGGATATCGGGTAGACAGCAATAATTGGTGATCATGGTTCAGAAAAATACGATCAAGAATGACCCAAGCTACCTGTTGTTGCATTTGTCAGCAGTGAGAATTGTAACTTGACTAAGATGAACCCCAAATGAGGTTAACACTCAGCGTGAGAGTAACAAAACAGGTGGTTATATACCTCAACATCAAACCCCGGTCAGTGACGTGTGTGTAATCAGATAGACAGGTTGATACAAGTACAGGGGGCTCGAGCATCAAAGATATAGATATAAGCGCATAGTCCCCAATCTTATAGAGAAATGCGCATTGTGCCAAGCGGTTTGTAATACAAAGGTCGTTAGTCATTAAGTATGGCTAAGGCAGGTAATCGCTCTACTTATAGAGATAGCCGCTATCTATTGAGAGTTCCATCTAAGGCACGCTTAAGCATCGCAGAAAGTTTGACTGAGAAAACTATGCGCAAAGACGCAAGAGTCGGTCACTAGAACCGCTTACCTCTCCGTCGGTGTCTCGGTCCCTCCTAAGTTTGTGGGAGGTACCGAGATTCCGACCGAAGTGTCTTTGAAGCGCCAGCGTGTCACGGGACTCGGCGTGCTGCGTGCCTCGTACGCGCAGGGTGATGACATATACAAACTACAGGATGACGTCACCAGAGGGGGAAATGGTAGTTCTAAAGCAATCTCGTATTCGTACTACGGAGTGTGTCAGCTCTGTGTGAGGTAAAAAAGTCTTCCACATAATAAATGGCCGAGATAGCCATGAGGGCACACCAGACAATATGACTAAAATGAATTTGGGTCATACTGTCAATAGGTATGTCAGACATGTATAATCTTTCCGAACAATGAGGAGGAAAAGGGGTGGTAAAGCATAGGAGCTTACCATGCTCTTTGCCTTCTCTCAGGTCGAAACATATAAATAAGTGTTAATGCTTCTCCTTTCCCTGTCTCTTAACTCATATAGTAATAAGACGCTTACAAGCCTGGTTACAAAAGAGTCCAAGGGATCGAATCATTCAGACCTTTAGTGTCACTTTGCAGTTTGAAAACCCAACGTTGTTCTTTAATGAATAGGGACCTCGCTTTATCACTATTGTGGGAAGGTATAAAGTGCTTCTCCAGCACAGTCCAAGAAAAGTCATCTGCTTGGTGGTTAAGCTCCACAAAATGTCTTGTGAGTCTCGTGTTTGTCTTTCTACACCTAAAGGTGCTCTTATGTTCGAGCATCCTGATTTTAACCTTGCGAGTCGTCATGCCAACGTAATACAGGTGGCATGGGCATTGTAGCAAGTAGATTAGATTCTCGCTATTACAATTTGAAAATGTCTTTTGGATCCAAGGTCTAGTCATGCCCAAGTCAATGGTTTTAGATTGTTTAGTTTGTGGGCATATGGCACAGCTACCCCATGGGAAATGTCCTTGGACTGATGGAAGGTCCCATAGGGTGCCTACTCTCCTAGGTTCTTGTTCTCTAGTACGTGTGTGTACTAACTTATCCCTCAAATTAGGTCCTCGTTTAAAGGCAAAGAGAGGCATTGGGATCTTGAGTTTGCATGTATTCAGAAAGCGCCAGTTCTTACGAATGCATTTCTGAATCCCATTAGTGAGAGTACTGAAGGTATTAACAAAGGTTAGACGGCCAGATGGTGGTTTGTCTACTCTTTTTTCTAACAAAGCATCTCTATGATTGTTAGAGGCACGTTTACAAGCATTCTTGATAAGCTTTTTGGGATTCAGAAATGCATTCGTAAGAACTGGCGCTTTCTGAATACATGCAAACTCAAGATCCCAATGCCTCTCTTTGCCTTTAAACGAGGACCTAATTTGAGGGATAAGTTAGTACACACACGTACTAGAGAACAAGAACCTAGGAGTGTAGGCACCCTATGGGACCTTCCATCAGTCCAAGGACATTTCCCATGTGGTAGCTGTGCCATATGCCCACAAACTAAACAATCTAAAACCATTGACTTGGGCATGACTAGACCTTGGATCCAAAAGACATTTTCAAATTGTAATAGCGAGAATCTAATCTACTTGCTACAATGCCCATGCCACCTGTATTACGTTGGCATGACGACTCGCAAGGTTAAAATTAGGATGCTCGAACATAAGAGCACCTTTAGGTGTAGAAAGACAAACACGAGACTCACAAGACATTTTGTGGAGCTTAACCACCAATCATATGACATTTCTTGGACTGTGCTGGAGAAGCCCTTTATACCTTCCCACAATAGTGATAAAGCGAGGTCCCTATTCATTAAAGAACAACGTTGGGTTTTCAAACTGCAAAGTGACACTAAAGGTCTGAATGATTCGATCCCTTGGACTCTTTTGTAATCAGGCTTGTAAGCGTCTTACTACTATATGAGTTAAGAGACAGGGAAAGGAGAAGCATTAACACTCATTTATATGTTTCGATAAACCTGCCTCTACCTGAGAGAAGGCAAAGAGCATGGTAAGCTCCTACGCTTTACCACCCCTTTTCCTCCTCATTGTTCGGAAAGATTATACATGTCTGACATACCTATTGACAGTATGACCCAAATTCATTTTAGTCATATTGTCTGGTGTGCCCTCATGGCTATCTCGGCCATTTATTATGTGGAAGACTTTTTTACCTCGCACAGAGCTGACACACTCCGTAGTACGAATACAAGATTGCTTTAGAACTACCATCTTCCCCTCTGGTGACTCCATCCTGTAGTTTGTATATGTCATCACCCTGCGCGTACGAGGCACACAGCACGCCGAGTCCCGTGACACGCTGGCGCTTCAAATACACTTCGGTCGGAATCTCGGTACCTCCCACGAACTTAGGAGGGACCGAGACACCGACAGAGAGGTAAGCGGTTCTAGTGACCGACTCCTGCGTCTTTGCGCATAGTTTTCTCAGTCAAACTTTCTGCGATGCTTAAGCGTGCCGTAGATGGAACTCTCAACAGATAGCGGCTATCTCTATAAGTAGAGCGATTACCTGCCTTAGCCATACTTAATGACTAACGACCTTAGTATTACAAACCGCTTGGCACAATGCGCATTTCTCTATAAGATTGGGGACTATGCGCTTATATCTATATCTTTGATGCTCGAGCCCCCTGTACTTGTATCAACCTGTCTATCTGATTACACACACGTCACTGACCGGGGTTTGATGTTGAGGTATATAACCACCTGTTTTGTTACTCTCACGCTGAGTGTTAACCTCATTTGGGGTTCATCTTAGTCAAGTTACAATTCTCACTGCTGACAAATGCAACAACAGACAGCTTGGGTCATTCTTGATCGTATTGTTCTGAACCATGATCACCAATTATTGCTGTCTACCCGATATCCTGTTGTTTGTTACCTCTATCTGAATTCATGGCTAGAATTCTTTTTAAAAAAAGACCACTCAATTTAGATGTACGATATATTAAGTGATTCGTATATCTTCCACTGATACGCTGTGTATAATTAACTCTTCTAGGGCGGGGTCTCCTTTACCTGAGTTGGCTACCGGGTGAGGTGAGGTCAGATTCTCACACAAGTAAGGTGAGTTTTCTGCTCTCTACGTTGAGGGTACACATTGTGATACTGCTAACGTTGATACTGAGAGACATCTACACCTTTGAGGAAGACTTGAACTGAGTGCAGCCTATATATTTAGATCATACATGTCTGTATTTTCTCTCTTTTTTTCTGACAGGAGTGAAATACACCCTACTTGTCCAGAGATCTTACCACATCAGGTTGTATTGTTGGACAACTTGTTTTATGCTTTTCCTTTTCACTATTTTGCAGTAGCTATTACAACCTCTGGTCCTGAAGAAAGCCGGGAACGTAATCCCTTCAGGCTGAAACTAGTCGACCTATTTGAGACGCAACCTATTTGTTAAAAGTTGCCGCTACACGTTTTTAATTGGATTGGCAGAGAGATGTACATTAAAATTTTCATTTCTCCCTCCCAACTCCCTTTTTAATTTTCACATGCACTGCAATACTATTTTCATCACATGAGATATGAATGGCCGACCTTGGTCGATCTCTCTTTCTGGCTTTATATCTATCGCCTTCTTCTGATCTTGGCTATTACGTCTGCCTCTAGGCTTAGAGGAGTAGTAGCAAGACCTAAGGATGACCAAGTGATGACACTGGCCTCTCTTGGCAGTTGATGGAAATCCAACTGAACTGTCTCTGTTCTCACTATCTACACGCTTACTTCTGTCTGTAGGTTTCAGAATTAGCAAACTCTCTGTTTGTTACGTGGCATCAGTTCTTGTCCTCCCATTTTAGCTTCTCTCTCTTGACCACCAGTTCATTCATGATTTTTCATTTCAACTGTACAGGGGATTTGAACTGCATGTTGGTCGGTAAACTGTTCCCTTAGAACCTCCTTCCTCCTGGAAGATATTTTTGATGTGTTTAATGGCACACAGTCTTTAAGCAGGCCCGCATATCATTGGGCTACACTCCATCGCCGGTCTCGTGGCTGCAGGCTGTCAATTAGGGCTGATGTGTGGCTGCCCCCCACCATGCCCGGCCGGCCGGCCAGATGGCCGGATCCCAGGCTTGCCTAAGGCCCCTGTCGCCGCAGGGCCTCCGGGATCACCGCCGGGCAGGCCCCACACATGCAACTCACGGGTCACGCCGTAATGGCAAATCTGAATCTTGGGGTGGGTGCAGGGGGGCCCAGGATAGCCCCGCTCACCTTGCTGACAACTCCGGTACATTGTTTGGTGGGGACTCACGCCACACGACTTAATGCTAGGCCACAAGCCGGAGCCTGTATGTAGTTACAGGCCCCAGAGCACAGCTCTGCGAGATAGAGTTGGTCGGGCCTGGTCTTATCGATGTTTCCTTCTCCGCAGCCGTGAATCACGGCTGCATTGCGTCACTTCTGCGTTGGTCTCCCATAGTCTAGGGGACATCTTTGGTGCCTATAAAGGAAGTTTCTGTAGGTACTAAGGAGGAGCTTCAGAGCTGCACAGCCATCGTGGTCGGCCGCTTGATCATGCCCCCCTTTGATGCATATTTGATTCCAATTAATTTTAGTTCATTTAAATCTGATGTATGCAGTTTAAGCTTAAAACTCATTCTTTCTTGAGCTGCAATTTCCCCATATTACATTGTATATTTCTTACCGTTGACAAACCTGTGAGGCCTGAAAAGCCAAGTCATTCACATGAAATGCTTTGGAAAGAATGCAGGAGTAACTAAAGTGTATTTGGTGACTACATACGTAAACTAATCATACGATGGACTGACTAGTGGAGAGAGACACACCACATCATTAAGGTGTTATAAGGACTATAAAAGAAAAAAACCCAAAGGAGGGACAACACAATGCTATTTTTTTTCTATGGGATACACATTCAATCAATGCCATACCTTTTTTTGTCCTTGATGCATCACATCGCTTTTATTTTTCTTTCTTTTGAGAACAAATCAAACTCTTTACCTATGATGTTATAAACATCCTTTAAATTTGTATCTTGAACTGCCTTTTTTGCTGATGCTGCTGCTTTTATGCATTTGATCTAGAATCCTTCTTTTCCGAAATAATTGATTCTTGCTTCATTTCCCTTTTTGCCCATACTTATGGACTAACCCTTAGAGGACTTTAAATTCTTTACATTAATTCCTTTTACTCCTTTACATTAAATCTTTAAATTCTGTTAAAGAGAATGACGATTCTCCAATTATTATGCAGAGAGAATCTTGATTTCATTAAAGACAAACAGAGGCTAGCATTATGCAAATACTTTTATTTGCTGCCCAAACACGCAGACCTTTAAAGAATGTAACTACATCATAATAACTAGAACATTGGTAACGTGACAAGTAGACTGTGCAGGCTCCCATCTTCCTCGTGGGCTGCGATGACACAGCTGTATAACTTGAAATTCCAGTAAATCCAGTTAGTCTTTAACATTGTTATCTGAGAAGAAAGAAAAAACTGTATAGTGAAATGTATAAGGACAATTCGAAGTAATTGACAGTAATGTATAATAATAAGAATAATAGCACATTAAAGCATAAACACCATCGAACCCAAACATCTCGGGGAGAGGAGGGTGGGATAATGCTAGCCTCTGTTTGTCTTTAATGAAATCAAGATTCTCTCTGCATAACAATTGCAAAATCGTAATTTCATTCCTAGACCGGAGGCTATCATTATGCATGTTTAAAGCCATGTAAAGCTACACTGCTAACATGCTCTACTGGTCTCAAGTAAAACTTAGAGATAGTACTTGCGTTATACAACTCTGCTGCGTTAAGTATTTCGGGGACAGATCCTCCTGCCCAAAATACTTTGCTAGCCATTGCACCTCTTGAAGAGTGAGCTCCAAATCTAGAGAGGTCCTTTCCAGCCTCATGCATGATCAAGCGGATCCATCTGGCTAGGGTTGCTGAGGAAACAGGTCTAAAAGGTCTGACATATGATAAAAGAAGTTGATCACAACCAACAGGTCTACAAGTAGAAATCTTATTTTCTTAGCATTTCATACAATTCACAACACATAGTTTTTCACATTCATGAAAGGTAGGGTAGAAGATGGATTCTGACATTGTTTTCATTCTTTTCCAGATGTCGAAATGGACGCCTTCACATGAGTAAACTCTATTAGAAAGTTCTACTGCGCCAGTTTCATTGAGATTCTTTTAAGGGAGAGTTAGTTGTTGTCAGGCCAAGAAAGGAAGAGATTAAAAATAAGGTTAACATCCCAAAGGGATTGATAACGGGCTTTAGGAGGTCTCCTTAGTCTAATACCCTTCATAACTCTTTTGATAAGGGAGTTGATACCAATTGCAAGATTATGAATGAGAGTATGGCCTGATGAAATTGCTGATCTGTAGCAATTGATGGTTCTTAATGAAAGACCTAACTCAAAGAGATGAGCAAGATAATTAGCTACGTGTTGTAGAGGACACTGAAGGGGATCCAAATCTCTTTCCAGGCACCAACAAGACCATTTTCTCCAAACGCCCTTGTATCTTTTCCTGGTTCCTGTTGCCCATGAATCTTCCAATAAGCTTTTAGCTTCTCCCGAAAGGTCAGAATATCTGCCTGAATCCCTGATATCCTCCAGGCAAGAAGGTTCATCTTCCCTTCTAAGACTAAAGGGAGTTCGTTTCCGTCTGGACCGTGGAGAAGGCCTAAAGATGATGGTATCAGCCGTGGAAAGTCCACTGCTAATTCCATTACCCCGGGAAACCAAACCTGGGATTTACAAAAGGGAGTTATCAGAATGATGGAGCAAGACTTGAGTCTCACCTTCCACAATAATCTCTGAATCATTGTGAAGGGGGGAAAGGCGTAAGCCTTGATCCCTTCCCAAGACTGGAGAAAGGCATCTACTCCCGACGCATTTGGGTCTGGACTCCAACTGAAGTATCTCTGGACTTGGTGAGTTAATCTGCTGGCAAACAAGTCTAATTGAATTGGGCCCCAAAGCTCTTGGATCAGAGAAATAATCTCGGGATTCAATTTCCAGTCGCTGAAATCGTGAAGGAAACGTGAATTCCAGTCTGCTCTCAAATTCTGTGTTCCCGGGATGAATTCTGCTCTGAGAGTGATCTTTTGGTTCCAACAAAAATACCATATTCGCTTGGCAATATCTGAGAGATTTTTGGATCTCGCGCCCTCAAGGCGAGACAGGTGAGAAGTTGTCTAAACGGATTAGGGAATTTGAGTTCTTTAAAAGCTCTTTGAAGCTCATAAGCACATTCAAAGCTGCTAGCATTGCTAGAGAATTTATGTGAAGGGATTGTTCTTCTAAGGACCACCTCCCCCCGGTCTCTAAATTGTTTAGGCGAGCACCCCAGCCGTGGTTGCTCGCATCTGATTCTACAGTGAAATCTGGAACATTCCTGAAAATAGCTTTCCCGTTCCATGCTTGGAGGTTTTTCAACCACCAATGAAGATCCTCTTGAACGACTTCCAGAAGAGGTAGAGTCTTCGTACCAGAGGCCCTTCCTCAGGCCCAGTGCTTTTAATCTTTGCAGACCCCTGTAATGAAGAGGACCTGGTGAAATGAGAAGGAGAAGAGTCCTAAAACTCTGGCAAGATCTTTTAGGTGGATAGATTCTTTGGAAAGGATAAGGGAAACATGTTTTTTTATTTTGGTAACCTTCTTGTGGGGAAGGATCAGGTTTGAATGAATAGTGTTTACATTGAAACCAAGGAATTCTAGTTCCTGTGAGGGGGTCAGAATAGATTTCTCCATGTTTATAATGAAGCCCAGGTCTCGAAGGAGGTCCATGGTCGTTTTTAAATGTTTCATAATTTCTAACTTGTCCTGAGACATGATGAGGATATCGTCTAGGTAGATTATTAGACAAATCCCTCTCTCTCTGTGATGGCTGACCACTGGATGTAGTACCTTGGTGAAGCACCAAGGGGCTGATGATAGGCCGAAGGGAAGACACTAGAACTGGTAAAGAGTTCCTTTCCAAGTAAAACGAAGGTACTTGCGACACTCCTCGTCCATTGGTATGGTAAAATAGGTATCTTTCAGGTCCTATTTTACCAGCCAATCTCTTGTTTGCAAGATGTCCCTCAAAAGATGGATACCCTCCATCTTGAAGTGTCTGTATGTTAGAATTTTTTTTAAATATTTGAGATTTATGACGGGACGCCAACCCTTGTCTTTCTTTTTGACAAGGAGTATAGTACTTAAGAAACTCTTTGGGATTTCTTAAAGAGGGATTTTTACAATGGCTCCTTTGTCTAACATTTGGGAAATTTCTATTTCTATTTCTATTAATTTTGAGTTCTCCTTGTCTAGAGTAATCTCGTTTGGAATATTTTTTTGAAAGGGATCTTTCCAAAAATCAATCCTGAAGCCAGTTACGGTTTCTAAGTCCCATGGATCTTGGGTGATTCAAAACCAATTGTTTGCAAAATGCTTGAGTCTTCCTGTCACTTTGGAAGGGAAAGAGGGATTCAGACTTACCTTGGAATGATTGGTTGGAGAAACTTGATCTGCCACCACGGGCCCTTGAACCTCTTCCTCTCTGGGGGCAGAGGCGTAGCTAGAGCTTGTGGCGCCCGGGGCTATCCCTCAGATTGCCACCCCTGGGTGGGGGGGTTGCTGGGGGAAAAGGACGGCAAGCACTTGAAAGAGGACCGGGAGACACATAGTATCGCCACTAATAGTTACCTCGATCATGCAAGTTACATGCACATACATGACACGGTCCAAGGCTACATAGTTGAATACACCGGTGACTGGCAGTACAAAAGAGAACACACAGACTGCATGATCTCTCTGGGGACTCAGAAAAACTGCATGTGACATCCATCAGAGGGCTGTGTGAACAATTACCTGGTAATCCCCTCAGCACAATGCAAACATGCACATACATGACACTGTTCAGGGACCCATCATCTACAGCTGACATTACATGACCATTCATCATGGTTCCCCCATTAAAGCAGTGCGCTTTGTGATCTGCATGGTACATGTTCTTTACAGTAGGCATATTAACCCTCTGTGCTACCTTTCCAGGAGTCAACTCTTCCACTTGACAAAACTCGGATCTCTCTCTAGGAAGAACATTAATCACCAAAGTTATCATGACATTTTTATTGCTTCTGAAAATTGCTGGAGGCCAGGAAGGTGGCAGCAAGTCTTTTTTAAACCATAATATACTTGCAAACACTACGGACCCACCCGAAATAGGTACCCAGTGCGGTCACACCGTTTGCACCGCCCTAACCTGCTCAAGGTTCATGTGACAGAGTCACAGTGACTGGATCACTGTTGCTCTAGGGTGTGCTGCTTCGTAGGCCTTCCCGCAAGACTGGAGATGAACTTCAGTATCGATTGTGATGGACAGGCCTTCAAGGTTAACTCATAATTGACACCACTAGGGTACAGCTGCTTGTGCTAAGACATCAAGACTTCTAAGGTCTAGTGGGGCCTTGTAAGGTCTAGCATGGGAATATGCTCCCTCAGTAGAGTGGTCTGGTGGACTGGTCATGAAGGCTGAACCCAGTTCCCCAGTTCCAAATTCGACAGCTCTAGCCATAGTGCCACATCCTCTCCCCCACTGAACACCATACTGCCCCACTGAGAGAAACTCGCACTGCCTTCAGCTACAACCTAATTGTGCCCGCTATAAACACTTGGATGTGGCTCAATTCAAATTATGCACTTGATAAGAGTAATATGCAGCCTAAAAAATAAAAAGTAAAAGCAAACAATCATAGGAAATGCAAGATTAAGTAAAGCATGTGAAATGTAAGCAGAAATAACATGGTTACCTTAACGATCTCTCACTCACTATTCAGAAATCAGCGAGTGGTTTTACCTGAAAAGTTAAGGACATGACTACAGGGCCCTGAAGGGAACCATTTCAATGTCCATTGCTTATATCCTTAATAAACGTAAGCAGTATGGTTTAAAAAGACCCCACCATAAACAGAGCCATGGTACACATTTTGTTTTCCAATCCATCCATCAACCAGGTATTGCAGTACCTCCAGGAATAGTGCACTTCCCCACCTGGGGACAACAATGCTGTTCAAAGAAAGACAAGAAAACAAAAGTAGCGCTTCACTGCAAAGTCTGTAAAGTGAGGCCAATGTGTTTGGATGTGAATAAAACCAATCTGGCCACTTTGCAACCACCCTGTCTTGCTTTATTTAGGTATGTATTTATTTTTCATATTTAAAACCTATTTCTCTCCATCCCACTGCACTTTGGAATAGAAAAATGTCAGAAAAAGGACATTTCCCGCAAGAGTGTTTTTCTTTTTTGGATCCATTTCACAGGGAAGCAACTAAATGAAAGAAGGAAAGAGGTTGTGAACCGTTTCTTCAAGTTACGGTTTTCAGTAAGTGAGGAGCACGACAGAAAGAGAGGGAATAATAGGAAGAGAGGGGGGGACAGCTGCCAGCACAAAAAAGAAGAGGACATTGCCCGAATCCTATTCCTTCTCTGCCCGTCCCCGAACATCCACGAAAGCAAGCCGAGCCTTATCTGAATGCCTTTGTGCTTCCCCGAAATAGTGCCGCCTGGGGTGGACCGCCCCCCCTAGCTACGCCACTGTTTGGGGGTACAAATTTGAGCGGGATCCTCTGTGGATAAAATTGGGACCTGACAGGTTGTCCCCTTCTGCCAGCCCTTCCAAAAAGTGGTCGTCCCCCATAAACTCTTTGTTTGTAAGATTGCGCCTTACTAAACG
The DNA here is from genome assembly GCF_964204655.1 of Triturus cristatus. Classification (NCBI taxonomy): domain Eukaryota; kingdom Metazoa; phylum Chordata; class Amphibia; order Caudata; family Salamandridae; genus Triturus; species Triturus cristatus. The sequence continues at coordinate 532,854,804 of NC_140583.1, read as the reverse complement.
CATTGAAGGTGGCCACGTATTTTCCTAAGGATTTTACGAAGTTATCACCGAATAACATGCCTTTTGAGTCGCACATGTCCTCTTTAGCGGAAAGGTCCGCGAGTGTAGGGTTCATTCTGAGGAGGACTGCCTTCCTGCGTTCAGTAATTAGATTGGCGTTGCTGATAACACATATTGCGTGTTGTGACCAGCCTCGTAAGAGCTCAATATCTATTGGAGTATTGTTGGATCTAGCCTCCTCAGTCATGTCCAAAATTTTTGATAGTGGTCCCATTACGTCAAGGAGCTTATCTTGAGCTTGCTTGAGTCATTTTTCAATTCCCTTCCTTGGGTCCCTTCCTGATTTAAAAAGGAAGGTGATCAGCTCGGGATCAAGGTTGCGGGTGCTGCAGATCTTGTCCTCCGAGGAGGGTCGAGGGCATTCATTCCGCAGTAGGTTGCGGGTATTCGTATCGAGGGGTTTTCTGACCCACTGGGATAAGTATTTACCTACGTGGTCCATAGGCCACCATTCGGTGCTGCGAGGATGACGAATAGTGGCTGGGTTAAACATTTCCCCTCAGAGGGGGTCTTTAACCGAAGAGGATGAGGTGGAGGGATGGTCTAAATCCTCATCGAGGTCCTCAAAGGTATCTTGGGGGTCAAAAATAAACTCATCCCAGTCCTCATAGTCTGTGGTTTGGAGATTAAGAACATCATTAGAATCATTTGTCCCATAAAGGGTACCACATTCTATAATGCCGCTACGGGCACCCCTTCTCTCTGCCCCAAGGAATTGAGGTCTGTCTATTGTGCTGCAGGGAGCACCATCATCTCTTGTAGCGCGAGGGCTACCAAATCTCATTGCATCGGTGAATGCCTCTAACGTATGTTTCCTTTTCTGGAGTACCTTACCCCTTTTCTGGGGTCCAGAGGTGGAGGGGGATTCACCATCTGAAAGAGAGAAAAAGATCTCCTCGGGAGGGGAACCCTCCTCCTCTTAGAGAGAGCAGCGTCAACTGCTTCTCTGATGGAAGATTTAAGTTCTTCCCCAAAAAGTCTCTTGATGTTGTTGCCTAAAAGCTCCTTAGGGGAGTGCTGGTGGACATTTGCATCATATTCCATAATAAAATATGTAGAAGTTCAAGTAAGGTATCCTTAAAATGCCTTTATGAGGCTTTATTCAATAAAAAGCTTTTATGAGGCTTAAGCAAAAAAATGCTATGTCAATAGAAAGCCTAAATGAGGCTTGATCCAAAGAATGCCTAGAGAGGCCTTACCAACAGACTTGCCTTTTGAGCTTTTAAAAGTTGCTGCTTGATAAAATATATATAACCAGCAGAAATGAGGAGTTTCAGCGCAGCGTTGAAAGAAGTCAGCAGGTGGCGATCTTTCATTAAATGTTATTCCTGAAAAAAGGCAGGGAAAGAGGCTCTGGCTTGACAAAAGGCTCCGTTACGCTCTCGATATGAGCGTAACCAAGGGAAACCAGATGCCGAGCCGAGGGAGCAACTCATAATGCGCAATAGTGCGCGAGAATGAGGCACGTTCCAGCGTCTCCTAGCAAGTTACCAGGAGACGCGGGAGTCAAAGGGCCACAGGTAGGAGGTGAAAAAACGTAAGTTTGTTTTATTAATATTGCTGTCGCTCTTTGACAAAAATAGTAATGGGCACTTAAATGATGAAACCGGTTTAAAACGAAAGCCCGATTTCCCGTAATTGCTCGCACAAGTGTCACGGGCAAATCGAGCAAATTAACACTTACTTGAGTAAAGAAACGATCCTAAAGCGATCGTTTGGCATAAAATTAACTAAAGTATCATTCCCCGCCATAAATTGGACAGGGGTGCTGAAAGAAAAGCGGTTAGTGTAAAATTCAATATAGCACACGATTAATATCTAAGACAAGACTAATATCTTAAATAGGCAGTAAAATACATAAAAGGCGATAATATGATATCAAAAAGTTAAAAAGACAATTAAGATGAGTTAAACCACAAATGAAAAAGTGTACTTAGCTGTGTCAGAGCAGCGAACAAAAGAGGAAGATGGGAGCCTGCACAGTGAAGAATTAAACTATCTTTCTGCCTTTAATGGTGGTAGGAATCTGTAACCTCATATCTGATGTTTGTTTTAAACCATCCTCTGTGGACTTGAACCTCTGACTAAATGTGTACTTTTTGTACTAGATGCTTTAATATTTTTGACTGAGATGCTTTGAAGAAATTGCTTATCTGTATCAATTTTGGAACATTAATACAATAACTGAACTATCTAAATTGCCTTAAGTTATTATAGTGTCCTGATTTTCTTTATTTGAAACTGTGCTAAATTAATTTTTTGATCAACATGCGTTGTAGGGAGAATCAGCAAATCTTTTCAGAATATTAGGTTCTGCTTCTTTTATTCTGTGGTGCAATAGCCGAGCTTCTAGTGTGTATCATTCTAGTTAGACTTAATTTCTTTAGGAGATTGGGTCTCCCCATTGCGATACTTTATTTTTACAGTATGGTCCTGAGAGTAGTGTATTTGAATCGCATTTCAAACTTGCAAGTTAGTCACCAATTAATAGTCCTTATTGGGTGGCTAAATGTTGGACATTCTTATTCTCACCCCTCCTGTCGGCGGAGAAAGGGAGAAAGATCCATCAGAGGGCCATTCACCTCTATGGTAAGGGTAATGCTGTGATCTATCTAGCTATAGTGGCCCAATACAGTCAGAGGGACATATGAGTAAGTAGTGAATTGAAAGTTAAACACTGGATTAGAGCAAAAACAATGGGCATATACAGTAAATAAGAAATAGAAGATAATTCGCTATTTAGAAAAAGGTGTTTATATAAACTGACAAATACTGTATACTCATATACCTCAGCCCCGCTCTGATCACATGATACCAAACTTTGGATGTCAAACTCAGAGGATCAATAGGCACAGTAGGGTATACATTAAGTTATTGATTCATAGTATAATGTCATAGACAACTATGACATTTTCATATGTTTTAAGACTATGAATAAAATTAGTTTGGATAATGATGTGGGTAGGGCCTGTTCAAAAGTTTCCTTTTGTCGTTAATTTTTTACTTAAGATTAATCTTTTCTATGTGACTCTCATTTTGGACAATTGTCAACGTTTGTGAAATTTGTGAATATTTTGACTAGCCACTCTGCAAACTTGGGGTTTTTGCGGGTTGCCTTCAGCGATGAAAAATTGACATTTCTGCAGCAGTTAGGAATGTTGTGATCGTCTGCACCTAATGGTGGTAGTGTCATGCAATATGGCCATGTGCATTGAAGGGCTTATATAAACTCATAACCAAGGGTACAAAGGGATGTCGTGTCAAGCACCCGGTTTCCCTCATAAAACACCAATTAACCACGATCATGTTCATTAAAATATGCAAAAATAATATTTTCGGAGGCACCAAACCATATATTAGGATTCCATTGCTCCATGTGTTATGTTAGACAGACAGTTTATTTCCTTTTATCTGTTCATTATATTTAAGTAATAAACTTTGGTCATTTTATCCTATTTGGATTGTGAATGATTAGTAAGTGTGGGACCACATTGTGGCGAGATGCATCTCCAGCAGTTCAAATGTGATATTATTAAGAGGTTTGCCTTGTGTAGCCTGAGGGGAAACCAGTACTAGCCATGTAGTACCTTGAAGTAGAGAAACTTGAGTCTTGCTTCCATATCCACTTTATCATGCAATTGTGGAAAATATAGCTATTATTGCAATTCTGGACAAGAGTCCGGAGAATAGGTACGTTGTAGGTTTTAGGTTTTCTTGACAAAATAGATCTCAGGACCTTTCCATTGGTGTAAAGAAAAGGTGGATGATAGGGACCGTATTTAGCCCTCTACTGTGCCATGGCACACGCCCCAAAGAGTGATGTTATCAAGTACAGTTGGCTTAGCCAGCTCAGATGGCAGATTACTGTTTTCTTCGTAAACAGTGTGTTAATTGTCTGAACCTTCTCTAATATGCACCACCCAGCCTGAATCCTGTGTGTAAGAAAGGGTAAGCCTTAAGTGGTTAGTTCTCAAGGAGTTGGTCAATGTGTATAATCCTTTGGATGTTAGTTTGTTCCAGTGCACTGGTTTTCTACCAATGGTAATCCCAGTACTATGCCATTAATGGAAGTTATGGTGCAATAAAGGGCCACTAGCTAACTTCTTATTTTGAGATCTTAACATATCTATCCATGCCCCTGTTACTGGGCTATCTAGCTCAAGAGAAATGGAGGAGCATAAACAACCGTGCCGGCCTGGGCAGGCAAGCAGTTGCCCCTGCACTGTCTGTTGTCGATCAGGTCAACATGTGAGACCGCCATCCTGGGTGAAAATTCCGTACACCTTTTAAAAAAGAAATCTGGAATATTGTGGACATTAAATAATCACCATCTACCGGGACAAAACCACACTAGCCAGGAATGAGTCTTGGTTCAAACGAGTGATCCCCTCGCTTTAACCTGGCTAAAATCAACAAAGAATTTGCGTCTTCCTGTACCACCCAAATACAAGCACCACACCTAACGCAACTCTCTCGAGGAATACATTAAGGACATTGAGATAGCTGAGACTCTTACTATGATCCCACCAGGAAAATCACTGGGAGTGGACAGTTTTCCTATTAAATTTTACAAGCTCATTAGCCCCATGGTAACCCCACTTTTTGGGAAGGTGTATAGAGAAATAACACCTTCCCAGAACACCACACTAGAATTCAACAGCGATTTATTGATGCTTATTTCTAAACTGGAGAGAGACCAACTATTCTATGGCAATAACTTCCCCATCTTGCTCCTGAGCTGCAGCATTAAAATTCGGGCAAATATTCTACCCTTGTTTCTTCAAAGGGCGATCCCCACCAAAATCCATAGCAACCATATGGGATTCGTCCTAAGACACACCTCAAGGAATCATCCTATAACTTTCCTCCTACACTTACTGGGGCTTTCCCGGACTGCCTCAGACGAAAGAGTGACCCTGTCCCTTGATGTCAAAAAGGCATTTGTCAGAGTGGAATGAAACTATCTCTTTTGTATCATGACCCAGATTGGCATTTGTCCCACCTTTATTACTATGGTTGAATGCTTATACTGCAAAACCACAGCAATAGTTTCCTGCAACGGATTCCTCTCGAGTCCTCTAGACATTCAATTGGGAACCAGGCAAGGGAGCCCCAAACCCCTGCTACTGTTCTTGCTGGAAATTGAACCATAAGAAGCAGCGATACGACAAGCACTACATGTCAGAGATATACCAAGTGCAACTGGTTTATTGAAGATCATGTTATATGTTGACAGCTTATTTTTCACTCAGAGAACACATGTACCCTTGTTCACTGATACCAACACCACCTTGTCAGGCTTTTCCAGCTGTAAAATCAATTGGTCAAAATGCAAAGCATTGCCCATGCCTGCTATGGCCACACACAACCTCATTAAGAATTTTCTATTCAAGTGCCCCCCGATAACCTCATATATTTGGGCGTATTAGTTAGCAGAGACCTAATGTACATGATCGCAGATAACATAGTGCCCCTGATCAAACAAATGCTAGAAGACTTCCAGCGCTGGGAAGTGCTATGCTTATCCCTCTGTGGCCAGGTCCAGACAGTCAAGATGATGATAGTCACCTGTTTTAATTGTCTTTGGCATTATCCCTTTGAAAGTCCCTTTATCGCAGCTCTGAAGCATTAATGATTCCATAAAGAAATACATCTGGAGTGGACAATGGCTCACCTCGATTAAACTCCACATGGCAACAACATCCGGAGGCCTCAGGCTGCCGAACATAGAACTTTATTATACTACACATCAAATATCGCAAATGGTGTAATATTTCAGAAAAGACCTTGTAACCCGTGATTAGTTAAAAATACAAAGAGGGGCCTCCAGAATGCAAATCTTACACCGGGGCCATAAGGCAGCAACGGACCCACGGAGTCCCATTTTGTCAGGACAACATATATATGGAAATGTTTGGTGTGGGGTGCGCGTGATCACTATGTGTGGTGTGCGTGTTGTGTCCTGATAACTGAGTGTTTCTGTCTACCTGTGACATCTAGCTTTGTGGTATTTTTGGGCAACACACGCCTTTAGCCAAACTTGTTCCATTGGGCCAATTTCCTCTGACCTGTTTGTGGTGCAACTATCTATAGGTGAGATTGATCAGGGTTTTCCATGGTTCGCGTTTGTCTTTGGGAGAAACAGCGTTTATAACGCTGTCATTACATTGCACTACAATTACAACGCGGGTCATTACAACGACAGCATTGTTAGTACACGTTGCATTTACATCACAAGTGATAGAAATGGGATTTCTGGTTGGCTAGGGCTTGCGCCAAAGCCAGGCAGAAACCACCACTCTAGTCAGGGCAAGGGAGTTACACACTGAAGATAACCCCTGCTCACCCCCTTGGTACCTTGGCACGAGCAGTCAGGCTTATCTCAGAAGCAATGTGTAAAGCGTTTGCGCAGCATACACATACAGCAGCAACACACTAGGAACACTACAAAGGAAACTCCACACAAGGTTATATCAAAAATAGTCTTAAACACATTAGAAGCATAATCACACACTATACATTGTGCCAACTGGCACTGGCAATATTCACAGGGTATTATATACATGACAGGGCAATTGTAAAACACAACCAGTCACTACTGGTACCATAATGACCTAAGCATTATTACGGCAGGCATAATACACATTAGGCCCAAACCTCCTAAGCATAAACACATCACGCAATAGGCCTCATAACCATGAACCCATTATGCAATCACCTCATAAGCAGAAATCACAAGGTGTATAAATCACATTAGGGGATAAGCATCACCAGCATAAACCCAGTATACCCCAATCACACCCTAACATGACCCCCAGGCCAACCGGCCTTTTCTAGGGTTCCAATGTCCTATGTCCAGCAAAGTCAGGGCGGCTGCCAATGCAGCAGAATCCACAGAGCACAACTGTGCTGGGACGTGGGGTGCACCTCACCCCTTCCTTAGCATAAAACAAAAATGCCCCCAACGTTGCAGCTGTCTGCGCTCTCGCAGGGCAGCTGGAAATGACACTGGCACTTCTGTGCCTGGCGAGCCCCACTCCGAGGCGCTGTAAATTGCCTCACATTGCAGCTGCCTGCTACGGCGGCACAGCTGAGGGAACCAAGTAAGCCCTGGCACTACGGGGCCCCCAGGTACCGACAATGTGCCTTGGTGGAGCCCAGATTGCACCCAACGTTGCAGCTGCGCACTGTCAGGCAGGGCAGCTGTGGCAGCAACAGGCACCGGCAATGTTCCCCAAACGGCACCAGCAATGCCTGTGTGTGCCCCACGGGGCTCCTTAACCAAAAATGCTGCCTCACTATAGGCCCCACTCACCGGGACCTTGCAGGCTCCTCTCCGCTCCACCGAGGAAAAGGGACACCGGCTCTGCACCCAAACAGGCTCCTCCTGGCTGCCACGGATTCCTCCGACTTCTTCCTTTGGCCCAGGACACCCTGGGAGGTGTGGTAGGCTCCCGTCCTCCCTCCTGCCTGCAGCCTGGCTTCTCCTGGCTTCCTGCGGGCTCCTGCTTGCGTCACGCGGTCCCGCTCACCGTCAGGCGGAAGTGCCTGTCTTCCTGGTCGTGCCGGGCAGAGGCGATGATTTCGGTGAATCCTTCGTGCGGGGGCAATACGGGGTAGGCTTCCGTTTTAAATAAATACAAAAGCAGGGTGGGCACCCAATATGATTATATATATAAAAAAAGGCAAAGATGCGGGGTGGGCACACGCTCGGTGAACATGAATGCAGGGTGGGCACCCGCTCCATTGGGCAGTGATGTGGGGGAATCCCCATGTCGGGATTTCCCCTGAATGCGAGGAAGCTCTGCGCTGCGAAGCCCCAGCACTCTCCTCTTGGGCAAATAAAAATAAAAGCGCTCACGGGGTGCTAGAAAGCAGGGAGGCTACAGAGTCCTTGGTGCTGGGGAGACCACAGCGCAGCCAGGCAGGCCAGCAAGCAGGGACCCCGTGGAGGCAGCAGTTGGGTCCCGCGGCGGTTCCTCCTGGCAGAGGGTCCCCTCCCAGTAAGCACAAGCACAAGCACAGAACAACTTAATGGGGTCACATCCCCAATATTTATATTAGGCATTCCTTTGTCAGCAGTGTAGGGTTTTTAGGAACCAGATGCAACTGGTTCAGGGGGTATTTGGAGCACTTTGTTTTCCAAACTCCTCTTCCCCTTTGTCAGGTGGTGGCTAGGTGATCAGACACATCACAGGGGGTGGAGCCAGCATTGTCCAGGCTAGGCACAGATCTATTCAGGGTCAGGGGATTACTCCTCCCACTACTCCCTATGCAGATGTCCCATTCAGCCTAGTGCTGACTCACCCTGCCCCTCCTGGAGCCACACACACCTCCCAGCCCCTGTCACTCACAAGCCAGACATGCAATTCACACCAGGTAGGCAGACACATAGCACACAGAAATGCCAACTTCTAAACGTGCTGAGGGGGTTTGGCCCTTTGGACAAGAGGTAGGTAGGGCCGTAATACTTATCAAGAACAATGGGGGGTACATGACTCTTTAGATGTTTTTTGCTTTAATCTCTTTATAGCAACTATCAAATAAAACCTTTTTTATATTTGATTTTAAGTTTTTTATTCAACCAGTTTGTATGAATTTTTTATATTTTTTTTTAGCAAAACGTTGTTTTCAAAAGTAGGAAAAGAACATCCACATATATTTTAATAATCCAAAAACAATTAATACATAGACAGTTCACAAAATTACATTCATGACAAAAACTTTAGAAAACAAACATTGACAAAAGTGCAATAATTCATAAACGGAGCATTTGTGTTTTTGCACCATGTACATTAAACACATAGCGAGCCAATTGACTTATTACTTTAGGAAAAGATCAAGGCAAAAGTTTTCCTTGATCTTTGGCTAAAGTAATAAGGCAAAAAGTTTAGGGATGACCCTGCAAAAAGGTTCAAGACCAACAACGAGTCATTACAACGACTTGCACTAAGGGGGGGGGGGGGGTGATGTATTGGAAATTAATTCCAACACATTCCCTACTGTTGCGCAAAGTGGAGTATGAATAGTAATTAGTACTATTCCCATGTCCAGCGCGCCCCCTAGTGCAAGTTTTTATAATGACTTACGATGTAAATACATTGCGTACTAACAACGACCGCGTTGTAAAAGCATGCGATGTAATACATTGCAATGTAATGAGCCATATTCAACTTTGGGCTAAGTGAGACCCCACCTGTGACCTGTCACTCGATAGGCATAGGCTGGGGTTGCAGGAACTGCCTGACCACGTATCTCTGACTCAGGTTGATGGGGAGGTCATCTTGGGTGAATCCGACAGCAATGATATGACTTAATTAGAACTCCTAAAAATAATATGGCAGTCACTGGTATAATTTTTAACGCTATTCTCAACATTATGCATAAAGTTGTCACAGTGTGCATCGACATTGTCATAGTTCGAAGGATAGTCTTTGTAGTGCACAGATCCTGCCGTGCCTTGACCTGGCTCCAGACACACTATAGGGGGGGTGGAGACAGCATTGTGAGAAGACAGACACAGCCCTATTCATGTATCAGTGACAACTCCTTCCACCACTCTAGCTCAAGAAGGCCCATCAGCCTGGTGATGGGCCATCAGGATATGCAGGGCACACCTCAACTGCCTTTTTTTGACTGTCTAGGGTGAATGCACAAACAAGCCGCTGTCAGTCTAAACCAGACGTGGATTCCACAGGCCGGCAGATGCACTGGATGGTTAGACAAGAAAATGCCCATTTTCTAAAAGTAAAAAGAACAGATGATGGACGGAATGCCCAGTCAATCGAACATTCACCCCAGTCACAGATCCGGATTAAATCCATTGTTTTTTGGCATGCCACGCCATTACAGTATAGACCCTGCCATATGCAAATCAGTCCTTGTCCTGTTCCCCATGGTAACAGTCCAGCCCGAACTTTCTAAAAGTGGCATTTTCAAACACAATTTTAAAACCATAGTCACTAAAATATATATTTTTAAATCCTGAGCTCAGGGTGCCCAAACTCCAAATTTGTAGCTGTTCCCAATTGAAAGTTACATTTGTAAAATATTATAAGGCAGCTCCAATGATAACCTATGGAAGAGCTATTCCTTGCAATGGTGAAAAACAAAATTGGCAGCATTTCACCTTTAGGACATGTAAAACACACCAGAAAATGTCCGACCCTTCAAATACACTGCACCCTACCCAAGGGGCGACCTTGGGTCTACCTTACGGGTGCCTTACATGTAATATAGAGGAAGGTTTTGACCTAGCAAGAGGGTGCACTTTCCAGGTCGACATGGCTGTTTAAAACTGCACTCATAGACACTGCAGTAGCAGGTCTGAGACATGTTTGCAGGGCTACTCATGTACCTGGGACAATTAGTGCTACAGGCCCATTATTCTGGGAACACTTCTGGACTGATGACATTCTGCCAGGAAGAAGAGTTGTTGTTCTGCCAGAAGGGAATGCTACTTTGCTGCTTGCTTTGCTGTGTTGGTCTGCTGCCACCTGCTTCTTGCCTGGGAGTGAGAGGACTGGACTTTACTCTCTGCAGGCTGCTTTCTAAGGTTCTCAAAGAGCTTGACTGAGCTTGCCTCCTGTTGCTCAAGTCTCAGGGCTCCTCTGCTGTGAGTCCTGACCTGCCAAGTGGTGCCAAACCCAGTCCTCCTGGACCCCTGGAGGTTGTTTGGTGCTGCAACCAAGGAACCAATGCATCGACTCCACAGTGTCTGTTCGGAACTGGCGCATCCCTGCAAAACCAACGCATTGCTGCGGCCTGCACCGAAGCCGCTGACACCACTCGCCGAGTGTGTGATGCAACGACTATGACTTCAACGCAGCACCCGGCCCACGTTCCATCGGAGTTGGACTGAACTTTTGGATTGTCCCAGTCAAGCATGCTCAGATAGCCCCAGTTGGCGCTATAGAATTCTAAGCACTGCATTTTGATTTAATCTTTGAAACTTCATATCTTGACTTGTGTGTTGGATTTTTGCCTTTTTCATCTTGATTTACTCAGATAAATGTTGGCTATTTTCTAAACTGGTGTGGAGTACTTTTGTGGTATTTTCACTGTGTTACTGTGTACGTGTGCACAAATACTTTACACATTGACTGCTCTGTGCCAAGTTACTAAGAGAGTGATGCAGTTTTAAGCCTTTGAAGAATTAACGTTTTCTCCAGTCTGCAACCCTTGGTGACTCCTAGTCCATTATCATTCTGATGGAGTTGGCCTAACTGCCAGGGCAGTCGACCGTGAATCTGGGGAACTGGGTTTGTGTCTCGGCAATGATGTTGAACATCCTGTGATTCTGGGCAAATCATATAATCTCCACGTGCCTAACAAAAATGAATGAGTCCTCATGTAACATAACTGGTGTTATGTAAAGTGGTCCGATACCCGATGACGGGTCAAGTTTGCGCTATATAAAACTCTGTAAAAAAAAAAAAAAGTATGAAAGCAGCAGGCTTTGCATGCAATCTTTGCATGAAGACCTGCCTAAGGGCCCCTGACTTATGGAACACTTCTGGTTGAATACCTGCATGGCTGGACTGTACTCCACTTCACCTACTCCCCCCTTGGCCATAACCATGTGAGAGAGTTTGGTCTTCCTTACTTTAACTAATGAATGCACAAATTGACTTCTTGCCCGTGTGGAATGCCTGTTTTTTGTCCATCTTGTTCATTCCCAGTTTAATAACATTTCCTGGAGCCACGTCACTCCTGTGTTCTTATTTGTTCCGGAGTTCTCCGGCAAGCTATACTGCATGTGGTTGCCTGGCAAGAGGATACCTTTACCCAAGCCTTGCGGCCACTTAGTGCCTCTTTCCTTGTTGAATTACTCTGACTTTGTACTCAGTCCCTGTTCTGTTGACTGGGTTCATCCAGTTCTGTATCCTGATGAATAACTCCACTTGATTCCAGGTTCAACCGTGGGCGCTTTCATTTCCTCAGCAATCTACGTATTTCATTTTGATACTGAAATAGCAGACAGTTCCCGTGCTCAGTCCATCTTTTTTCATCTTAACAACGACCGTACAAGTGACGGCCTGGTTAAATGAACTGTCGATGACATATACTGCAGTAAAGATGTATTGGGGCATATTTACAAGCCCCTTGCGCCGCCTGGGCATCACTTTTTGTCACGCACCGGTGGCGCAACCTGATGCCCCATATTTACAATGCCATGTAAAGCCACCCTGCGTGGCTTTTCGTGTCCTTGTAAATATGACCACTTCTCACGCAGCACTTTGGTTGGAAGGGCGTGACATGGGCGTTGCTGTGCGTGTTCTCTAGAAATCGTAAACCTGAAAATGCGTCAGTATGCTATGCCACCCCAGGAAAGGCGTAGCGAGGTGCAACAAGGAGAAATGTTTACATTTCTCCTCGTTGTATCCTCTTTCTATACGTGCTGCATTCTGCAGCACATCTAAGAGGAGAAAAACACCTCTTGTGATTTTTTGTGCACAGGAAGGTGTCCCTCCCTGCACAATAACAATTTCCCTGCAACGCAGGCACCGTTGCACCATGGCGCAAGGGTGCCTGCGTTGGCGCATGGGAGCTAATTGTGTTCCAGAGCAGGGGAAAGTACAGCAGTGCCTCATATTGTTGTAAATGTGACGCATCCTTGTGCTTTAAAGTGCCGCAGCGCAGTACAGCCAAAGAGCTTATGGTGCCGCGCTGCAACACTTTCTTGTAAATAAGGCCCATTATATTTAGCACAACACAGAGTCAAACAAATTAATGATATTGAGTTTATTAATTGTCTCTGTGAGAATTTTGTGAGAACCTCTTACTTGGTGAAGAAGCAAAAATCCTTCGACATCAGTGTTTGACGGCAAGATAGCAGGAGCCTGGAAAACAAGAGGGACACAAGGTTAGAAAGAAAAACAGATGTGATCAAATAGCAGAAAGTGAAGATGGACCATTTGGGAAGAGAATGTAAAAAGAAGGGCGACTAATCAGTAGGCAAGAGGATAGATAAAAATTGACTGTAACATCTAGAAACTGAGGTGCATATGTTCAAGCCCCTGTCGCCACTACAGCGTAACCTTTTCCGACGTTGTGGTCGCATAGGGGCTTAGCCTTATTTACAAGGCAGCGTTAAGCCACTTAACATGGCTTAATGCTGCCTTGTGAATAAGGCCCCCTTTCACGCTATGGTTAGCATGAAAGGGGTGGGCAGTGGGCGTTGCGGTGAGTGTTCCACTGCAACACCCATTGATTTTGACGCACCCCCTATGTACAAGGGCAGCGTACATAGGAGGCAGCGCAAAAATTAGGACCAGGGAAAGCCTGGTCCTAACTTGCCGAAATGAGGGGAAAGCGATTTCTCCTCGTTTTTGCTTTTTCCATGACATGGATTGTTTAAGTACAGGAAGGACCCCCTTTCTGTGCATAAACAATCTGTAAAAATAATGCAATTTTGTGACTTTCATGTGTGCTGCATGAAGCAATGGAATGAATGGGAAGGGATGCGTTATTACCGATTCGGTAAATACCTATTCATAAATACCGATATTTACCGAATTTGTAATAATTACCGATTGTTTACCTACATACTATTTACCAATTCATAAATACCGAATCGGTAAAATTCGGTATTTATGAATCGGTAAATATAATTTATCTACATATGGCCCTAAATGTCTCCCAATGAAGTTGCTAAAAAAGAAGAGAGAAGTCCCATAACATAATGTCAGTTATCACTGGATGTGCATCTGTACCCCAAAGAGGGAAGAATACAGTGAGAATAACAACTAAAGAAGGGAGACAAGGCAAGAAGATAATGCAACAGAGGAAAGGTTGAGGAAACAGTCTTAGAAATTCTAACATATTTTTCTACTAATGCTTACCTGTTGTTGTTCTGAGGGAGCTTGGTGGTGGAGGAAGAAATATCCGTGCCCTGCATCCAATGGTGATCTAAGGGAACCTAAAGCGGGGAAAAGAAACCAAGGAAGTGGTCCAACTCCATTTTTGAATAGGCGAGGACACCATCTTAGTCACCATCTTTCCAGATTTATGCAGAATCATTGTCATGCAATAGACACAGATGGTATCTGATCTTATCTTTCTAGAGACTGTAAAAGTGTCAACTCACTCGGCTTATGAATTTGATGTAACACCTGATGTGACAGCAGTCTTGGACAGGTGTCTATTTTTCACCATGTCAAGGTCAAATAAGAACTAATACAGACAAATAGCCAAATTAGTGTACACTGAATTAACATCCTTTCACCTGTTCACAAGGAAACATCTGGGACGCACTCATAGATCAAAATAATCTATGCCAGACATTCCTAAACTTATTTCAGAAATTCCATTCTCTGATAAGATTTAGTTTATAAGGACTGCCACTTGAGCACTTGTCAGGAGAGGCCCTGTGCAAAGATTAACGCACAGGATTCTGCCAGAAACTCGTATACTGCCAGCGCACTTCGAATATGCTACATCTCATCTGATGAGGCAAAACAGAGTCCTGGAGGGAGGCTGCTACCACAACATGTGGTTGCCCTTCGCAGGTAACACTGCCTTTATGCCTCTGCTGATAACAACAGCGCTTGCTGTTAACAAGGTATGCAGTACGTCACATCTCCCTAAGAAACTCTAGACTGCAAGTTGCTCTACTCTCCATGCTTTCATACATGGGATAATGGGAACATTATCTCCAAAACAATGTTGTAACTCTAGAGGTTAAATGCAAAATGTCATGATATAGAATCAAGGGCAAAGCCATTTGAAATAAAGGCATAATAAGTCAATTTAAAAGTTTAGCTGTCAGTTAATGTATACTAAAATGCTTATAATCTATCTGCTGTCTGTATCTCCAATCCCCCATGGTCCTGTAATTCATCCTGAAGGTGAAAAAGCAATTTAATCAGTGGCGGTACGTCCATTGGGGGCGTTGGGGCGTTGCCCCCTCGCCCGCGCTCACAGCTCCCTCGGCGTCTCTGAACTTAGTTTACTTAAGTTCAGATCGCCGAGGGAGAACTGACAATCATGTCAGTCAGCATGACGTCGGACTGCCCACCCCCTTCAGAGTCTGAAGGGGGTGGGCGGTCCAGCGTCATGTTGACTGACATGCATTGTCAGACCAGCAGCCAGGGACAGGCAGCAGCACAAGTGCGCATGAGTGGGGAAGGTGAGTGAATTTTTCACCCTTGCCCAGTCATGCGCACTTGGGTTTCCACTGGCTTGTGCATGCCCATTAGGAGCCCCTCGGTCTCCTAATGGGCAGGCGGCGGGCAAAGAGCAACTGTGTCCTAAGCCAATCCTGGCGCTGCAGCAGTGCCAGGATTGGCTGAGGAGTTGTGTGTCACTCCAGTCCTGTTCCAAGAGGCGCCATTGCCAACGCGGACCAGGAGCAGAGAGAGACGGTCAGGTAAGTTTTCATTTTTTACATTTTCTCCCTCGGCTCCCCACCCCCGCGAGTACTCACTGCGAGCCGCGACTGCTCTTGTTGTTGGAAGAAATAGTGTTTTATTATTATTTTTTTTATTTCTGTGCTAGGTGTGTCAACGTTACTTCAGTACAGGTGACCGAGTGACTTGGGGCAAGTTGTTTTAATGTAAAACAAAAAATTAGGTTTGTTTGAAATGGAGTATTTCGGTATGGTTTCTAGGGCGTGAGCGTCACAGTTCTGAGCTTTTTAATTTTGTCGGTGTTGCGATTATAAACAAACGACTGTTCACCTCGTTCCTATCTGTGAAGTAAGTTTAATGCATCATTAAAAAGTCTGTGTAAATTGCCAAGTTTATCCTAAGGTGTGTGTGTGGGCAAATTTAACGAAGTGAATTTAGTTTGTGTTGTCTGAGAAAGAAAGTGACAATGTCTTGTTACTATGATTACATTTAAAGTGTTTCACATTTGCTGTGACAATTACGAAAGTAAGGTATACAGATTATGTGTATGTTGTCGTGAGATTAGATTTATCTATCGTTAGAACCGACGTGTCAAGAACGAGTTGAATGTCATCGTACTCCGTTACATATCAATATGTAAAATAAAATCTTAATAGGGTTTACTTCTTTGTAAGACTATTTCATAGCTGCCAAGGTTTAAGACGGCTTTAGTGTGACATTTTCATTATAATTACGAGTGACATTCAACGACTATGAGTGACACTTTCTCGCAAGCAGAAATCAAGCTATGAAGACATGGGAAACGTATAAATATCAGAAATTGCACCCATTTGAGCAACTAGAAACTCTAAGAGATTTTAAAACTGATTCAAAGCACCAGAAACATAGCTGCCAAGTTTGCAGACTACTCAATTGTGTCATTTTGGTGGTTTTAGTGTGCATATGAGCAGGGCTATTGGAATTATGCGATTTTGTGGCTGCAGTGATTTCCGCATGATTGTAGATTTTCCCCATTTGCTACATAATCCATAGTCTGCTACATAATCTGCAGATTTTAACAAAAAAACTTGTTTCTAGCTCAAGCGGTTCAAAAGTTAGTAAAAACACAGCAACAGCTGTTGCCGAGCATAATGCCACATGACTTACTTTTCTTGCTGCATAATTTATTCAACCCTGCTGCATAATTTGACCTTCCCTTGCCTCATAATTCCAGTGGCCCTGCGTATGATTGACATTCTACTGTCAAATGAACGACACTCTGAGTGACACTTTCTCACAAGGAAATTAAAGCAGTAATTAACCATTACCAAGATCTGTGAAAAGGCTTCTGGTCTTCGGAGTGTCAGATCGCTCCTGTTCTCTCTTCACACTGCTTTCATCCGCAGTCTTTCACAGTTAGCCACTTGTTGCCTCTTTTTTTTCTCTGCTTCTTTTTGTAATCCTTAATCTTGTGTAATCTCTTTCCTCATCCTCACCTGTTTTTCACTGAGTCCTGCATGCACCACTTGTATGGGCCCATCACCACATATGCACCCACTCTCTCTTTCCTTAACTTTAAACACACAATTTTAGTTTTTATGCAATCAATATTTCAGAATGTGCATATTACTCCTTCACACACTTATTTCTAAAATAGAAATCACAATTGACATATATGTGAACATCTCTTCGCAGAGAAGTCAAGGGTTTGATATGCCAGTGTAGATTTTATGGGCCCATTATGATTATGGATTTGATACCTTAGCTATATAATCTCTCATCTACAGCCTAAATTGAAGATTTTAACAAAAACCATCAGAAAAAGGATCAAATGTTACTAAAAATGCAGTAATATGTTGCTGCACAGTGGATGGCCCTTCACATAGTGGTAACATGTGCAGAAAGTGACATAATAATGAAATACTACCCTGCATTACACTGTAAAGTGTAGTCAACCCTGCTGCATAATTTGGTACTTCCTGTTGCATAATTCCAGAGGACCTGATTAAAGTGCTGCTGCTCTTCCGGTCCTTGAGAGAGGTGGAGAGAAGCAAGGGAGAGAGATGGGAGGGTAATAGGGGTCATAAGGAGGAGGCTGGGGCATTGCTGGGTGTATTGCATTAATAACCTGCCTGCTTCCTTATATTTGCTTGAAAATGCTCCATTTATCCTCTATTTTTTCAAAATTTTCTCGGGGGAGAACCCCCTAACCCCCCGAAGGTTGTTTAGTGCAGAACTGTCATAATTTAACGCCTTACCACTTTCAAATGTCACCAGCCGCCACCGAATTTAATAACATTGCCTGAATGAGGGAGACAACTCTCAAACTGCTCCATTACCTCCCCCCATTTCACACTTCAGGGTGGGATTGGTGTGGGTACATATTTGAACACAGACATTATCAAAGCCAATTTGTCAGCTTTTTCATTAAAAGAAGTAGCACTAGTCAATTTAGAAAGAAAGTCTCACAGTGAAGCAATATCTTGGACTACAACAATATGGTAGGTCGGAGTGCAGTCTCTTTTCTGAAAAAAATACATTAGCAGAGTTGAGATGTATTGTCAAAAATGAGTGATATGAGCCCAGACTGATCATTCTTTTTTTGGGACATTTCCCACAGGTGCTGGAGCCGAGCCATTGCAAGCCACCTTTTGAAGGACCACGGCAGGCTTTGTCACTCTACCCTTCTTTTTGGGTTTATTACAGCAGGCACAGAGGGAGCATAAGATAGAAAAAGACAAGCATTGGCAAGGCCAATAGGTCTCACCTAAGAAGAAGAAAAATGGCACCTCAATCCCAGCATGAGAAGCAGAAGGACACTAATTATACAAAAACTTCCAATCAGAACTTGGACCATGCTCTATTGAAGGGAGAAACAAATGAAGAGAAAATGAAACCAGCACACGTTGACCAATCAGGAGTCATCAAACAAGAGTGAAAATTAAGTCAACAAATGGTAAGTGGTGGGCAGGGATCAAGCCCTCTTTAAGTCAACAAAATGTATTGCAAGCATGAGCACATGTACTTCCTCAGTCAGAAGATGAAGGGTTTTTTTGTAAGTAGGAAACTGAAAAGGAATACACAGAATAGCAGTACTTTTGACACAGGTTCTGTG
The DNA here is from genome assembly GCF_964204655.1 of Triturus cristatus. NCBI lineage: Eukaryota > Metazoa > Chordata > Amphibia > Caudata > Salamandridae > Triturus > Triturus cristatus. The sequence goes on along the minus strand of NC_140583.1, from coordinate 532,836,300 downwards.
TTTTTCATCTTTAAGCAAGCCTATGTGCATGCACGTCTTCATTTTCAGAACAAAAAACATCTGTAAATCGAACTTAATATTGTCATGACACCTAAGTGAAACAACTAAACACACATAGCAAGTTAGTGTATAGTGCTGCTTCAGTATGACACGATAAGGCTTCCAATTAGCAAGAATTTATTTTAAAACAAAAGCCATAAATTAGCTATTAATGGAGCCATTCAATGTAATAAAAAAAGGGGTTCTCTTTGCCCAGTCCCATATCTCTAACAATCAACAGTAGTATGTCTATTTGTTTGATGATGGAAGCTGAGGCTTTGAGATGCATTGTGGCATCATTCTCCAGATGGCCTCTTTAGAATATTGTTGTATCACCAAAGTAATAACTCTAAGGAATGCACATAAGTTACATGTGCCTCTGCACTACTTGATACTTCATCACCATAACCTAATGATAACACACGTACCATTCATGAGATGCCATTAGGCAGAACCGTGTACATACACACAAAACAGCACAATAACACCATGCAGTTGGGCATCAATGTGCTTATAAAAGTGTCATTCATCAGACATGTCTCAACCGCCTAACAACAAAAATGAAGACAGAACTTTTGTACATACATGCAAGAAAGGTCACATATATAATTAACTGGTTATTGAGGCATACAACACCATTTGATATATCAATTTTTTACCCCATAGACATATTTGCCAGGCAATGAGCAGTCGCACCAACTGAGAACTACCGATGCCAGATTTTAGGAAAACTACATTTATCTAAATGGGGATTTGCAAAAAATCTGGCATTGATCCGGCTCTTCAGGAGCGACTTTGGAGAACACTGATCTAGAGTAACGCAAAGCAGCGCAAATCACTGCCTTGCGCTATTCTGCAGCAGGGAGGAGTTCCATGGGTGGAACGTGGGTTAACCCTAAAACTTATTTAAACTAACATACTCCAATGATAGCCCAACTCAACAAAAAGCAAATCACACCCCGGTCTGAGAACCAAATGGTTCGAACGTCGTACCACAGACTGCCAAAAGGTATGGTGCCATGCTACCAGCAACTTTGTGCTAAGCATGGGCTGATTAATAATGACATTATATGAATTGCACAATATTTCCCCTGAATTTTTTTCAGCCTTATTTGTGTCCTCATGTTTTTTGAGAAAAAATGATGCCCTGTGGATATTATTCATGCATATTAATCACTGGGTAGTTAGTTACCTCGACTGATACTGATTAATATAACTCCAGTCTGAGCACGCTTTTGAAACGTCGTCTCAAACACATATAGGTAAATATGTCTAAAACATGCACGTCTCTGTATGCCCATAAAGATATATATATAGGTATGTGTGGCTGCTCGATGAACACTGCTCATTCTGTGCTGATTCAGTGTGTAGCTGCTAGTTAGCTGACAGTTGCATTGTACACCAGAGCCAAGACGTGAGTGCAGTGCAGTGTACTAGGCCTGACAAGTGAGCTTTAAATGGTGCTCAAACCTGATAAGAGAACATTCAGAGAAATGCACTCATAAACACCCTTTTCATTGGCAGCATAGAAGGACAGTTGTTTTCTGGAGCCAGAACTTCCGTTTTCCTTCCCTCGCCCCCTCCCTCCCGCGCTTTCCTCCCTTCGTCAGCATCTTTCCCATGTGGGGCATGCTTGTCTGCTTGAAATACATGGAGCTCCTGAAAGCAGAATTGACAACGGCTGTTTAGATGCAGCTCTGTGCTCGTGCTCAATTGCAGTACTCAGCCTGGGTTTGTGACTGTGCCCCTGTGGGAAGCAGGGATGGGCCCAGATCAAGGCGATTACTGTAACCCGCTGACGCCAGCAGCTCTTCAGGCCTGGGGGCGCCTTCCAAGGAGCATACAAGACACAGATGTTACCACTGTACCTTGTGTAAAAGCAATAAAAGTGCTTTATTTCTCAATTCATTGACTTTGTGGTTATGTTTTAATAATTTCTCCTAGAGGCGCTCCAAGCTTCACGTATCCCTTTCATTCTTGCACCTTCTCCAGTTTCTTTTCATGCACTGCCAGTGTACAGGGGCCCAAGTAGACCCGAACTTCGAGGTGGGGGGGCTGGCCCCTGCACTGGTCGCACACGGTGCAACAGGCTTCATTGGCACCCCTCCTCCATTTCCTCAACAATGTACCTTATCTCTCTATAGCCCCTTTCTGACAAACATTTTTTTATTTTTATAGGGCTACTCGTAGATGACTCACACTCAGTTCTGTGATCTGCATGGTACACATTCCTTGTAGCAGGCACATTAACCCTCAGCCTGTGTGGGTGACAGGAGTGCCCATGTGAGTGCATAGTGAGCGATGCGACAGTGTGAGAGTAGGGTGAGAGAAGTAACTGCAGGGTGAGTGAGGTGACCATATGAATTTGGGTGCGGCTGTAAGTGCAGAGTGGGACGAATGATGTATGGTTAGTGATGGGCTTGTTTGAGTGAGATTGCAAAGTGAGCAGTGAGGGGGACAGGTGAGTGAAGTGTCCCATGTGTGCAGGGTGAGTAGTGTGCTCGTGTGACTGCCGGGCGAGGTACAGAGTGAACAGCGCAAGTGCATTGTGAGTGCAGAGTGACCATTGTGAGTGCAGAGTGAGCGGTGTGCTCATGTGACCGCAGGGTAAGTGGAGGGAGAACGGTGTAAGTTCATGGCGAGTGGCATAAGTGCTGTGTGGTCATTGTGAGTGCAGGGTGAATAGCGTGAGTGCATGGTGATCAGTGTGAGCGCATTGTGATTGCTGTGAGTGCAGGGTGAGTTTGAAAGCGAAGGGCGAGAATGAAGAGTGAGTTCTCTGAATGCAGGGTGCATTCCCAGACACTTGAACTAACTCAGCATGTTATTGAGGACTGGCGTAGGGTTTCAGATACCAGTTAAACTGTTGCTATTATGGCATTATTCAGGGACAGGGCTGGACTGTCCGTATTGGGCACTGGGCGTTTTCTTGGTGGGCTGGAAAGGTGGGAGCCAGTTTTGGACCGATGGGTGCCATTTTTGGTACAGTAGGCTGGTTTTTCATCAGTGCTGCAATAGCACCCAATGTACCAAAAGCAACTGCAGTGTTTTCCATGTGCACCTCAGCCCCGACCTCCACCGCGGCAAGTCCAACTCAGTTGCCAAGGCCAGTTTGCGTTCCATGTCCGGCCCTGTTCAGGGATCGAGAGTGGAGGAAGTAAATATTGTGCTCATCCTGCAACAAACGTCCAGTCTTGTGGTTAGGGTTTCCAGCTCATTATATTGATGTCCCAGACATTACAAAAATATTATTATTATGTGTTCTTATATAGCGCTCAACTTACCCTTGGGCATCTTGGCGCTTGCATTGGGAACCCGTCCTGGTTTTTCCCTGTGAGATAACCCATACTGGGCATCCCCAAGGTGAAAGCCAGGCATCCCGCCGCGGGGGGGGCCGTTGTGGAGATTAAGCAAGCTTGTTGCCCAGAGCTGCATAGTGTGAACTCGTGCTTAGAGTAGGCACCGAAGCGAGAATTATCAAGTCCGTGGACAATTGGGCTCCGGACCCTGCCGCGTCGGGAATTGAACCCTGGTCCCGGGTCTGACCTCTGCTTCAGGGTATGCCTCCTCTAACCAGTGAGCTACACTTCTCCACTATAAGCAAAATAAGCAGTCACCTAAAGCCTATATTTAGCACTTATCTGTGCATACTTGGAACAACAAATATAAATAGAAAGCATTTTTAATTGTGTTCTAGGGTTGCCTGAATGATCCATGACTTATAATTAAAGGGAACAAAGACAGAAAAGCCATATTAAAAGTGAATACATATGATTTTATTTATAATCCTATTTAGTGTCTGGACAAGGCCTTTACAGGCTCTTTAAACAACAAATGGCTGGTATTTTTCTTTTGGCAAACCTATTTTATATTTCTTTTCATGAAATGCGTTTTCACACTATGTCAGTGAAGCCCTCTCAGCCCTACGGGCGTTGCGTGCCTGCCAGTGTATCATTCATCTTAATGCAACAGAACTTTTCAAATTTTTGCTAATATCAGCTATCAGGTTTTCCTTGTGCCTTTTGTTTTTAAAACAGGTTTTATATAGTTTTTATGTTTTAAAAAATGACAATAAATTATGAAAACAACATTTAAATCACGTTCATGGCAAAGCTATGGCACAAACGTATAGTTTGAGGTGCATCAAGATGGGTTCTATAACTAATTGGGTGACATTTCAACGTGTTTCTCTTTCTTATGAAGGGAGGTACTAAAGACTGATTTACATGTTTTAGTCTTGCATCTGTTGCGGAAAGGCCTATTGCGGACAGGACCGATATTTACAGAGGGGTTGGGGCCAACCTTTGTTTACCATTGGTTGGCTTTGTTGTGAGTCAGATTATCTTTAATTCAACCGTCTTCCTTCCTCTTCTTGTGTTTGTCCCTGGCCTGGAGCGTAAGCTGTATGCCATCTTGTTGAAAGGCCGACCTGTATCCTTTCACGACTGAGCTTCAGAGAACTACTTTTTTTCTTTTGCTGTTAGCATTTCCTAGTGTGCTTCTTTTCCATGTCATCCCCACCCATGGCGCTCTGTCAATTCTGCCTTCCAAATTTCATCTATTGATTTCCCAATCGTCTCCATCCTAATTTTATTTTTCTTATTTAGTCTCCATCAGCTAGCTACTACCTTGCTCCCAACTTGCTCTCCTTTGCTCTTGCTGCACGGTATGTTTATTTTTACCCCTGTCACAGCCCACTCCACCTTTTCTCTACCACCTTCCCCATCTTGTTCTTTTTAATGTTTTTTTAATTCTTTTTTTGTGAGTCCAGCAGCTGCTATTTGCTGCCAGGTCACTCCTTTCTCAAAATGCATTTTTGTGCACATTCTATTTTTTTTTTTAAGTTTATCACTCCAAGATAGGGGTCCACCATCTTAAAACGGTAAATAAGAAACCCTAAAATGACAGCATCTTCATGACTTATGCTTGTGCATATGTGGTGATGCATTCATGCTTATGCATCATGACTCATACTCGTGTATGTGGAATGATGCAAAAACGTAGACACACTAGCACACTTTTTTTTTTTGTCATGCTTTTCAGTGTTGTCCAAAAAGCATTAGCTTTGCCAATGAATGTGTACTGGCAAAGCCAAAACACAAGACCTATCAACTTTGCCAATGCCTTTCGTTACAGGCTTACAGTCTAAAATAGTTTCATGTCTCTGGTGAAACTTTCCGAAGCTGAACAAACTTTGCCTGAGTGAGAAATGATGGAGTAAATTGAAGTGTATCTTTCATCTTGTCTACTTGTATTCACATTTTCAACTTAGCTCTTTCTTTTATGTATGACGTGTATAAATATATATATATATATCTATATATTCACTGAAAAACCATAGGTTTCACACACGTTATAGTTAGGAATTAGCATTTAAAAAACCTTGCAAATTCACTGAAAAAACTATAGGTTTCACACATGTTATAGTTAGCTGGACATTTCACTCGTACAAAACCATTGAAATTCCCCCGTTATAGTTAGTTCAGCTAACTATAACTAGAGCGACCGCAATCCACTGCTGATGACGTCACAGATTACATCACTCATGACATGCTCAGTGACATCACTCATGACATCACTGATGACATCTCAAATGACATCACTGATGACATCACTGATGACATCATCCAGTGAATATGTGTCTTTCTGAAAAATAAATATTTTTTATATATGTATATCTAAAGGTTAATGGAAGAATAAATGGGTAAATAAGTGTCTAAATGGATGGTTTTTTTTTGTAAAATTAATTGTATAACTGACTTATTAACAGTATCTTAGTGAATACAAGTATTAGTGAGTAATGTTTAAATATTTAAATATCTGTATCAGTGTCTCACTTTGTGTATAAGTGGCTGCATGGGTTGGTGAGTAGCTACATGAGTGTGTATATGGGTTATTAGTTCGTTTTTAGAGTATCAGTATGAGTGTCTGTATGGTTCAGTGGGGGATGTTACTTAGCGTATAGATGCATGAATGAGTGACTCACTGTTTGTATGTGTTTTGAAGACAGTATGTGAGCAGGACAGTATGGGTGGATGAGTGTGTGTATGGGTGAGTAAGAGAGTGAATGACTGTCTTTATGAGTAAGTCCATATGTTTTAAACTAGTATATGTGAGTATTGATGTATATAAGTGAGGATATATGAGAGTGAGAGATTGGAAGAGTTCCTGTATAAATAAGTATGTGTTTCTATAAGTGATTTTTTTATAGAGTAAGTATGTGTACGTTTCTGTAGAAGTAAGTGTAGTGGTGTGTGTATAGCTGTATATGCAAGTAAATGGATGTTTATTTGCATGTGTGACTATGTGTGTGAGTAACTCTATGTATGAGTGTAGGTGTGTAACAGGATGTATAGGTGTATGAGTACATATGATGACTGAGTACATGTATGAGTGACTACATAGAAGTGTTGATGAATAAGTGGATGCGTATGTAGATTTTGGAATTACTGAATAAGTTGTTCTAACTGGTATTGGTATCTCTATATTTTTCAAAACTTTAGTTTGTATTTTTCAATGTGTGTATCAAAGTTTATATTAGGATAAGAGGAGGTCTGCCACTCTTACACAAGGATGATGTCATCAGTGATGTCATCAGTGATGTCATTTGAGATGTCATCAGTGATGTCATGAGTGATGTCACTGAGCATGTCATGAGTGATGTAATATGTGACGTCATCAGCAGTGGATTGCGGTCGCGCGAGTTATAGTTAGCTGAACTAACTATAACGGGGGAATTTCAATGGTTTTGTACGAGTGAAATGTCCAGCTAACTATAACATGTGTGAAACCTATGGTTTTTTCAGTGAATTTGCAAGGTTTTTTAAATGCTAATTCCTAACTATAACATGTGTGAAACCTATGGTTTTTTCAGTGAATTTGCAAGGTTTTTTAAATGCTAATTCCTAACTATAATGTGTGTGAAACCTATGGTTTTTTCAGTGAATTTGCAAGGTTTTTTAAATGCTAATTTCTAACTATAACGTGTGTGAAACCTATGCTTTTTTAAGTGAATTTCAAAGGCTTTTTAAATGCTAATTTATGAATGTAATATTATATTTTTTAAATATTTATTTTACAATAAGCTACCTATGTATATAGTTATATATTGACTGTATCCTGTAATATGGAATGGCTCAGCTCTTTTTTTTTTTGAATTTGGATAAAGTTGAACAGCATAGTTAATATCTACTATAAACTTATAAACAGTTTAATTTTTTTTAGAATTTCTTTTTTTTTTAGGGATTTTGACGGTGCGCGCACCGTGCATGCACGAATACGTGCTCCGTGTGCGCATGCGTACATGCTCTGTGTGCGCATGCCTACGTCATGCGTGCTCCGTACACGCGTGATCCTTATGCGCAGGCGCGCGTGCTCCTTACGCGCATGCGCACGTGCTCCATACGCGCATGCATGCGTGCTCCGTATGCGCAAGCGCGCGTGCTCCGTACGCGCATGCGTGCGTGCTCCATGCGCGCACGGTGCGCGCACGGCAAGTCATGTGATTATGAAATAACACTTTTCATTGGTTCATAGTAGTTTCAGTTCCAGAATCTTCCAACACCACACCCACTCCCCTCATTATTTCTTCTGATTCCCTGGGAGAAGGAGCTGAGCAGCTTTTCCAGTACTCCAGTACTTGAAAATGGCAGAGCAGCAGTCATCTTCTGGGAGTGAGGAGGAGAGCTTTGTGCCACCAAGACAGAGGAAACAAACAGACTCATTTGTTTGGAAATATTTTACTTTTCCACAGGGCCAGAAGAAGGTGAATGCCCCTAAAGTCACCTGCACTATTTGTGGAGTGGTCTTATCAAGAGGAGATCCTAAAAAAAATACTCTTTTAGTATCTACTCTATGTTAAGGCACTTTAGTAGAATACATCCTGTGGCTTATGCTCGGGAGTGTACTCGAGCTGCGAGAGACAACCCTCCAGCAGCTCAGCCAGCAGCTCAGCCGAGCACTTCAGCTGCGGCCGCAGCTTCACCTTCTTCTCGACCTCTGGATATCCACCCTCTGTTCCAGAGGGTTCATATACGGTGCAATATGTGCAATGCTGTTCTCTCTTATGGTGACACCAGCATTAACCTAATAGAGACCAAGATACAGCAGCACACATGCCCCACCCCATAACTTTTGGTTTTTTTTGTTCCTCTGTGCCTCAATTAACACAACGGCTCTTTTTAGAGCCAACCAACATCTAAACACTTGCACTTGATTTTTAATTCTATTTTTTTTAATGATTTTTTTCTGCCGTGCGCGCACCGTGCGCGCTCCCCGCGATTTTTTGAAAAAAAATTAAATGTTTTTTTCACCCTTTGGGGTCCTTCAGGGACCCCCTGACAAAGGCTAGGGGGTCAGGAACTCTCTACCCTGCCCCCTTTTCACGTTCTCCACCTTTCTTTTTCCCTGTCACACACACAACACACAAAATGGCGGCCGACACTTCCTGATTTCGACCGATTCAAATGTTGACTGACATGCAACCACCAATCAGAATTACGCTCGCGCACGTTATGGTGCGCGCACCGTGCGTGCATGGTGCGTGGCTATAGATATTTATGTACTTTTAACTGCAATTTTCTCAGGAACTACTGAACAGATTGACACCATATATGCAAAAGGCACATGCCTGACCTGAGGACTACCTCTTTGCCAAATTTCAAGTAATTCTGTTCAGCTGTTCGGGCTGTACCTTCGACTAAAGGTCCTATGGGAAAATGCATGGGGAAAACGCGTTTTGGGACTCCCCTTTTTTCTCACCCCCCGCTTGACGAATCACCCCGAGACTTTCAGGGTAGGAGCTGAGCGGAGCGCCCCATTAGTTTTTAAAAATTCGCGAGGATTCGTCAACCGGCGTCAAAGGTATTCAAAATAGAATTTTGAGATTTCCTATGGAAACACGGTCCTAACTATAACTATCTACTGGCGACCACCAGTAGATAATATATATATATATATATATATTTTTTTTTTAATATATATATATAGATATATACTCCTTAGAAACTCCTACAGAAGGGAGCAGAAGTGGGCACTCCAGGCAAGTCAAGTAATTTCTTTTATTTTCACAATGCGAAGTCCGTCCTGACGCGTTTTGGCTGCTCAAAGTTACATTCTGTTGGAAATCATTCAAATTTAAAGGCACAGTACATCATAGACATAGAAAAAACAACCTCTGTTACTTCTCATGCCCTAATAATTATACATACTGTGTTTTAAACTGGCTAAATACATATTAATTTTATAATCATTTTTATATTTATACTCTTTTTTAAATTTGTATAAAAAAAAATGTATATAAAAAAGAAGCCGATTTAACATTTTAATTCGTCCTGTATCTCCTACTTTGTCCTGAGGAACCTTTTGGAAGCAAACTCTTGGGTCAGTGCCCTAACCAAATAAAAGCATCATGGGACATGACGGGAATCATGCCAATGGTTTCTATTGAATAATCCTGGCCAGCCCAGAGCATGCCGATCATTGTCAATAAACTACACACATCATACATTATACAAGCTATATATGAGAGGATATAAATAAATACATTGATAATGAATCCAATAAGTCAATTACCATAAAATGTATAACTCTATAATTCATATATAGGTATATTCATATCAAAACACTATATACAAATATATAAATTCAATCCTTCTCAATATATAAATATCATAAATAGCTATAAATATATGAAACATATATAGTGCGTAAAGTATCAGAGTGCAAGATTTCACTGCCAATGGATCATAGATGCCTAAAGTGCTTTTGTGCAAAAATTGATTATTTTCTTATTGCACAGCCTTCATCACAAAAACCTGTTCAGACCCACCCATTTTTAAAGAGAAGACATAGTACTAGACAGCGTGAGGGGACCATGGGGATATGTGATAAACAATCATCCCAAATGTACTTCTAAATCCTCATTCCTGTTCAGCTCATTTGGAAGTTTTGTATTTAAATCCAAGCTATATCTGGATTCTAAGCGTCTCAAACTCATGGTTATATTGCCTCCTCTTATGTTCAGGGGGATTCTATCCACAACAAAGAACATCAATAATCCAGGATCACTTTCATGTTTGTCGTAGAAGTGTTTTGCTACAGAGTATGTGAAGTCCTGATTCCTAATCATCCATTGGTGTTCCAATATACATTTTTTAAGGGCGAAAGATCATGCTCTCCACAGACATCAGGGGACAGGGACAGCTGAGTACATAAATGCAATGATCAGTATTGCAATTGAATAAACCATTTATCTTTTTAGTGTGACTATCACTAGATTTAAATGTGAGGACATTTTTCACCATTCTGCAGGCTTTAGAATGATTTCACTTGAAAAACCCTTTCATGGTAGATAACCAAGTATCTGGTTTACGGCTTCCATTGAAATAACAGTGTGTCAGATTATCACCCAATGTCCTCCCTTTTCTGTAAGTCACTGGAGGTGCCATCAGTATATCTTTACCAATTACGTTGTCATTCTTGACTACCTGCCAGTGTCTTCTCAGGATTTTATATGCTCTGGGAGGCATTTGATTAAAGCAAATGATGAACTTTGGCAGATGTGCCTTCCTTTTGAACTCTATAATTGGGATAAAGCAGCTGGTTTCTGGTAATATTATCTGACTTACGTTTGGTCTCAACTAACTTTTTCGGGCAAAATCCCCGTTTGCTAAACCTCTCATTCATTTTTTGTATCTGCCCTTGGAATTCCTGTTCCTGGCTACAAATTATTTTAAGCCTTAATGTCTCCCCATAGGGTATACTTTCTTTCAAGTTGGTCGGATGTTGGCTTTTGAAATGTAGTGTACTATTTCCAGCTGTCATCTTGTGATATACTGTGGTGTTGATTTTGCCCTCTTTTACTTGTAGCAAAATATCCAAAAAGGTGATCTCGCTAACACTCATATGTGTGGTGAAGTGCAAATTATATGGGTTCTTATTGAGGATTTTAACATATTCTTCAGCCTCCAGTCTGAATATATATATTTATTCACAGAATTTTGTTTTTTTACAGGGACGTTATAGTTAGGCTAAGGTTTTACTTGTACACAACCAGTGAAATTCAGCAGTTATAGTCAGCTGAGCTAACTATAACTTGCAACCCATGCAATGCACTGCTTATGATCTCACATATTCTATCACTCATTACATGGTCAGTGACTTCACTGATTAAAGATATCATTCAGTGAATGTGAGTGTTTTTGAAAGGTTTATGTGTGTTAAACAAAGAGCATTTAGGAGTAGTAAAGTTAGGATTCCTAAAGTTAGGATTCCTAACTTTACTACTCCTAAATGCCTTTTGTGAATACCAAAAATCATAAAGTTAGGATTTTGTCTAATTTTAGGAGTAGTAAAGTTATGAATTCTAACTTTACTACTCCTAATTGCCCTGTGTAAATACCGAAAGTCGTAAAGTTAGGATTTTGTCTCAGATTACTTTTGTGAATCGGGTCCAATGTAATGATTTCAATAATGCCTACAATGTACGGTGTGTCTCAACCCCATCCTGATACTGCTACCATCAGTAGCACCAGATCCTTCCTTTTTCCTAACCTATGTTTTTACTGACATATCCGTACATAAGAGGTGTAATAAGCTAATAACATTCAAGTCATAGACCTTATTTTTCATTTTCTTATTTTAACATCCCCTTTGTTCCAGTTTTCTCTCCATTTCACACCCACATCTACCCACATAGCCTCTCACTGACAGACAGAAGGTGCTACATGCCTCATTTGATGGACGTTGATATCAACAAAAGAGCTTCTACATATATTTATGGGGGAACATCCGGAACAACGAGGCCTGAGCCACGAGTTCCGGAAAAACGCAAGCTGAACAATGACTTACCTGAACAACGACTTTGCCTTAATCATGCATGTGCGTGGTTTAGGCAAAGACGGTCTAGTGTTCGGGATGGGTGGGGAGAGAGGAGTGTCAGAAAAAGAACAGGACAGGTAAGAGGGGTTTAAGGGGGTGGGGGTTCAGGGTAGTTTTAGGGGGTGGAGGTGTTCGGGTTAGTTTTCAGAGGTGGGAGTTCAGTGTCGTTTTTAGGGGTGGTGGAGGGTTCTGGGTAGTTTTTAGTGGGAAGGAGGGAATCGGGGTAGTTTTTATGAGGTGTGGGGGTTCGGGATAGTTTATAGGGGGTAGGAAGGGATCGGGGTAGTTTGTATGGGGTGGGGGTTTGGAGTAGTTTTTAGGGGCGGGGGTTTGTGGTAATGGTTAGGGAGTGTGGGGGGTTTGGGGTAGTTTTTGGAAGCATGGAGGGTGTATTTAGGGCTCAGGAGGACAGGGAGGGGGGGGGTGGTAAGCTTAGCCATGGATAGCTGGTTACCATGCTTGCTTTTACCAGAAAAATGTGTGGTAAATGAATGCTTGGTAAAGCAATTCATGGTAAGACGCGGTCATTGTAGAGACCACGTTGTTAAGGGACCTGCTGTATAGGAACTCTTTGTTCCGACATTCAACCATATTTATGAGGCGAATGAAAGATACACACATGACTCAGAGTTTATGGAGACTATTCATTTTGTATTCATTTGATATCTCAGGTATTATTCTCCAGACCAATGTAATGACCCTGGTTAACTCAAGAATGTCTGAAACTCACAGATTTTAGTTTTCTTTTTAACTGTCGATTCTCCCTCCAAATAGGCTTCCTGTCTGAAAGGGTTACAGTCATGTAGTTTAAAAAAATAATGAACAGTTTATATCCAGATTTGATACCCATATATATTTGAATAGTTTAGGTTTTAAAATATATGCTAGTTCTCTTCTATTTAGTTTTCCCCTTGGAGAAATGCCAGCGAAAGTGAAACTAGAAGAGGAATATATAAGCTCCTGCACTTGCTAAATTAATCATCTATTTTTTCGAAAGTGGTATCAGAGTACATCTTAGGAAGTTATGCCATCCATTTTTATGGGCCAACATTTTCATACCCCTCAGATTCTACGAAATAAGTTGAAAGGTGTTGGCTGAATCCCCACTAAGACACATTCTGAGGACAGATTTAGGAATTGTAACACCTTTCCACTTTTGTAGTCAGGACTTTGCAACAAGCACTGTTTACTCTGAGTGGACATTACATGAACCACCTTCTAACTGGACCCACAGACTCCTTGACTCCAGGCCACCTGAAACAATGTTTTTGATACTCTGTTTATTTAACAACCTGTCTTTTAGGATGCGTGTTCATATGGCTTACAAGAAAGCCATTTTTGCAAAAACGTATATGCCTAAATTTACATGAATTTTTATTCTTTGGGAAACTGTTGCCCCATTTGCAATATTTCCCTTCTAGTCTACATCTCCTTTCAAGTTTGCCTTGATTACACAGACATTATAACATAACATGTGTATTTGTAAAGCGCACATTCACCCAGAGGTCTCTTGGCGCTGAATAACAGATGTTCATTGTTACCCAACTCAGTGGTACTCATTTTATCGACTTAAGATGGATGAAAGACTGAGTGGACCCGCCAGAATTTGAACCTGTGACCATGAGGTCGAACACAGGCCCCTGCAATGGACGCATTCGTCCACTGAGCCACCAGACCCGATCCAGACACCATTATTGTTGTCATTCAGTTGGTATTCTGTGCTGGACATAACATTCATATTATTTGGACTGTATGAAGAATGAAGTCTGTGAAAAGCTGAGTTTTTCTAAAGTATCACTCATTTGGGATTCTATGCTGGACATAGCATTCATATTTCCTGAAGTGTAGAAAGAAAGATGTCTGCAGACAGCTGACATTTTATTTGACTGGTGATACAGAGCCCAGAGTGAAATGTGGCATAGCTGAGGACGGAGCTCTGAATTGATTTCTGGGTGACCTTTGCGGTACTTATCCTCTGTCCAGATGAGTGCTCAATGTGTGACTTTCTGTTTTTATGGGTTCTCCTTTAGTGTTACAGAGATCAGTGTGCTCTCATCTCTCTTCTTCCATGTAATACTGTGAGAAATTGGGTTGCTGGTTGAGTGGTGTATTAACCCTGGTCAAGCAACAGCCCCAATCCCTGTCAGGCTGAACCACAAAAGTCACTAAATTAACCTGTGCGTACCCCTCTGGTAGCTCGGTACAAAAAAAGGTGGGCTTAACTTAGAGGCAATGTGTAAAGTATATATTCAGCTCACAAACAGTAATAAAGTGAGAACACAACACAAGAATAATCCTACATAAATTTAGAAAAATAGACTAAATAATAATACATTATTTGATAGCAAAACAACAAACATCGAATTAGCAGAACCAAAGTCATGAATATTTTTCAAAGTGCTAACTGCTGACATCAATTTTCACGACCGGGTCAAATTGAAAAATATGGCAAACCGTGATGGAATGATAGTCAGATATATGAAAAGTCAATTGGGTTGGCTCTTACCTTCATACTTAGAACAAATTTCAGAAGAAGTTGTTTGAGAAGGTAAAGTTCAGTGTGGCAAGGCTTCAGGCGGTGTCTGAGGAAAAGGCGACATCATTGGGGAGGCACTGGACAAAGTCGCAGTCAAGATTTCTATATGAGGACTTAGTCCCTTTTTTGGAAGTCAAAAAACTCCAGCGGGATAAAGCTGATGAGAGTTCCACGAGGCTGGATACCCTTTTGGCAAAGGAGCTCTGAACAGGATTTGCTGCTGTGGAGAAGAGCGTAGATGTGGGTGGGTGGATAGATTTGCACATTGGTCCTGATCTCCTCCCGGTTCTGGGAGCAGTTTATAATGACAAAAAGTAAGATTGTGGCTATCTGGTCACCTTTAACACCACCATGAAGAGTCCAGGAATAGAGGGGCACCACTTGGCGGGTTAGAACTCACCTAGGGTGAATCCAGGTGTGGGTTTAAGATGGTTGGAGCCTTTTCTGTCCCTGAAGCTCTGATCAGGAGGCCAGCCAACTAGCCCTTGAAGCCACACTGGTAGTCCTAGTTGTAGCAATAGAACTGGGCTCAAGCAGAGGGGCAGGCTTCTTAAGGTTCAAGACCTGCTGCAGGCAGCAAAGCAGTCTTTCCATGTGCAGCAAGGCAGTCTTCTGAGGTACACATCAGGCCACAGCAGCAGGCAATCCTCTGAGAATCCCAGGAAGTGAACTGAATAGTTGGTCTGATTGTCCTATTTTTATACCTGGTGCCTTATTTGAAGACGGAGAAGTTTCCTGAGAGCTTCCTTTGAAGGGTGTGAATTTTACTTCTTCCCCTGCCCTGGCCCCAAGATGGCTGCATGAACAATGCAGGGGTGACAAGTCCTATGTGTGAAGGCAAAGCACAGCCTATTCAGTTGCAAGTGGGGTTGTGCCCAGCTCCACTTCCCCCAACCAGCCAATAATGGCCCATCCAGGCACACCTAATCCCTCTAGTGTGTGGCTATCTGGGAGGAATAAAAACAGTCCAATTGCCAACTACACCCAGTCATGTGAACCAGAAGCAGGCTGCAGGCACCAAATGGTGGGAAAATACCAACTTTCTAAAAGTGCCATTTTCAAAATTGTAACTTAAAATCCGACTTTACAATTAAAGTGGATTTTTTATTTCATTTTCTCAGACACCAATCATGAAATGTTCACCTATTCCCAATCAAAAGTTAGTACTTATTTTATGTAATAAGGCAACCCAATGCTATCATTTGGGAGAGGTAGGCCTCACAGTAGTGAAAAACGAATGTAGGTGTTAATTTTAGTTTTTCACTACCAGGACATATAAAACTTAAAAATACAGTTCCAACATTTTAATTACAGTGCTCCTTGCCTTATAGGCTACCAAGGGCCTACCTTAGTTGTATCTTATGTGTAATAAAATTTTACCATTAAGGCTGCTGGAATATGGACCCATCTTCCAGAACATCCTTGCACTCGCTGATACTTCACGAGGCCCCCTAATTTGGCCCCTCTGCACTGTTGGTCCTGAAGAAAGCCTTTTGAATAGGCTGAAACATGTAGACGGCTATTTGGATACCAAAGACCATTAACCTTGCCCTGGAACCTCAAGATTTAAATAGATCTACCTCGACGGAATAACCTAGAGGCATTTTTCTCCTACACTTTGTTATCACTTCCTTCACAAAAACCACACGATCCGCTGTAATGAGGCGTCGTAGCACACCTGGGTTGCACTCGGCCACCCAGTTGGGAACCGAATGATGAAGCATGCCATCAACTAGGTTGGTGGGTGAGGGTTCTTTTTAAAATCCTAATGATTTTTTCTTCCCATTTCCGTGGCACTGTGTTGCAGTGTCCTAGATTCCCATGTTGGGTCCGTCCCTGTTGTTGTTTGACTATTAAAGATAAAGCTAAATTTAGGAAGGAGCTGGGAACACTCATATTAAAACTATACCAATGACATAATGCTGGTGGTTCTCTGCTTTGCTCCATCTTCAGTTGCCTAAAAGCTCCATGACACTCTCTTGAGTAGCTGTGCTCTATACAAGCACTGTTAATTATTCATTCTTTCAATAAAAGAGGAGTTTAAGGGTAAGCAACAGGATTATATTGCCAAGTCAAATTGGCAGTTTAAATCTGCGTTCAGGCTGCTATGGCAGACCTGCGACATGCTTTATAAGGCTGTTTAGTGGAAGGCACAATAAGTGCTACAGCCCCACTATTAGCATTTAGTGTACAGGCCCCTGGTATATGGCATTCCACTTTCAGGCTGCTATGGCAGACCTGCAACATGCTTTAAAGGGCTGTTTAGTGGAAGGCACAATAAGTGATACAGCCCCACTATTAGCATTTAGTGTACAGGCCCCGGGTATATGGCATTCCACTTTACTAGGGACTTATAAGTAAATTAAGTATGGCAATCAGCCGTAAACAACTTTTACCAGGTTTTAGGTAGTGAGCAAAAGCACTTTAGCACTGGTTAGCAATGGTAAAGTGCACAGAGTCCTAAAGCCAACAAAAATGAATTCAGCAAAATAGGGTAGAGACAAAACGTTTCGAAGAACCCCACCTTAAGGCTAACAGTTCTAACAGATACCTTTTAGGAATATCATTTAGTTTTGTTACCTATTGTCATCAACATGATGATGACACACGTTAATCCATTTCAGTTTTGACACATCCACTATTTTTCACCTTTAATCCTGCATTTCATTTCTGATCTGTCTGTTCCAGTCATCTTAATGGCTATCTTAAAAAGCATGTGCATGTTTTAGTGTCAACAATTTTTAGTGAGAGAAGGAAACGTCAACCATGAGTTACCCTAGTGTGGTGGACAGTTTTAGAGACCGTACTCTGAACTCTGCCTCTACTGAGCCAGATTGTTCGATCCTGCAAGTGGCATCGGGTGGAGGGAGAAAAGATTAGTGAGTGCAACATTACAGCCACATTCAGGAAATGCACTGCTTTCTTTGTCTTGATTCATGAGACCTGGCTTGCTAGACAACACAACCACCTCAAGAGTACTTATCATGATCTATACTGTTTGAAAAGTGGAGACCCATGTTGCAACACACAGTGTCCAAGTCTGCCAGCAATTACCATCACTCCCAGCCAAAAAAAAGATACAGGGAATTTTTCTTCATCACATTTGTGACTCTAATCAGCTCGACCTAATGGGTATGCCAGTTCTGGTTTTATCAAACTCTGCAGCTAAGGGAAGTGATTCTAGCAAACTACTATCTTTGCGTGGTGTACCCCCAGATTGTTGCCTTTACTGCTCTTGCTGGCTTCAAAACTTTATGAATTTTACCTCGCTAGCCAGGGATAAAGTGATTGTCCTCCCCTTTCAACATGATTAAATTGGCATAACCCTAATTGTAATTTGTAACTTACCTACAAGTCCCTAGCATATGGTTCAAGATGTTACATGGGCATGTTAGTTAAATGTCACTATTGAACTGCAGCACTCTTTCTTGTATCAACTACAGTGACAGTGCAAACATGACAGCAGGCCTACCATTTGTAAACAGCAAATTCAATATATTAAAATGAACCCTTTCAACAGGACACAAACTTCCTTTAAAATATTTATAAGTCACCTCTAAGTTGGCCTCATTGCTCACAAGGCAGGGAGCAACTTATTTAAAGTAGGACATGTAAAGGTTTGCCATTAAACACATCCTTACATTGAAAAAGCCCCAAAAGCTATCTTCAATCGAGTAAGTGGCTGTTTCTTAGGAAAACACTGGGTTACCTTTTTAAATTTAATAGTGCTAATTTCAGTTAGGAAACGGCTAGAAATATAATTACAAACTCTTTTTTGCTAATTATTAAGGAAAAGGTACTTTTAGAAGGTTAACCTTTTCCTGCTTGAAGCCTTTGGAGGCCTTTGGAGGCCATTTGCATGAGCTCCAACTGTCACCTGGAAGCTGAATAGCCTCCTTGAGAAGTTGTGAGAACTGCTCACATAGCAGAACAAGGGCATTATGTGTTAAGAGGTGTTTCTTCCCAGAAGCTTGATTAACATCAAAGAGACCTGCCCTGTCGCAGGCAAATGCTAGCAGATACCCTTGCAGAACCCTACTTTATTCCCCAGTCAGGCAGGCACCAATCCCTGTGCGAGAAGAGCTAATCCCAGAAATTGGTTAGAGTGACCACAGAGGAGGGGTTTCACATTTCCCTGCCCATACTTCTGGGTTGGCTACACACACTCTGCAAAGGGGAAGAAGGATTCTGTTATCCTGGTTTTAGGTAGAGAGGAGAATTGGGGGAATATTTGCAGCAGCACCCACATGAAATGTTTCAAAACTGGGTAGGGTTACCCACAGGAACTTTAACCTATTTGGTAGAGAGGAGCCAGATGTCACAGACTGTTGCCTGGCATAAATGCGGCACACACAATACCCTTCTCAGACCACTCATGGACGTGTGAAACATCAGAAGAGGCCTGAACCTGCTGTCTGAGACGTGCCTAGATGGCAGGACCTGCTCTCACTCTTGTACCCAGGAAAGAAAGCGAATTCCAAGGGTCATAAGGCTGACATAGAGGGACCCAAAAATCTACAAGAATTCTTTCCTGCAACTGCTCAGTCGGCCAGTTCTAACTGGACCTGCTCTAAACCCTGCTAATGGCATCTGGAGTGTGCTGGTCCTGATGTCCTGGAACCCTGGGCTCTGTCAAAGTGTACTCCTAACTTCTCTTGAAACTTGGGACTTAGAAACCGTTTGGCTCCAGAGTCCCCTGTAGGACCAGGACCAAATCTTCCAGCCAATCCAGAGAATGTGCGTTGCCACTGAGTTGAGGATTCAGGCTGATACCACTGAGTGCTTTTCCACAGCAGCAAATCCAATTCTGCCAGACCATGTGGAAAGGTATCCTGTCTCATGGATTCCTGTTCTGCTTCAGCCTGCAGCCCTCTGGAAGACTCCAAGCTTCACAAAACTGACTAAGTGGAACCACAAAACAAATTATAATAATGTATATCTTCACCAGGCAAAGGCTCCAAAAACATCTGGCAAGAAACAGACCTTCCCCAGGCATGAAAGTCAAATTTCTCCAATTTTGTGATTTCCTGCCAAAAGTCAACAGCTTTACAGGGAACATGTCAAGCAGCTATCTGACAACATGGAGGCCTACTCAGCCACATACTGATGCCTTGTCCCTGAGGATTCTGGACTTCCATTTTGGTAAGGACTGATTATGAGTTTGGGGGTGTGGGAGCGGGCCGCCATGCCACCACCCCACTCCCACACCACCAGCTTGCCCGCACACCGCCTGCCAGATTACGAGTTAATTTGTGGTCTGACTGGCAGTGCTTTGATGGTCCCACGCTGGTGCCTGTTAGAAAGGCACCGCAATAGGAGCACCTAATCATGGTCGTGCACGGCATGGACTGTGAAGTCCATGCCATGAAAGAACTGAGGGTGCATGCACTCAGGGGGGCACATCATGTGCCCCCCTGCATGCTTCCCCTGGCCCAGAGGCAACAAGGGGCCCTGTATGGCCCCCTTAGTTTCCTCACTGCCATAGTTTTCATGGTGGACGCACTGCTATGAAAACGGTGGCTGTGAGGAAACTCATAATATGCTTGGGGGTGCGGTTTTGCAATTGAAAAAGAAAAGATGGTTCCTAGAAATGTAGAAGAAGTGATAGCTGAAGGAATCCAAGGGAGATGTTCAGATGCTCCAGTATATACGTGGGATTGTAGTAGTATTTGTAGTATACAACCGGAATTATTGATATTTTACAAAATTTCTTACGACAGTATACTAAAAAAAGTATTAAACAGAAGATTAAGATGTTGCAAGGACTAGATCCTTGTAAAGTGAGAAGAAATACTGGCTTGCAGGGTCATTCTCTGGCTTGTCTTTCTAGAAAAGTGTGTAGAAGTACTTTTCATCATTTGAGAATGTTAGCAGTACATCATTCTGCAATGCGGAAGTTAGTAAGAAGATTGTACTATGTAAAAAGTCCTGCATTATTTTTAATTGAAATAAACAATGCTCTTTTATATGGTTTACTATTGGATGTAAAAAAAAGTTTGTGATGATAAAGAGTTTCGTTTCTTTGGTCCTGAAGGGGACTGTAGAGAAAGTGAGAGTTTGCTAGGTGTAGGTGTTGAAGAAGAGGTGGAAAATAGTACTACTGAGAAGTTTGTAGAAGAAATTACAAAGTTTAAGGTAATTGTTTGTGAAAAACCAAACAATGTTTGTATTTATTGATGACGTACTCACTATAGAAGTCAAACTAGGAATGTTGATGTGTATTTAAAAAGTGAAAAGAGAATAAACCGCCAGCTAGAGCTGTACATATTAACCTAGAGTTGGGAGCTGTTCCTCTGGAACTGGTGGATTTAAATATATATAAGTCTATTCTTATTCAATCTGTACACCCGTTTCAGGCTATAGTTTGTATGGAGCCTAAAACAGGTAAGTTGCCTCCCTCAGAATTACAAAGAGAATTAAAAGGAAGAGTTGTGTATTTACCATTAGATTTAAAGAAAAATATTGAAACTATTGATGTAGAGAGAGAGAGAGAGAGAGAGAGAGAGAGAGAGAGAGGAAAACTGAACCTGTAGTTATTCTAGTTTATAGTGTTCCAACAAAGAGTCAGACTATATGGCAAGAGTTAGTAGATGTTACCAAAATTCAAATGGCTATGTTATATCTCATGGAAAAACAATATTTATTATAAAAATCTATATCTGGAAGAACAAGAACATTGTGTAGGAGATGATAGAGAAATTTCAACTGGCCAAATTGAAAAAAGGGACATCTCCAGGAGTGAACAAATTTATGAACATTATAGTATACATCCTTTACATTCAAAAGAAGTGATTGGAAATACTATTGCATTATTCCAAAGGAAGAAGGCGAAGGGAACTCTTATGACTGTTTGGGAAAGAAGTTTAGAAGCCCTTGTTTTCCACAGCTCTTCCCCACTGGAAAACTTGGACGATATGATCAACGACCCGTCCATATTCCAGCTTCAGAATATCGTACAAAAAGATTATACTCAGAAGATCCAAGATTTTGACAATGTATTCTATATATATTTCATCTTCTGTTTGAAAGTGACTTGTCTGGACTTTCATATGCAGTGAACCACATATTAAAAAACAGGAGTTCATCTTACACATGTTTCTGCAAAGGAATTCATGGACAAAGTACAACAAAGAAACGATCATTTAGAATCTCAGTTCATTAATTTGATAGTGTGTCAATGTGATACTAATGAGCATTGGTATCGTCGTCACGGAGAACTTAAATGTATGTTAAGGAACTTAGAAACCCCTACATGGTTTGTTACGCTAAGCTGTGCTGAATACACATGGGACGATTTACTTAAATTTCTACGAGAAGCAAATTCAAATATTAAAAACATTGAATTCAAGACAACCAGAGAACTTTGTTCCTTGGATCCTGTAAATGTGTGAAGATATTTTAATCATAGGTTTCAAGCTATGATGTCTTTTATCTGCAATAAAAATAACCCTCCTCTTGGAGAATTTATTGATTTCTTTTTGGAGAAAGGAGTACCAAGCCAGAGGTGCTCCTCATATACATATGCTATTATGGATCAAGGATGCACCTAAATTTGGAACCGATACTGATGAGACTGTTTTATCATTCATTGAAGACTATGTTACCTGTGCTATTCCAAAAACAGGAGGAGAAAATACCGTAAGACAACAAGTTTTACGGTTTCAAAGTCATCAATGTGGGAAATATTGTCGTAATATATAGAAGTCAAAGGAAAAATGTTATACAAAATGTTGTTTTGGATTTCCACGTCCAGTGATTTCCAAAGGAAGAGTCAACAGTTTTATGTCAGCATATTACTGGCGCCCCACAGTTGCGGGATCATGGATCACCGGCGTTTGCAGCAGTTGTTTGGCAGTGGGACAGCCGCACTCATAATGCGGCGGTCATGCAGCCAGTGCAGTGGTTCCCACCATCAACTCCAAGTTTGGCGGTCTGCGTTTAATCAGGCCCTAGGTCCTTTGTTAGCTGTCATTAACCCATGTGGTGTACCAAATATTTTCTGAGTATAACTTTTAGATTAGGAACTGAAGGCTTTATAATCAATATGTGTTAAAGTGTTTGGAGCATCCTTGTGGAGGCTTCATGCTTGTGTATGGTGGCTAACTGCTTTCAAATAATCATGATTTCAACTAGGGGTTAGACCTTAGAGCACTTGTGGGCTGGCTTGCTGCCTAGCTACACAGGAATAGTGTGGGTAATTTCACCGAAAGTGTTCAATGACTGAGTGTAAGTCAAGATAAGTAGGACTGAACACAGCTGATCACAAATAAGGCCCAATTCTACGGATACACAGGTTTTTGCAAATCCAGACATCTACAAGCAAATCGAGGTATTACAGTGCCCCTAACCTTGACTTAGTGACTCAGTGATAAAAGGTGAACATATAAAAAGAGATGGGATCTATATGAAAAAACACAGACACAGGTAGTGGTGCAACTACCCTCGAGGTCGAGGTTAGTATGGAAAATAACAAATATATCGTTCTAGGTCTACCATGAGCCACGACTTTTTGTTTTAATAAAATGATATATCGAATAGATTTACTGACAGGATTTTATTGCCAGCCTTCTTCATCTATTGGTCTTTTGATTCGTCATTCACATTTTCTTCCTTTCACTACAACATACAGCATGGGGCAGTAGACCAGCCCACTTCAGTCATTGGCTATCTTCACCATGAATTATGGCATTCTGGCCTTTTATTAGGTGCATATCCATACAAGAAAATAGCTCCATTCAGTAACAGGCATCATTATGGTAATGTGTGATTTTGTTAGACAAAGAAAAAAAGAATTGACTTTCATCTAAGGTTATTTGTACATTGACATGGGACCATCAGATCCTGCAACAATGTTGTCGGGCTAGGTGTGTTTCATAGGATGCCTGACTCACTCTCATAATTCATTATTTTTATTTTTTAAAGGAAATTTGAATTGGCTGATCATGCAAGTGCATGCAACTGCGTGCTTAAGCACACATAGGTGCTTTAATAAAAAACCTTCAAGGGTGGCTGCCTATTCTTATGCCTTTACACTCATCAGTGGTCGTTTCAATGCTTTTTATTTTAATAAAACACGTTCAAAGATGGATGCCAATGTGTGGGAATGCATTTTACAATCTCTATTACAAAACAAGCATTGGCAAGACCAAAGGGATGGAAACCAACACCAGCATTTTGGCTTTGCCAGTGCTTGTTCTTTCATTTTTCGAGGGTAGAGTAATTCCTGAGTTTGATGCTTCACAAACATGTGGGGGTGAATGGATGATCATATTGTGAAAGTTCATATAAAAATTGATCTGTAACACTGTCTTTTCTAGCTTCTGTTCAAAGCAAAGGAATTTATAAATATGAGAGTCATATTGATAAGAAAGAAGATAGAAGTACCCTGGTCATATAGATAAAACAGTTAACCATATTGCTTTTGGTTATCAATATAAAGAATATGCTTTTCTCACTAGGCAAATAGAAACAGCTCTCCCACTGTATACACGAGTGGAGAGTTTTGAATAGGTTGGACGCATTTTAGTCATAGGTGCTGTCCCTATTTGTTTGCTTCATTTAATTTTCTTCACTGAAAATGGAAAAACAGAAAGTTTAGTTACTGTTATGATCAAGTCAATACACCTTTTTAAATGCTATATATGACGTAAGGAAGATGGGACCTTGCATGCTATTGTGCGCCTTCTTTTTGGTGACTCAGCCTGGGATCAATCAATTGACCTTTCCTGCTTTATTTCTTAGAAATGGTTGGTTATGAAAGGCATACATTCCACCTTTGCACTGATGAGTTGCTTCAATGGGAGAGGCCATTATGCTGAGATTCCATGGAATAGCAAACTTCAGCTATCGTGAATATTGCTGCTTGGATGCTCAATGTATGCTTCTTCCTCCTATACTTTGCCATTTGTGACGACTTTTTGTGACAGTCCATATCCATTTTAAGTTGACCTTTATGGCGTAAGAAAACTGGCATTATATTATATATTGGTATTTGCAAGCCCCTCTCACCTATTTTAGATGTAAACAACATATATTCTGTCTGTGCCTCAGACTAATATTTGTTTGCCCCACACTGAATGGTCACTTCTAAATTAGGTGTGAAAGCCATTTGTAGTATTTTGCTCGATTCTTGGAATCTTCACACCTATCCTGCCTCCGATTCACAGATGGATCACATTTGCTTGAATTTCAACAAATTCCTATATCAGTTTTAGCTATTTGGCTTTTTCGCGTGTTCAGAACGAATATGGCATGTTACAACGCAAACATTTACAACACTTGCTTTGCAACGCGGTTTTTACATCACAAACATCCATTACAACGCATGATTTTCCAACGCATGCCACCACAACGCATTTTTAGAAACTACATTTTCAACACATTCCATTACAACGCATAATACTTTTAGGCAACAGTAGGGTACGTTTTGGAGAGTGTAGGGGTAAAAATTACTATTCCCACTCCAATGAGTGCAACAGTAGGCTAAGTGTTGGATAGTGTAGGGGTAAAAAATACTATTCCCACTCCAGTGAGTGCAACAGTAGGGTAAGTTTTGGATAGTGTTGGGGTAAAAATTACTATTCCCATACACCCCAAAACCCATTCCTACCCTAAAACTTTGAAAATCCCTATTACTTACCTTATAATGCGTTGTAATGCGTTGTAATGGCATGCGTTGTAGTGGCATGCTTTGTAGTGACATGCGTTGTAATGGCTGCTTTGTAATGGCATGCGATGTAAAGGCTGCTGCATTGTAACAGCCGCGTTGTAAAGGTAGTGTGTTGTAATGACTGCGTTGTAATGGATGTTTCCCGTTCTGAACTGTATTCCCCAATGTTTCATCATATTGTAAAGTATTATTTTGATACTACCTTACATGTGACGTAAATCTAATTGATTATATTCCTGTTACCTATTATCATGTTCAATTTATTGAAGTACATGTAGTATAGAAACCTATGTAGTACACTCCAAAATACAAACTCCAAAGCAAAATGTAGGGCATTTATAATGCATTCTTTAGATCAATATGTATCAAGATGCACTGTGAAAACCCCATGGAAACTCTACAAAGTGTCAAAATGGTATGCTTGCAGCCTTCTTTTTCAAGCACTTCCTTTCAAATGTTTGATTTCCAAGAGTATCACATTCCAAAACTGTGCCCCTGCTGCTTGTAGAGCCTTTCCTCTCCATGTGCTGTTTCCGTAAGTGGGAACAAGTGTCAACACTATGGGAAAAGGCCTCAAGAACTTATTTACTGCACACCATTTTAATGTTTTTTCTTGCTGTTTGGATAGTCCTTGTGGAGTGGTCTGAATATGATCAACAAAGGTAACCAATGCAGATTTTTTAAAGTGGGATCGATGTATTCGTTCTGTGTCACACGATGACATCAAGTTTGCAGTATGCAATCGAATTCTTCGCAGAATTTTAACATTGTTCTTTATAGCTTCAACTAATAAGCTATCATGAACCTCCCTATTTGGGGATTGGGGAAGCACACCCTGTTAGATCTCTTTAGATCAAATGGCCACGTGTATCACACCATCTTTGGAGTAAAGGAAAACAGACAGGTGTCTTTCTCTCTTCTCTATGGGTTAGGATCCTTCATATTCAGAGTGTTATGAGCCGTACAACCCTGCCAGAGAAACTCTTACTCGCACGGGTAGTTATTGGTGTCTTATAATAAAAGGTTATTTACTATGTAAATTGAGTATGTAACCCTTCTAATAATAATAGTATTATTATTATAATCTCAGCAGCCATTATATAGAAGAAATTGAACATTAGAAAAATCCAAACCATTTTATAACACACATCCCTACATTTCTTTGGGCCTTATGTAGGTAGCCTAACATTTACCACTTCATAAATACCGAATTTTACCTATTCGGTATTTATGAAGTGGTAAATGCTATGTAGGTAATCCGGTGATTTTTACCGAATCGGAATGGGTCGGTAATTTAGAATCGGTATTTACCGATTCGGTAATGGTAACTGGCTTCCCATTGATTCCTATGGGCCAGGAGGCCCATAGGAATCAATGGGAAGCCAGTTACCATTACCGAATCGGTAAATACCGATTCGGTAATGGGGGGAGCCAATCAAGGGTGGCAGGGTGTCACAGTGACACCCTGTTGCACCCCTGATTCCTGCATGTGTGCACATGTGGCACACATACATGCCCTAAGGGCATGTATGTCTGCCACATTGCACACTTCAAAGTGCAAAGAAATGCTTTTTTCCAGCTATTCGTCATTTACCACCAACTTTTAGTTGGTGGTAAATAACGAATCCCCACAACATCCACACACTACCCCTACATCTCATTTCAGGATTCGGTATTTACCGAATCGGTAAAATTACCGATTTGGTAATGTTACCGATTCGGTAAATTACCGAATCCTGAAATGTGCCCCCTACATACCAAAAGCCTGAATACCGGTCGGTAACGGGATAATTACCGAAAATCGGCCGTTACCGACCAGTATTGGGCTTCCTACATATGGCCCTTTGTAACAAATTAATCTAATCCCTACCTTCCATGTTACTATTTGTTACTAGCTTCATAATTATTATATTGGCTGTACAATTAGTAATTTCCCTAACTATCATGCCAAGCCATGTACTTATTCCTGCATACCTCAGAAATCTGTCAGGCCAACATTCAAATAATGTTTCTCTGGAATCTCCCCTCAAGCAACTAGTCTTTGTGTCCACCCTTTTGAAATCCCTGGATCTCTTCTCCCATAAGATTCTTTATTAACAGAAGAAGGGCCATTTTAGTTTCTGCACTACAAAGAACTAACAATGTTGTAGTCAGAGACATGTAAGAAAGTCGAGCTAATGTATCCAACTTGCTTCCTTCTACCATCCAAATCTTTTCTGTGCACAGCCAGGTGGTCTAGCAATGTTAATCACTTACATGTAACTTGCTACCAGCAGAAAAGAAGAGTCCGGTTTGCTACATTTCTGTTAGTGCATCTAATGACATTCCATTTTGCTAAAATAATATGGCACTCTCTGTTAAACACTGATTACTGTTCAATATTATTAGTTCCATAGGCCTTAAGCCTTGCTCATATACATTCTAACGAGTTACTGCATCTAATGTTTAACATAACATTAGGCATGATTTGTATGTAACTTATTGTTAGAAGGCTTGCATTTAGTCTCCATTTTAGTTTCTTGTTTTAACTTAGCATCATTTTGGAATGGTGGTTTGCACATGTTTTCCTATTGTGAGGCTGGCCCATGCATGCATTTATTTCTGATAGGCATTGTCATTCTGTAGTCTCCACATTTAGTTCCAGGATCTCACAACTGAGAACATAATGCCTCTTTTTATTTTTTGTTTGCTGGAGACTTCTGTTTTTCCGCAGACAAGGTAAAGTGCTGTTCTGCACCTTTGGCAAAATTTGTGATAAGCTTGCCATTTTACTATCTAAACAGCGTCCATGTTGAAGTCGGTTAGAGGTGCAATTCCCTTCAGAGTCATAATGGGACACTACTGTGACTGAGATGAAGTTCCGCTGTCCCTGACCTCCACCTTTAGAAGGAAGATAGCTGTAAACTCAGATGGAGGTCCATTCGTAGATGCGCTGAGCCCTGCTTCCCGACATCAGTACCGAGGTATGGGGTACGGTCATTCCAGTAGGCCCGGCAGATGGGTACTCCCGACGTGCTCTCTTTAGCATAGGGAAATTAGTGATAGATAGGAGCAACCTTAATAACATTATGGACAATTAACATTGTTTGTGTTTTTCACCATTCTATTAATGCATATAATAAATGATGTGTCTCATCTTTCTGATAATCGCAGTTCATGTTTTATTTACAAAGATTAGAGCTTTTCAGTGAGCGTTTGAAACGGCAAAATCGACACTTTGGGCATTTAAGAGTGACAAATCAAAGGGGTAGATCTGTTTCCACAATTTCCTTGGGAATCTGAGGGTTATTTTCCAGGTTATTGGCAACATCTTGAACTCTGTATTTTTAGGTGCTTGGATGCGGGACTGTGAGCTAGCCAAACAGACCAACATTTACTGATTACATAAGAAGACTCAGTCTCTTTATTATGAAGTTTTGTTGTTCTAAATACACAGTCCTACTAGTTTAGTAAGAACCCTATAGCATGGCGCCACCAACGTTCTAGGTTTGATACCTATGTGATGGGTCTCCTGAGTAGTTTAATTGCGTATGCCCAAGGCTCCTTTATTATCTTTATACAGAGACGTTCATGTGATAAGGGTTTATCCTCCTTCAACTTAATAGGCAGCACCGATTTATGTCTGTAGGTTAATCAAGTTTGACTGTGTTATAGGATTGTTCCCTATAGTGCTTTCCTTTCTTTCAATTCCATTCATTAAATATGGCGCAAGCTGTACACTTAACTAGACATCGGATCGCCAATAGCGGTGGAGAAGTTAACTAGGACGTTGAGGCATATGAAGCATACAGATGCAAAGTTTTTTATTCCTTGGTTGATTTTCCTGCAGTTGATACCAATTCACTCACATATCACACATACACTAAGGCTGCAGTTCCAACTGCATATACACCTTATGACTATTTAGAAATCGCTCTAACTTACCAAGAACATCTTAATTGGCTCCACGGTGCTCTCCCACACACAGTAAACAATGTCAGACCGGGTCTTCTCAGTAATGATGAGGCAACCTGGCTCATCTTAGCAGGCTTCATGCCTGATCCTAATCCACCAACATTACCCCAGCATGACTCCCTTGCTCTTTTGAACCATTATGTCGACGTCTAGCACAGTATGTTCTGCGTACAATCACTACTACCCCAGCAACAGCTCCTCAAGCTGGACAAGCTCAGTTAGCTGTGCCTGCAATTAGTCCTATTACAATTAATGCCATTATGGGTAAAGTCTCTACCAAACGAGATAAAATTCAATTTTCAATTGCTCAAAAAACAAATCAGCCTGAGGCAGTGTTTCCCCATATGGGACCCAATGATGAATTTAGAATTATCACTATGTGTCTTCCACTTGGTACCATTCGCGTTGTTTGGAGTGTAATACGTGCGGTACTGTTTTTGCAGCAATCTACACCATCATCCACTGTACTCCTTACATTGTTATTTTAACTTAAGTCCTTAAACAGATTATGACTGAACATGGAACATCCACTGCCTTGGATTTGGGGATGAAACTTGTTGACAACTTTGCCACAGTATCCTCAATTATTTTAAGTAATTTTAAGTGGAATCCGCTTCTTTGGCTATATGCCAATGGGTCACTTCAGTTGCACTATCAGACCTGGAATGCAAGCTTCCTAAAATTATTTCTGAAACCCGTACATCTATAGGTCATGACAATTAGGGAACCATGCCTAGTAAACCGGCAAATCGGATGCCAAAATTACTAAACAGTCTTCTAAAAAGCGCTGGGATAAAAACATAGCTAAATCTAAAACATGGACTCGATCTCCGCAACTAGTGTCTGCCGAAATGTTTTACAATTTACAGAACCATTATGCACTTAGCCTGATAGGTATAAGTATTCTGATACACGTCCTTCTTGTTCCTTTCAGGACTCTACAGACAGACAATCAGAGAGAGAGATGAGGCAACTGCAGCCAGGAGGAATATGTAAAACTGAAAACAGACTCACAGCGTTCTTCTGATGTCATCATAAAAAAGGAAGAGAACTTCCACAGCAAGAATCACAATTTAGCACAAAAAGAAGAAAGTGGTCGGAATTTCTGCTAAATATGCCCCAATTACTCAGAACACTTCTGCGAAACTAGAAGTGTAAGAGAACCCTGCTGAAGAGCGCAACAGATTTCAACATAGTTCCATAGACTTTCCAAGAGCTTCTGGTGGTGAGACTGACTAATGACACTGTACAAGAAGAAACTCCAGGTCAGTGGCTCAGCCCTCCTGACAGACACTATGAGTTGGACATATAAATTGAGGGCGACATACTGCGTACTATTAAAGTAATATTCTGGCAGAATTTAACTAAAGAATATGACATTCTTCAGGCGGATGTAGATTGGCCACCTGAATATGTTAGAAAAGTCCCACAGGGAAAGGATGCAATCATGTCTTCCTTTTCCGTTATTGTTCCCGAGGAATGTAGAACAGCATATGCTACAGTATGGGCTCTTTATCAAGCCATAGCATTGTATCGCAACTAGGTCAGGTTAGGATAAAGATTCAACTTCTCATGTTATACCTATACGGTCAAGCCTGCAAGCATAATACCTTATTAAACATGAAGCTAAATGCCCTGTTAGGGAGATTCTATCACAGAATATCAAGGTGTGACTGAACCTTGTGTCTCCCCTATGAATAATCCATTGTTTCCTGTGCTCAAACCAGATAATTCCTATCTTATAGTCTTAGACTATAGACAATTAGGTCTGTTTGCTGCCTGAGTAACGTCAATTTTACAACAATTTGACTCAGAAATGTCATATGTCGATGACATTTACCTCTTAGATGATTATTTAAACCCACATTTGGCCAGTGCAGATCGTATTATTTTGGGATTCGCTGAACATGGCTATAAATTCTATTTTCCAAAACCTGTGTTTGCTATTCTCTGTGTCCTGTGTTTGGGATATGAGTTATCAAATGAAGGTAAAAGCCTAACACCATATTTCTAAGAGAAATGTGCTCTCTTGCAAACACCTAATACATTGAAAAAGCTTCAATCGCTTTTACATAACGGATCATGCACAATGGGTTACACCGCTGCACAATTGAATTTGTCCTGATTTTTTTAAATAAAACATTGGACTAATGAACACACTACTATTCCCAGAAATTTACAGAAGGACATGCTTGAGTGTAAACATTTACATACTCGTGTTAACACTACCAATTTGGTAATCTTTATAATTGCAGGTTCCACCGGATACACATATAATTTTATTCAATGAAGGAGATACAGTGTCAATTGCTTATAAGTCCCATTTACATTCCAATGCTGAAATGTGTTTTGCATCGACAGAGAACCTATTGACCTCAGTTCAATCAGCTGTTCTGAAGGAATGTCCATTGGCTCAGGAGAAACGCATAATTGTGGTGTCTCCTGTTCCAGCCTTAGAGGCTGTCACCAAAGCTAGCATTCCTTTTTTTTCGTTTTTAATTTTTGTTCTTGTAAGATACTTTTTTTTTTATAACCATCTATTTTTGGATTGTGAAAAATGTGTCCTCTCACCCCCACACCTCCATCCAAGCCAGGCAAGATACAGAAAATACAGGTAGCGAGCAGGTGCGAAACAGTAGACATATTTATACAATGAAAACATAAACATGCCACAAATATTCAAATCATAACACAATGCAGAGGCCCCAAGCCAAAGATCAAAGATCAATATCATGCGACGCAAGCTGGTCACCTCCCATAATGTGTTTCCAACCATTGCCTCAGTGGGTCACAGATTAGGAACCCGCTTTTCCTAGATCAGCTACCCTTTTGGGCATAAACAGCCCTTTCTATGTGGTAAATTGATATTAGCCATAACAGCCATTGGTTAAAAGATGGAGGGATAGAATCGAGCCAGGCTGTCGCCAAACACAGCCTAAGTACTGCCATAACATAACATGTGTATTTGTAAAGCACACGTTCACCTGTAGGTATTTTGGCACTGAATAACAGATGTTTAATGTTACCCAACTCAATGGTATACCTTTCATCGACCTCAGATGGATGAAAGACTGAGTGGACATGCAGGGTTTGAACCTGTGTCCATGAGGTCCAACACAGGCCCCTGCAGTGGGCGCATTAGTCCACTGAGCCATCAGACCCTTGGCAAGAAACAAAAGGGGTTGGGCCAAGGAAGGAGTTTGCTGCTCTTGCACCTCTAATAAAATCAACTGGGAGGTAATTTCAATCCGCAGATCCAATTTTGCCTCAAAAAAGTGAATAATATCCCTCCTCAAGTTTCCTAGGAACGAGCAATCTGCCAACATATGAACCAGGTCTGCTTCATACACCTGACAGCGTGGACAGTTCAGACCAGAAATTCTACCCCATTTGCTGATTTTAGCCGGTGTTATATATAGGTTAAACCAGATTTTGTAATGTTGAATTTGCAAGTTAGCAGACAGAAGCATTGAGCGGGCTAGTTCTAGAGAGGAGAGGCTATCTTCCTCTGCCTTTTGTAGTGCACCCTGTCATCGGGCAGTGTGCTTCTCAATATCGCCCTCCATCCTATCATTTAACAACTTATAAATAATTCCAATTGAAGCCTTACTTTTAATTAGCAAATCCAAGAGATCAACCCTATTAAACCCCTTTGTCTTTTCATCCCTGCAGAGTCCCTAATTTGCAAAAATTTGAAAAACTCACTATTTCCTAAGTTAAAATCAGTCTTCATAGAGTCAAAGTGCTAAAGCCTTTGTCGTCAAAAAAGTCCCCAAGAATGAATGGACCATAAATTTTCCCCCAACGCCTACTGTGGGGATCATGAAATATATCCGGTAATAGAGGATTGTCTTGGAGGGCAGAATAGAAACTAAATCAGCCAATCACAAGTTTTTTTTGGACACTGGTCCAAACTCGATATTCATACAAAAGGGTCTTGAATCTAATTTTCTTAAAATAACCAAATTCCAATTGCCGAAACAGGCATTCTCACCGATGGTCAATTCAAAACATGACGGGGTGGTATTGACAGCAGCCAATTCCTTAGTTAGGCCAAACAATAGAAGTTGTAGCGCCGAGACCCAATAATACAGATTAAAATTTGGTACTGCCCAGTCCCCTCACTCTCTTGGAAGGGAAAGGAACTTCAGAGCCCTCTGAGGTCTGGCATAAGCCCATAGAAATCTCCCCATCATACTGTCCAAGGCCTTGAACAATGTGTTATTCAACTCGAGGGGTATGGCTCTGAAAAAATATAGAATTTTTGGGAGAAACATCATTTTAATTAAGTTTCTCCTCCCAATCAAGGTGAGTCTGAGGTTATTCCATCAACGCAGTAAAAGTTGTCATGAAAGATGGTGTAATTTAGGCAATAAAAACATATACATGAACTGTAGGTGACTGTACCGCTCAGCTGACTGAACTGAAAGCTTTGTTTCTGGCTTTGCAGAATACCGATTCAGAAATACCCACACTTATAGTGTGTGAGTCCTATTACTGTGTCCATGCCTTTAATGATAATTTACCTTATTAGTGCTTGAATGGATTCACTGATTTTAAAGGGAAGGTTATCAAGCATAAATTCTTTTGGGGCAAGGTGGCAGCATTAAAGGATGCTTTGCCACAGGCTCATGTAATTCATAGATTCACTCATCAACGTATTGGTATACATGTTGCATTGAATTAATTGCCTGATGAAGCTGCTAAGGCAGCTGTTCAGACTGTTTTAGTAGCTGCTATTACTCGTTCACATACAAGGATTGATGAGATAATGGCTGCGGTCATTGCTTTGGCTAGTGGTGATCCCTTACCTTAAGGCTATTGAGCAAATTACTCAAATTGAGATCTCAAAATATCCCCTTAGCCCGCATTACCGATTGATACCCAACTTGGACCGCAGATTAGAGTTACAATAGCTGCTCATGAGGGGTGAGCGTACGCCCATGCTGGTGTGGCAGCTACAGTTTCTTTACTACAGAAACATTATTGGTGGCAGGGTCTTTTTAAACAGACTAAAAATGTTGTCCTTAGTTGTGACATTTGTCAACAGATTTGTAGAAACCATTTACATTATAAGTTTTATGAGGAAATCCCATCTATTTATATTATTGACATTACAGTAATTAAGAAAGAAATCTACAATTGCTTGTGTGACAGCATCGCACTCCTATTCCTGCTAATATGGACAATGTTTGGCAAGGACTGTTATGTAAAATTCACAGTTTATTGTCAACTAGTTGACCTAATTTTTCATTATTAGCTATTGATATTACATAGAGCCATGGGTTTTTAATGTCTTGGATATGGTGATGATAATCCTCTGATACATAGCTGATCATATGACTTCCTATCTTGTCGATTATGCCACTAAAGGCAACCATCAAGGCACTCTATGACAACTTCAGTGAACAGATGCTGCACACCTCCCTCCTCCCCACCACCGACAACCAGTCCTGGAACCCCGCCACCGTCGAACACATCACCGTGACCATGAAGAACACCCACTCATGAGCCCCCACGGACCCCTGCCCACCACACATCTACCACAGGACCACCGCCGCCATCACACCCGAACTAGGATGGACCATCAGCGCCTCCTTCAAATCCGGCATTTTCCCAGATGACTGGAAGCAGGCAGAGGTCAAACTTCTCCTCAAGAAACCCACGGCCGACCTGAAAAACTACTGGCCCATCTCTCTTCTCCCCTTCGCTGCCAAGGTCGACGAGAGACTCGTAAACGCTCAGCTGACTGCCTTCATCGAAGAGAACTCTGTCCTAGACTCCTCCCAGTCCAGATTCTGCAGCAACCACAGTAACCACAGCACCAAGACCGCCCTCCTCGCCGCCACTGATGACATCCGCATGCTACTCGAGACACACTGTGGCCCTCATCCTACTAGACCTCTCCGCAGCTTTCGACACCTTCTCACATCACACTCTCACAGCCAGACTTCACAATGCAGGGATACGAAGAACCGTCCTCAACTGGATCCAATCCTTTCTCTCCAGCAGAACCCAGAGGGTCAGACTCCCTCCCTTCCTCTCTGAATCCACGGATACCAACTGCGGAGTACCCCAAGGATCATCACTCAGCCCCACGCTCTTCAACATCTACATGGCCCCCCTCACCACCATCGTCAGACAGCATGGGCTCAGCATAGTGTCTTACGCCGATGACACCCAGCTCATCCTGTCCCTCACAAAGAACCCCGAAGACACCAGATGCTGCTTCCAGGAAGGAATGAAGGACGTCACGGCCTGGATGAAAGATAGCTGCCAAAAGCTCAACTCAGAGAAAACTGAGGTCCTCATCCTCGAACCCTCCAACTCAGCCTGGGGGCCCTCGGGATGCCACCCACCCCTACAGACCATGCACGGAACCTCTGCATCATCCTTGACTCCTCCCTCACCATGACCCGCCAGATCATCTCCATCGCCTCCACCAATTTCAACTGCCTTTGCATCCTACGTAAGACCTTCAAATGGATGCCCCCCGAATGCAGAAAGACCGTCACCCACGCACTCATTACCAGCAGACTCGACTACGGCAACTCCCTCTACGCTGGAATCAACAGAACTCTTCTACACAAGCTCCAAACCATCAGAATGCCGCAGCCAGACTCGTCCTCGGAACCCCAGGGCATGAACTTATGACCCAACACCTACGAGACCTCCACTGGCTCCCCGTCGAGAAGAGAGTAACCTTCAAACTCCTCACCCACGCCTACAGCCCTCCACAACATTGGACCCAAATACCTCAACAAGAGAGTCTCGTTCCACGTACCCAAAAGGAACCTCCCCCCGCCTACCTCGTCCTGGCAGAGACCCCGCGCAACTGCAGAAACAGAGCAGGTGGAAGAGCTTTCTCCTACATCGCAGCCAAGACCTGGAACGCGCTCCCAGCTAACATCAGATGCTCCCCGACCCTTCACACCTTCAGGAAGAACCTCAAGACCTGGCTCTTTGACTGAACTGGAGCTGCACCCCACCTCCACCCCCTAGCGTCTTGAGACCCTCACAGGTGAGTATCTATCTTAATAAACCCCTGATTGATTGAACCATCATGAAGTTAGTATTCTCTGCCTTTTGGACAAGCTCAATAGAATTCACCCAGTTCCTTTCATAAATGTTACCAGTGCTAGGAAGAAAATGTGTGTTCCATTTGTATACTGCTTGAAACCAAACTCCACTTCTTTCCATCGTCGGGCCATAGAAGGATTTCATGTATATGTTTAATACGTCCCACTCTTTGTCTGCTACACAAGATCCTACACTGCTCAAGTACTTTGCACACTGTCCTAATGCAACCAAGAAAAGTAAAAGCAGAGCAACCTCAATACAGCAGTTTTGATGGGAGGGTGATCGGCCTTAAATTGGTGATGCTCAGACTCAGTGTCCTCCTATCTCAGTCTGGGGCTCTTCTCGGATCTGGATAGCAAGGCCCACAGCTGGCTCTCTTCCTCGGGGCCATCAGGTGACAGTGGTGATGGCCCAGCTCTATTTAAGGCTTAGCTCCCACCCCAGTTGATATCCACACAGGTCCGCCATGCAAGGCACGTTGGATCTAGGCTGGAAAAAACAATGCCTCCCTCCCACCCCACCGAGAGCGTGGAGATAATCTCTTGCATGTCGTGGCCATCGTGCTCTATATTTCTGAAAAACACGTTGCTTTGGGAAAAAAGAAAAAAGAACCTCAGATCTTAAAAGAAAATGGCACCTGCTCGGTATGCATCGGTACTGTCACGGCATCCTCTCCACTGATTTGATGCCCTGAAGGCACAGAGAGCCTGACAGGCTGGCGGCATTTCTAAATATAGTCGGTGATTCGCCATCAGGGGAGCGGAACCAAGGGCCTCCGCTGACATAGGTCGGTGGCAGACTACTGCCAACATCTCGGTGAGGAAGGATTCATGCAAACTGTGTTACTAGCTTCCGAAGAAGGTCAAAGAGCGTAAAGTCTGACACGTGACACTACGGAGTCCATGTTACATTGTTGGATGGCTTTCGGGAAGGGCAGTCAAAAAGAAGGAAGTATGAAGAAGAGCAAACGAAGCAGCAGATGAGTTCAGAACTGTTGGGGACACGAGGTCAACTCCTGTTGCCTTGGTTGAGGAATGCAGTCCTCCCATTTTTATGGTGGATGCATCCTCAACATATACTCAATAAAAAGTCCCTTCCAAGTTCTGTGACGTCAGTTCTTTGAGGTCATGGGACCTAGAGTGTCTTTCATTCCTCCAACTACAAACATTTCAGGCAGTTCGGGGCGTTTTTTCCAGCCAGCGAACCATGGGGGGCATATTATCAAGCCAAGCGATAAAATTATCGCCCCTTTAGCGGCAGAAAATAATGGGCTTGATAATGTGCTCTATGGAATTCCAATTGAAGCCCAGGTTAAATGTGAATGACATCTAACATGGGCTTCAATTGGAATTCCATAGAGCATATTATCAAGCCCATTATCGCCGTTTTAGCGGCAGTTTTCTGCCGCTAAAGCGGCGATAATTTTATCGCCTGGCTTGATAATATGCCCCTCTATTAGTTAAAGAATTACAAGCCACGTCGTTTTGCGCAAAGATCCATTGGTCTACCCTTGAATAGCTTCATTAAATGAAAAGAAACAGAAACACCAGATAAAGTCTATACAAAACTATTATCAGAACAAATGGCTTCTTATTCTCTGTTTCAACATACACAGCTTACCTTGAACTCCAGCTGAGACAAATGGCCCAGGTGGATTCAAAGCATCTGTCGTCTGGAGTGAAATCCAAATAAGAGCATAGAGGGCAGACACTGTGGTTCCATGTGTGCACGAGATGACATCAGGGGCAACTTGTACTTTGTCAGGAAAAAATACTGTCTTGAATAGCTAAACTGCAAGAAATTCCCCTGTCGACCGTGGAAAAAAACACTGAAACTGTTATTTCAACACGTTGCCAGACTTTTTGTGGAGAGGTTTCCCATAAATGATGTGCTATGTATTCCAGTCGGGTCACATTTTCAAATAAGAGAAACTACGGTAGGAAAAAAGATATTTTATTGCAGTGGAAACAACTCAATTTCCAACATTAACCTCTTAGTATAATTTACGGTCTCAATTCTAACGCAGACAGACAAGTACATTAAAATGCGCTCTGGCACGTTGGAAGGAAATGTCATAAAAAGGGAAGTGCACGATTGTAACCACTGATTTATAGTTATTACTGGTTGCTATCTAAATTGTTAACTATTAGATGAAAACCACGCTTGAGACAAGGTTTTCCTCTAAGTGCGTCCATCATGGTAGCCAACACACAGCAGCATTTCAGGGTTTTATTACACTTCAGCCTCAAAGGCAGACTTTGAAACAATCATGGCATAGAGAAAACCTAATAGTTCTGCCAGAAGTCCTTGATCAGCAAGTTATAGGATTTTGCAAGTTGGTGGAAAGCCTGTCTGGAAGTTTTTAAGCATATTTCCCTTAAAGCTATATTGATTTAAATTTTTCAGGTGAGCTATTATTTTTGACTTGTGTTCTCGAAAGCAGCATGCAGGTCACCAAGGGCCAAAGTAGGGTCGCAAAGCAGTTTGCGATTTCTGTCGTTATCGTTTTGCTCTATAACTGCACTAGTCAGTTGCAGCACACAATCCCCATTTGCAGGAAATTGCAAAAACTCCTGCTTCATTTATATTTATGAGGCAAGAGTCATTTTGCTATTCCCTGTGAATAGTTGCGAGTTCAGGGACGGAGACCTGCGAGCGACAACAGACCTGCAGCACTGCATTCACTT
Organism: Triturus cristatus; assembly: GCF_964204655.1. Lineage (NCBI taxonomy): Eukaryota > Metazoa > Chordata > Amphibia > Caudata > Salamandridae > Triturus > Triturus cristatus. Next base: position 532,797,455 of record NC_140583.1, on the reverse strand, counting down.
TCAATTAATGCTAAACTTTTTTTGGTACCTGCCACATAAAGAGACTAGGGCAGCTTTAAAATAAAAATGTAGGATTATTTTTGTGCAGGAAGGAGCACCTACCTGCACAAAAACAAACCAGAGGCGTTTTCCTCTTTCTATGTGTGCAACAGAATGCCGAATGCAGCATAAATGGAAAGAGGAAAAAACGTGGAAATATTTCTCCTCGCTACGCCTGCTCCATGGAGGCATAAGGTTTAGATGCTGCCACAGTTTTACGCGATTAAGTAAATCTGGGGCTAATATGTCCACGTATAGGATATAGTGCACCATGCCTGAGGGCTGAAAGGCCTCCAGTAAGGGTCGCTCACCTATACCTTATGCTGTGTCTGTGGGTATGGCACACAGGGATGTTTACCATGTCGAATCCAGTTTTGACTGCACCAAGACACGCAGCCTGCGGTGGCACTTTGAATGGTCTTGGTGACGTGTCCCTAGGGTGACACAATGTGTGCTGCAGCCCTAGTAAACTTTCTCATGTGCCAATGCCCTATGTTCCAGGGGTACCATTTACTAGGGACTTATAGGGGTGGCTGAAGTTGTGCCAATAGTGGTAAGTTTTGGAAAAGAGTTCTGGCTCTGGGAACTGGTTGGCAGGGACCCAGTGCACTTTCTGTCGAAATCACATCATGTTCCAGGCAAAAAGTGGGGGCTAGCAATGTCAACAGAGGCACTTTCCTACATGATCCCCCCAAACAAAAGAGGATAAAACTTATCTTTTCCTAGAGTGTCTTCATCTTCTAAGTGGAAGAACCTAGAATGGCCATCCATCTGCATTTGCATGGTCAGTCCCAGGTCTGTGTTCCACTGTAAAGTCCATTCCCTGTAGAGATATGGACCACATTAACAGTTTGTGGTTTTCATCTTTCATTTGCATGAGAAATCTGTAAGACCTGTGGTCAGTTTGAACTAGGAAGTGAGAATCAATCAAGTATGGTCTCAGCTTCTTAAGGGACCAAACCACAGCTAAGGCTTCCCTCTCAATGGCACTCCAATGCTGCTCTCTGGTGAGTAACCTGCTGCTAATGAAAGCAGCAGGTTGGTCATGTCCATCATCATTGATCTGGTATAGGACCGCTCCTATCCCATGTTCAGAGGCATCAGTTTGCACTTTGAACTGCTTGGTATAATCTGGAGCTTTCAGAATGGGTGCTGAGCACATTACGTCCTTCAGGGTGTCAAAGCCTTATGACAGCTCACGGTCCAGTTAACCTTCTTGGGCATCTTTTTGGAGGTGGGTTCTCTGAGTGGGGGGGAGGATACAACGGACCCATATCCCTTCACACACCTTCTGTACTACCCAGTCAAGCCAAGGAATGCCTTGACTTGGGTCTGGGTTGTTGGAGCTACCCAGTCTAGAATTGTCTTGATCTTGGGTTTAATTACTCAATTTGGCCTTAACCTACAACTTGGTCCAAGTACACAACTGTGCCCTGCCCTATTTGGCACTTGATTGCCTTGATAGTGAGGCCTGCACTTCTCATACCCTCAAGGACCTTGACAAGGTGAATCAGTTGATCCTGCCAAGTGGAGCTAAAGACAGCAAAATCCTCCAGATAAGCTGCACTAAAAGATTCCAACCCAGCCATGACTTTTTAGCGTTGTTTGATGAATCCTTGCAAAATGTTCAAAACTAGTACAACTCTAACTTCATCTGCTGTCTTGAAAGTTTTGTGGTGATCCGTCAAGTGGGGGCCGAGAAAAAGGGGAGAGGGGTCCCAAAATGCCCTTTCCCCATGTTAATTCCCATAGGATGTTTAGACACTGCTACAGTTGGAACTGCTGAACGGAATTACCCCAAATTTAGCAGAAAGGTAGACATTGGTCCAGGGAAGTGACTTTTTCTGATTTGGTGTAAATCTGTTCAGTAGTTGCAGAGTTATTCAAATAAATTCAAGTTTGTATATATAGGGATTTGAAGGCTCCACAAACCCTCCTGATCTCGTGCTGAGATCTGATTGGCTGCCAACACTTCAAACCAGGAAGTGTTGGTGGCCATTTAGGGACCCGGCTTGAGCCTAGTCCCACAAAAAAAGGTAAAAGTAAAAGAGAAGAGGGTATTAAAACACTGTCCCCCTAGGACTCTTGGGGGGGTCCCAGAGGGACCCTGCCATGGCAAAAAAATCATTTTTTCAGAGCCTTGGCTCCCGCAGAATAATAAAAAGAAGCACCGGCTCCTGCAATTCTCTATTATTAAGCCCCCAGGTAGGCCAGGTCCCGGGGGCATGCGGCCATAGATATGGAAAAGAAATGGGAGGGGCGCATGGACCCTTAGTGCCCCAGGGACTGCCACTTCCCCAGGGCTTTTGCAATATAAATCGGGGGGAGGGGGGTCTTGTGGATCACCCCGTGCCCAGAGGACAACCAAACCTCCCTGGGACTATTTAATTTTATAATGAGGAGGACTCATGAACCCTCCCTGGGCCCCGGGGACCACCACCTCCCCAGGGCCAAATTCTATTTTTTTAAATGTAAGGGGGTCGCATGGCAACCCTCCCCTGCTTGTTTTGGCTCCAATACCGCCACCTTCCAGGGGACAGGCAGTACTGCAAAAATGTAGGGGGCAGCTTGGCCCCCCTCCTGGAGCCGTAGATGGCCCTAGGGACTGACACTCCCTGGGACTTGGCTCCTGCTATGTCCCAGGGTGCCCAGCCCCGGACATACCTGTTTGCTGTGGCTTGGCAGGAGCTTTAACAGCTCCCATCAAGCCACAGCAAACACTGCACTTTCAGCCAGTGAGAGCAGTGAAAATGCTCTTGCTTGCTGGAATCAGAGCATTTGTCTGATTTCCTGCATGCTGTCAAGCAAGCAGGGAAACAGACGACTTGCTTTCAACACAGGAAGTTGCATGTTTAGCAGCTCCCCGTGTCTGAAAGCAATGCCGGCTCCAGCAGGAGGTGGGGTGCCAGCAGGGCCCACGGTGACCCTGTGGCTCTCCGTGGTCCCAATGCAAAAAAGTGGTGACCTGGGGCACCAAGGACTCATGGCAAGGCCTAATAAGAAAATGTTTTCAAAATCTGGCCGGCCCGGGGGAAGTCGCCAGAGGCCCAGCCGTCTTTCTAAACCACTCCGCAAAGGGGCCTACTGGCACACAACGTGTTGGAGGATGAAGTCCCCTTGGCTGGGGAGTGTCCTTAAGGTTCAACAACCCCTCCTGTTACCTCCATTGAGTCGCAAACAGCGATTGCTGAGAGGTCATCGAAGGTCCTGCCCCCTTTTTCCACCATTCTGCAAACTTACCTTCTGGCACACTGCTCGTTGGGGGATGTAGTCCCCTTGTATACTTAGGGCCCTTGAGGGCCAATAACCTCTCCTGTTACCTCCAGTAAGTCCCACACAGCAGGATTGCTAAGACCTGGTCAGGGGCCTGCTCCCTTTCTCCACCACTCTGCAAACACTCCTCATTGTGCACGACTGGTTGGAGGATGAAGTCCCCTTGGCTGGTGTTGGTCCTTGTGGGCTAACAACCCCTCCTATTATCTCCAGTAAGTCCCACACTGCTGGATTGCTGAGACCTGGTTGGAGGCCCCTCCCCCTTTCCCCACCATTCTACAAACACGACTACAAGTTAAAAAAATAGAAATGTAATTGAAAAAACAAATGTTACAAGGACGTTATAGTTAGGAAATTGATTTTTAAAAACTGTAGAAATTCACTGAAACAACCAAAGGTTACAGGGACATTGTGGTTACCCATGGATGACTCATCACGCTTCAGACGTTGAGTCAGAGGCAATTTATTTCAGCCTGACTCTACCTCACGTTCACTTCTTTCATCAAGACCACAGAGACCACGTTTCTTATTGCAATCGATCAGTAAGTTTTATTTCTTTTTCTTTTGCTTCTCATTTTGTCCAGCCCGAACTTCCTTGCTCTCTATTGGTACATCGAGCCGCCTTCATTCCTTGTGCCTTTCTTGAGTACCACCTGATGTGCGTTAGAAGGTGGCTTGACTTTTACATCCTGCATTGCATTTTATTTTTCCTCTTATCTCTCAACCTTATAGCCTAAGAGCTCTTTGACACATATTTTAGGGATCTTTCACCTTTACGGCTGCCCACGCTGGGACAGGTTATTGTGAAAGTCCCCGGGGCTCCTCTTATTTCATGTTTGTTGGTCAGAGTTCGCACTCAGACTGTTTGGCCTGTCTTGCCTGCTAATCTCCATTGCAATCTCTCTGCGGAGCCTGCCACTTATGCTGAATTGTTTTGGGTGATTAGGCCCTGTTAGCCATGACCTTGTGATTATTTGCTCCTGACACACGTCCCCTTCCTTACAGCTTTCATGAACACTTGCCGACAATTTAGCGTTCACGAATATTCCTAAAGAATCTTGGTAAGCCTTTTTCACCATGCTGTTTTTTATGATTCACATGGATTCGTGCTCACATTTGCACCCTGCAAGGCGGCCATACTTTGGGGCCGATTCCGATGGCTGGTTGGACAGCTGTCCGTAGCCTTACCCTGCGATCGACACATACCCGGAGCCGGTCCGTCCTGTATAGGAAGTACGATGCGCATAACTGCCAAAAACACGACCGACACATAGGCTGTGAATCAAGACCCATTCTCCGTCCGAGCCGTAACTCCCAAAGAGGAACCGTGTCGCCCAGAAGCAGTATCCATAGCAGTTTCCGGCATGACAAGTACGATGCGTACTTCCTAGGTGCCGGACGGGTTCGTCACGTACGGCACGTCACAGCATCCGGAAAACAAGCATATCAGCTACGATTCGCGCCACAAATCAATACACGGCTATGAGACGGAACAGCTTGCAACAGGTACGAGACGGAGCAACAAGCAGTGTGTACGACACGAACACATCATGAATCCCATCGCGCAGGTCATACCAGTACTCTACATCTATGACCGGATCAGGGACCGACGCCGACGGCACAGACGGTAAGTATGACACCTACCACATAAACAAATGACACGTACCCGCAAAATGGCACACACACACAGGGGATACATATCCTGGCCACTAACAACAGCCCACCATATGGGTTGCATGGCCAGCACCACTAACACCCCCACCCATAGGGGGCCTGTTGCCCATCACCCCTGCCACCCCCACTCGCAGGGGGCCTGTTGCCCATCAACCCTGCCACCCCCACTCACAGGGCTTATGTTGCCCATCACCCCTGCCACCCCCACTCACAGGGCTTATGTTGCCCATCACCCCTGCCACCCACACCCATAGGGTGCCTGTTGCCCATCACCCCTGCCACCCCCACTCACAGGGGACCTGTTGCCCATCACCCCGGCCACCCCCACTCACAGGGCTTATGTTTCCCATCACCCCTGCCACCCCCACTCACAGGGCTTATGTTGCTCATCACCCCTGCCACCCCCACTCACAGGGCTTATGTTACCCATCACCCCTGTTACCCACACCCATAGGGGGCCTGTTGCCCATCACCCCTGCCACCCCCCACTCACAGGGGACCTGTTGCCCATCACCCCTGCCACCCCCACTCACAGGGCTTATGTTACCCATCACCCCTGCCACCCCCACTCACAGGGCTTATGTTGCCCATCACCCCTGCCAACCCCAATCACAGGGCTTATGTTTCCCATCACCCCTGTAACCCCCACTCACAGGGGACCTGTTGGCCATTACCCCTGCCACCCCAAGCCATAGGATGGGTGATGCGCAACACATCCAGCATACGCAAACATCAGGTATGTCCGCAAAATGCATCCCCCACGACATCATGACAACAGTGTGTAGTCTGTGACAAATGCCCACAACAGTGAATATGGCTACGAGCATACAATGTATGTAACAGCACATGTGTGACCAACACATGAGTGTGACATACACAAGGCAAGCATCACCATAGCACTGTGGCAATGTAAAAAGAACACCCCCTCACTGTGTAGAACAGAAGTCAAGTGGAGGCTCACAAAATGCAGCAGATGTGGAGCATTGTGGTGATGGGGACCAGACCCCCCTCAACACAGTGACCAAAAGGTAAGTGTCATCATGGTCAAAGCTGCAAATAACAAACAGCATGTATGATCCCTGCTCCCAACACATCAAACACTTCTGGGGGAAAATAGTGGTTGTGTCCCATACACACAGAGATGTGTTGAGGCAAACAGTGCTGTGAAAACATAACACACTTGGCCATGTGCAGACACGCACCACACATGGGGGCTGACAATGAACACAGCATACAATGACATAACAGCAGAAGTGACCATCACCAAGCATGCACACATCTCGAAAATAGACACACAAACCAAATCAACATGTGTAGACTGTAGGTGTCAGCTCACTAACTCACATTCCATGCCAGCAATGGCACCCAACAACCAGGATGAATATGCACAATGATGTGAAATGACTCACAGGGACAGCATGCAAAATCACAGAAACAGCATCCAGACAAAGGCCCACAACAGCAATACCAATGCACTGGTGCAGATGCACAAACACAAACAGGCAAACTCACACGGCACATCGGACACAACATGTGTGTGTGTGTGTGTCACAGTATCCACAGGCAACTACACAACACATGAGAGGGCGGAACCACAGTGACACAGATGTGGACACAGTGCCATACAAAAGTAAACCATCATTCGGACACCCTCAGTGGGCAATCAGGCGTTGGGAGATGAGAGGGAGCACAACAGACACATATGACACTAGCTGGAATGAACACCAACTAACACAGCAAGAGACTGACACACAACAGCACAATCCCCAGGGACAAGACATTGGTGTGACACAAACATGCATGACACCTCCACTGTGATGACAAAGGCAGATGTCGTACAAACTGGGAAACCCAGACATGTGTCCTGTGCCACAAACGTACATCACACATACACAAACACAAATCACTCAGCATGGCCCCTCATCCATGGACAAACAGGAGCTAAGGGACCATCCATGCAAACATTCACATCAGTCCGCCATCAACACCACACACTGAAATGCAACAATGTGTATCTGTGAAGCCCACATGGTTAGGTGACATTGCACATGCCCACATGACAAACACAGGAATGTTGGCAGGAATTAAGGTGCACACACACATCACACAAGGACTGTGTACAACCCTGGGGAATGACAGACACACTGCACAGTATGCGGTACATGGACATGACCTCAAAGCTCATGTGACCTTCACAATCCCTGCCACTATCCCAGGACTATGCAGATGCCAAGGAGGAACACAAGGCACCCATGCTGACACCTGCCAGCATCGCTGCCGTGAACCCGACAAGTGGGAGCAGTCACACACACATACAAATGTCTCAATCACTGAAAACTACCACCTAGGCACAACTACTTGATGTTGCGAACAAACAAGTGCCTTGAGGAACCCTCACTGTGTCCCATCTGTGTCTGACAACATCATCAACACTCAGAACTGACAAATCATAATGATGATACACCAATTAACAGTAGTGAGTCATGCCCCCACACATCTGGTAGCCCATTGGAAAAGTAGTGGGATTAACCCAGTACCACTCAGCAAGCATCAACAACACAATCATATCAAGGGAACACTGTCTGTGTATGAACAGGGATGTGGACACACACACATGCACATACAACACACACCATGGGCCCAGGCCATGTCACTGGACAACGCACTAACTTGAAGGGACACAACTCCTGTCGGAGCCCAGCTGTGCCAAACATATTCACTGCAAGTCCCACTCATGTCTGCAGAACACTTGGTCAGTCAGCCATCAGTTACCGCACAATGAAGGCTCTGGTCACAACAGCCTGGGTACGTGAGTCTCCCTTAAGTCATCTGCACATACTCAATACATTTGTACAGCAAGTTGCATAGAGGACCCAGTTGCTCCTATACCAATGATGCCCACACCTGTAGGGCCAGTAGTGATGAGCACAAAGTATGTGGAAGTGACAATTTGGACAATGGGAAGCACATCATATGTGCATGGGTGCAAGCCACAGATGTGACCATGGCAATTAAATGCTCACAGAGAGATGTACACAAATGGTTGATCCAGACACACCCAGGTAGCTGCAAAGGATGACATGGATACCCACCAGAATATGATGCATATCTCATGGACCACAGGGAGTACCTCACATCAACACATCAGTATGCAACATTGTAAACCAAGCATTACAGGTGCAAGGGCATCTAAAACAACCTCAACATGATGTACAGCTAAATCAAGTTCACAGGGACAAAGTAAAAAGCTTTATTCAGCATATGAAAAGTGAAACGTCTGTTCCAACAAAAGGCCAATGGCCAGTCCATGTCCAAAGGGCAGGGAGTGAACTAGAGTCACAAATTCAGTATATGAAATTCGAAACGTCTGTGCAACCAAAAGGCCAATGGCCAGTCCATGTCAAATTGCCAAGGAGTGAACTAGAGTGACAACTGTCACACCTTGCTTACCTGCACTGCTATGGACCGGGGTCATCCCCTCGGAGGGGCATACATGGGGGCAGGCCAGGCACCGCAGGGACAGGATCAGGGCGCAGCAGAAGGAGGCAGTGAAGAGGTGGGGGATGCAGGCGAGACACTTGCAACTGCAGTGGAGATGACTGAAGTGGTGGGTGCTGTCACAACTGTGGGGCACAAGTCAGATGGGGTGGGTGCTGGCACAACTCCAGTGGGCAGGTCAGATGGATTGGATTGGCTCACCACTGCAGTGCCCAAGTCAGACAGGGTGGGTGTGGACTCCAAAGCAGTGCCTACATCCATGGGAGTGGAATGGGGGACAGGTGAGGTCTGCAGGGCAGGTGGTGGTGACACGGTCCCCACATTAGTGGCAGCAACTGTCTGACCAGGTGTGGAGAAGCAAGTGCTAGGGGGGATGGCTTTAGAATTTTGGGGATGGTGTATCTGTGTGTGGGGGAACCCGGGGCAGGGAGTGGCGGGGAACCTCTGGAGTGGTAGCCTGGGGGATGGAGGACGGAGACTTTGCCTTGGAGCTGGGTGCTGGCGGGGGGGTCTTGCTCTTCTTGCGCCAGGGGGACTTGCGGGTGGGCGTCTCGGTCTGTGTGCACCTGGGGGAGGGTGTCTGGGTGTGAGGGGCACTCCCTTCTGTGTGTGGGGACTTCCTCTTCCCCTTGTAATCAAGATCTGCTGGGTCGGTGGGGAAGAGGCAAAGGTCACAGAGGAAGAGCTACTGGGGGGATGGGGTTGCAGGTGAGGCAAGGGAAGGGGGCTGGGAGGGAGAGGTCTCGGAGGACTGTGGAGTGGTTGTGGATGACTGTGTGTGTGTCAGCAAACCAGCCCCTGTGAGTGTGGAATCAGTCCCCTGCGCTTGCTTGTGTGCATGTCTAGCCCTTGGTTTGGGGGTTTCTGTGATTTGGACAGGTAGTGTGCTAGGAATTGTGGGTGCTGCAGGAGTAGGAGAGGTGTGGGACTGTTGGAGGAGGGACACTGCTGCCATCAGGGAGGAGGCCACGGACTGGTTGGTCCTCTGTAGGGCAGACATGCCCGAGGAAATGCCCTCCATGAATGACACCAGTTGTGTCAACAGACCTGTGTGTGCGTGGAGGACCTTCAGGATCGACGTCTGCCCCACATGCATCTGTCTAAGTAAGTCCACAGGCTGCTCACTCAGGGCAGCAGGGAACACAGGGGCAGGGGGTGCGGTGCCTGGCACAAAGGAGACATGCTCATGAACACGGGAGCCCACAGGGACATCTGGGATGGGAGCCGATGGGAGGGTGGTGGTGGTGGTGGTGGTGGTCGTGGCAGTGGCGGAGACAGCCTCACTAGCTGGGGTTTGGTGGCTGCTGACATCCGCCTCCACAGGGGAGTCATCCTCAGAGCTGCTGTGGCCTTCAGCTGGGGGGGATGGTGCTGACAACTCCTCTGTGTGGCTGAAATCGCCCTCTGTGCCACTGGGTCCACCTGACTCCTCTCCTTCTGTCCCTGTAAAGCTCTGTGGCTCCTCCTGTTCCATGGAGCTGTCCCCTCCTGTGGCCGTGGATGTATCTGGATAGGAATAGGAAGTAACAGAACAACATCAGTCACCTGCACCGACTGCACACACCACAGTGAGTACATCACATCACAGGGAAATCCCTGGCATCATCAGCTGAACACAGCTCAAAGTGCCAACACTGTTTAGAATAAGACAATTGTCATTTCCAACATCAACCATGGCACAAATATTCCTCCTTGACTTGCACACATATGTCTGTTGCATGTTGGATGCTAATACCCCAATGTGCCAACATGCACCACCCACACATTAGTTGTACATGCTAGTGAACATGTAGGAGTATGTCACTATACACACAGCACATCTCTTGCTACTGACTCAGTACAGGTGTCCGGATGAAGGGATGGGCAGAGACTCATTTCACATGCTTGGGATGCATGCCAGCAACACACACTATGATGTACCCATGTCCTGATGGGCAATGCCACAATGGGGTGCATGGTGCACACTTGAACACAATGCAGGATCACTCATAGCAAGTTCAATGCCATGGCACTGGGATGCCCTGAAAGTCAGTCAACACTGTCTCCTGTCACAGGGGCAGGGCATCCAAACAACAACAATATGCACTGGCTCACAATCCTAGCTCAGGGGCAAATCTGACTCTGCAGATGACCGGCGCACTTGCCCATCCCATGCAAACAACATATTCAGGACCCAGAAGACCCCACATCATGAAAATCAGACATATGAGTCTCAGCAAACACGAATCCATGTACATTACCACATCACAGTCTGCCATGCATATAACCCAGCTGCATGAGGGACAGAGTTGCATACACCATTGTGCGCTGTCAGATGCTCACACACCTGTATGTCACACAGGTCTTGTCTCCAACAGTCACATTGCAGATGTCATGCTGACCCTCGGAATCATGGACACCCCAGTTGTACGTAGCAACAAGCCACACCCTAATGACACAGAGGCACACACATGAGGGCACATGTCACGAAGCACAACCTGCAATTTCACACACAGGAGTGGGATTACAGAGTGTTTCTGAATGCCCTTGAGGGGGCAGGACTGGGCAGGACTAAGTAAAACAGTGTTTTGCCCCACGACAGTAGTCAGGTGGCTGAGCAATTGTGGCATACTTGCCATACCTACTCCTGATGCCCAAAAATTGGAGTACTCTGCAGCATGGTTTTGTAATGAATACCCCAGAAACATGTTGCGAGTCAGACCAGCAATTGGTACACATCTCAAGGGCACACACAGTTCACATGTCAGATCTCAGGCATTGTGTAAACAATTGACCCACCCATGACACACACAACAGAGTCACAGGAACTGATGCTGACTGGTACCTGATACATAGCTGACTGCAGGGACACAGTGCCCTAGTGACACAATCCAAAGACAGATCAGGCATGGACTTACCCCCTTCCTACTGCTGTCTGGCCTTCAGCTGCCTATCCAGGTCCGGGAAGACCACCGCCAGTATCCGGAGCATGTGGGGAGTCAGAGTCCGGTGTCCGCCCCTCCTGCGTGGAGGTGACAGCTTCAGCTGGACTCTAGCTATCCTCCGGGTCCAGCCCCGAAGGTCCTGCCACCTCTTCTGGCAGTTGAGGATGCAGCGCTTGTAGACCCCCACAGAACGAACAGCCTGGGCGATGGTCAGCCAGATCTCCTTCCTCTGGTGGGCACCAACCTGTGAGGAGGACAAATTGAAAAGTACATTAACACACATGCCCCAGATTTGTGCAGCACACAATTAGATATTCATGTCATCACCAGAAAAGGAAATGAATTACACAGGTAGTGCAAACCTGGGGAATGAAAATTCACATGCATGTCTGACATGTTAACAATGCATGGATAGTTTAAGCTGGCAAAAATGCACTTTAGCAGCAGGAGAAATATTCAGTACATGTCCCTACACACTTTGGGGGATGAAAGTAGTCAGTGATAATGCTTGCCACTGCTGTACACACTGCTAGTACTGCTAGTCAGACAACATGCTCAATAAAGAAGGCAGTGGACAGCACACTCACCTGCTCCCCTGGTGTCCCATAGAGCTTTCTGTACTCTGGAAGGAGCCCATCCAGCTGGGCCTGGTTCTCCTCCTCAGTGAAGGCTGGGGCCCTCTCCAGTGTACGTGCCATAGCAGGAGCCAGAGGATGCAGAGACAGCAGCAGTGGTAGCAAGGATGTGGTCCAGTAGAATGTAGTGCAGGCAAGTGAGCTCGCTGGGGTCCAGCCAGCCTTATATCTGTGCTGCAGAGGCAGACTCTGTACCATGTGTCCAAAGTGATAGGTCCAACACTGTTGCATTCTATGAATCTGGCCAATCCATTTAAAAGTACGACTCGTACACACCTTCCGCATCGTTCAAATCTTCACCTTCATGGAACACTTGAAATTGCAACATTGTTGTAGGCATCCAACTGAATTTCCAGTGCACAACTCGTACAAGTTTTGAATCCACATCCGTCTCCATGACAGTCCTGAGCCAATGGGTGCGCCCGGCTCGTTCAACTGATTGTACAACGCGTATTTTGAATGTACACATGCACCCTTCTCCATACGATTCAATGGCCAAGGCGTACGCACGGCTCGGACATGACCCGTGCAATGCGTACGCATTGTCACCCGCGTCGGACATCATTGCATTCAATGACAATGCGTACGCACGGCTCGGATATGACCCGTGCAATGCGTACGCATTGTCACCCGCGTCGGACATCATTGCATTCAATGACAATGCGTACGCACGGCTCGGACATGACCCATGCAATGCGTGCGCATTGTCAGCCGCATCGGACATCATTGCATTCAATGACAATGCGTACGCACGGCTTGGACATGACCCGTGCAATGCATACGCATTGTCACCCGCGTCGGACATCATTGCATTCAATGACAAGGCGTACGCATGGCTCGAACATGACCCGTGCAATGCGTGTGCATTGTCACCCGCGTCGGACATCATTGCATTCAATGACAAGGCGTACGCATGGCTCGGACATGACCCGTGTAATGCGTACGCATTGTCACCCGCGTCGGACCTCATTGCATTCAATGACAATGTGTACGCATGGCTCGGACATGACCCGTGCAATGCGTACGCATTGTCACCCGCGTCGGACCGCATTAGTGTGACTTTTAGACGGATGCAACACACATATACTGGCCATGGACACCTGCACACACCTGCCACACTATAGCATTGGCCACACAGTGTCCCATGGCATATGAGGCTGCATTCCCTGGGTGCTTGAGGGGGCCACAGCAGTTTTTTTGTCTGGCACTTTGTGCAGCCACTCCCAGGCTGTTATCTTGTACATGGGGGGAGAGTCCTTTGTGTGTTGTGCACATTGACACTGTGATGTGCAATTGGACAGTAATTGGCATGAGTGAAGGCCACAGTGTCAGGTTGGATATGTTTGGGGCATGGCACATACACCCTGAGTCCTGGGGGTGATGGCATGTACGTCACAGTGAGACCTGTAGCCCCAATACTGATGTGCACCCACAGTCTGTCTGCATGTTGTGTCTCAGATGTGTCTGATCACATGTTACCAATGGGTGACAGTCTCCACATCCATGTGGTATATGCATCAACCTTGATGGGGTGTGTGTTTAAGAGACGTACATGTAGGGCCGGCATGGACAACAGTGGCCACTACCTGTGGGACTTACGCTTGCCTTGTGGTGTGTACGTGCTACGCCATGTCCATTGCTGTGTTGATGTGGCAATACAGGGAGCCTGGGTTTCTGCATGGCAAAGATCTGTGATGCCTGGGAGACATGAGTCCTCATTAGTCACTGGGGTGGGTTTTTTGAACGTTGCAGCAGCACATAGGTTGGGTGACACAGCCAGATGATTAGCCCATTGCACTACATGGGACTTCTGTGGACATGTGGAATTGAGATGTGAGGTGGTCGTCTTGTAGGTGACATATGTGTCCATGACCAACAGCACACACCTCAGTACATTGTGTAATGTCATGAACTAGCATGTGAGAGTGATCGTGGTCATGGCCACATGGGGGGATCTACTGACAATCTTCCTTTGTGCATCTCTGTACTGCAGGGCACCAGCTGTGCATCGTCTGTTCCCAGACCTTGCAACCATGCAGGAACGCGACAGCATCAGACAGTACCGCTTCACCAGGCCACTGATTGAGGAGTTGGCAGAGCAGTTGGTGCCACCTCTGCTACCTTGCTGGACATACCCTACAGCACTGACCCCAGAGGTGAAGGTGATGGCAGCCCTGCACTTCTTTGCTACTGGTACCTTCCAGTACACTGTGGCTACTGCTGGTGGTATGTCGCAAACAATGTTTAATCGGGTGCTACGCGATGTCTTGGAGGGGATGTTGCAATTCCTCGACCTGTATATCAAGTTCCCGAGCCAAGATGAACTCCCTGAAATTAAGGATGCCTTTTATACACTGCGGAAGATGCCAAACGTCATTGGATCCATTGATGGGACACATGTTGCCCTGATACCACCACAGGCACATGAGCAGGCATACCGTAACAGGAAGCACTATCATTCGATCAATGCTCTGGTGGTCTGTCTTGCTGACATGTTGATCACACATGTGTGTGCACGGTTCCCTGGTTCGGCGCGCGATGCCTACATAATGAGGAGTAGTCACATTGCAACGCTGATGTCACAGATGCCACCTCAGCGTGCCTGGCTTGTCGGTGTGTACTGACTGTTTCTCATTGTGTGTGTTTGTCATTGTTGTATTCCTCACTCCTACCAAACTCATCTACCTGTTCATTTTTGTGTGTGTAGGTGACTCCGGATACCCCAACATGCCGTGGTTGCTAACACTCCTCAGGAACCCTGTGACACCAGCCGAGCTGCGCTACAATGAGGCACATGGTCGGAGCAGGAGGGTGATTGAGCGGACATTTGGCCTCCTGAAAAGCCGCTTTCGCTGCCTGGACAAGACCGGAGGGGCCCTCCCATATGAGCCTGCAAAGGTGTGCAAAATAATACTGGTCTGCTGCATGCTACACAACATGGCGGTGCGGAAGGAGGTGCCTCTCATCCTGGATGAGGATGACGACGACCAACGTCCGGCACCTGTGGAGGATCCCGGCCTGGGCCAGGATGCCAGTGATGATGAAGAAGATGGTGACGTCCGCTCCCAGCTCATCAACAACTTCTTCACCTGAAAGTGAGTTTCCAGGGTTGTTATGTGAATGTATGGAGGTAGCCAGGAATGTGTTGAGCCAGCTCTGTTGCTGTCTGAGTGTGTCTGTGTGCCACTTGACTGGATGCGTGCTTTGATGTGTCCATTCAGGTGGTGTGTACTCCACAATAGGGTAGTACTGCTAACCAGTGTTTGTGTAGGTATTTTGCAACATGTTTTGTGCATGTGTATTGCATTTCTCTCCTGTTCGTCTGTGCTTTTGACTGTATCTTGTCTGTCCTTCCCAGGGTCCTTTGCCTGTTGTGTGGTCAACACTGACCCCCAACACCCAGAAGCCAACACCAGTATGGAAGTTGAGAATTCCCATCAACTGATGTACCACACATCCCTGGACTTCCATTCTCCAAAACATTGTGAGCGCGTGTCCACTGTTACGTAGAATTACCGTGCAACTATTGTGGAATAAATGTGTTGCTGGTGTGTAATGAACCTGTGCTACGCTTTGTTATGTGCGTTGTCTGTCTTCCCACATCTGAGTGACATCTGCTTACCTCACCTGTGGACTTGTTACCACTGACTGTGCTTGGTGTTCTGTCTGTGCATGCCAATGTGTTTCAGGTCAACATCATTGTGTGTGATGAGTAACATGGCCATGGTGAGTATGTTTTGTGTTGCCATAGTGGTGTGTCTCCCTCACATGTGTCACATCCCCATGACTGACCTTACGTTGGTCACATTGTTGCAGTATTTGGCATGCACTGTGTTGTGTAGCAGATCGACTTCGCCCTGAACATGACAAGTTGGAATCACAACAGAGGCAAGTATGGTGTACTGGTGAGTTTATTTACAAACATCTGTGAGTGAAGTGCACAGGATGGTGGGTGGTGTACAGTGGTTTGGGACTCCAAAGTTCACATTGGAGTTGGAAGTGCTGGTAGATGAAATGTTCAGAGTAAAGTCCACAGTCGTCTGCTACATTGGCCCAACAAGAACCCTCTATGTCATGTGGGCGAGTTGTGTGCGATTGGACAAGGTGAATGGGTTGCGCATAAAGAACATTGTCCAGAACAGGTTTGTAGGCCTTGGGGATATGCTGGGACATCTGCCTCTCACATGTCCTTCTTCGGACGACCCCTCTTCTTCCGGGGGGGGGAGGGGGATCCTCATGTGCAGGCCTCTGCGGTGCAGGGGACTCTCCGCCAGAGTCCTCCTCTCTCCTTGTGGTGCTGGCAGATGTTGTGGGCACACAGGGGGGTGGGGACAGGTTGGTGTTGATCTGGCGGAGGCATTGTAGTATGTCCCGATGCACCGCAGTAAGGGCACCCCACTTTGCCTCCATGCGGGCATGGTGGGCGACCTGCTCCTGTTGCATGTCCTTGAGGATCCGCACTACCTGGCCAAATCCTCCGGTGCTATCCTGGTACGCATCTAAGATTCGTGACAGTTGGGGGTCATCATGCAGTCCAGACCCCTCTGCAAGGCGTGCCTTGTGCCTCCCACCCCTCCCAGCACCCCTCTCGACATGGGCAGGACCAGCGGCGGTACGCACAGGACACACTGGGACCCCTTGGGTGGTGTTGCTGGTGGTGTTGGCTGTAGCTTCCGGGGGGTCCTGTGTCCCTGTGCTGTGGGTGTTGATTGTCCTTGGGCTGTCTGTGTTGGCGGGGGTGCCCTTTCGGTGTCCAGATGCTGGAGGCGTGGGAACAGAGGGGGCAGATGTTGCTGCAGCTGGTGCTGCATGATGGCTCACAATGGAGGGGCCAGGTTGGTCGTCGTCAACCAAAGAAGACATTGAGAGAGTCAGACCAGAGAGCTCAGTGTCCACCAGAGTCTGGGACTGGGTATCCTCATCATTTGGCGCTGGGTGCCCAACACGACCTGTGTTTGGAGGAGACACACAATGTGATTTATGTTTCTACATGCATCGTTGGTTCACAAACATGACATTTTCTACTTTTCAAACAGATGCCTGCCTGTACACTGCTTTTTCCCAGCTTGTCACAGACAGAGTTTGATCTTGTTGTTGGCCATTTGCCAGCATGGCCTTGTGCTCCCCACAACAGAGCCCAGTGTCAGACATCTTGTCAGTCCCTTCCCACTCCCTGTGAGGCGAGTATGGTTCAGGTTGATCTTGCAGGGCCAGGTGGGTGGGTGTAGGTTGTCTGTGACTGTGAGTCCCATCATACTCTTGGCTACACCCCCTTCCCAGCATGCCCATGCTTCCTCCCTCTTGACTCTGCTTCCCTGTGAGGGGATGTGACATCAATGGCAAGATGGCTGACTGTGAAATCCTGGTGTTTGTTTGGCTACCAGTCCCAGCATGGCCTTGTGCTCCCCACAACAGAGCCCAGTGTCAGACATCTTGTCAGTCCCTTCCCACTCCCTGTGAGGCGAGTATGGTTCAGGTTGATCTTGCAGGGCCATGTGGGTGGGTGTAGGTTGTCTGTGACTGCAAGTCCCATCATACTCTTGGCTACACCCCCTTCCCAGCATGCCCATGCTTCCTCCCTCTTGACTCTGCTTCCCTGTGAGGGGGTGTGACATCAATGGCAAGATGGCTGACTGTGAAATCCTGGTGTTTGTTTGGCTACCAGTCCCAGCATGGCCTTGTGCTCCCCACAACAGAGCCCAGTGTCAGACATCTTGTCAGTCCCTTCCCACTCCCTGTGAGGCGAGTATGGCTCAGGTTGATCTTGCTGGGCCATGTGGGTGGGTGTAGGTTGTCTGTGACTGCGAGTCCCATCATACTCTTGACTACACCCCCCTTCCCATCATGCCCATGCCTCCTCCCTCTTGACTCTGCTTCCCTGTGAGGGCGTGTGACAGCAATGGCAAGATGGCTGACAGTGAAATCCTGGTGTGCGTTTGGCTACAAGTCCCAAGGGAGCCCCTGTGCTTCACACAGCAGCAGCCAGTACGGGGGAGTTTTTGCTGATATTTCAATGAGGTGTGTGTCAAAGCATTGTACCCGGTGAGTTGTGTGGAGTTTGTGTTGGGGGGGTGTCTCCCCATGCTGATTAGTATGGTCAGGGCTGTCAGTCCTCCTTCCTATCATGACACGTGCTTCCATTGTGGGGCGTGCAAGTTGTCTTTCAGGATGTCAGTCAGTGGTGTCCTGCTTCTGATTTGTGCACATGCCCTAGCAGGGCCTTGTGCTCCCCACAGCAGGAGCCAGTGTCAGCCATCTTGTCAGTCATTTTCCACTCTCTGTGATGTGGGCATGTTTCAGAGAGGTCTTGATGGGCCAATCAGGAGGGGGACATTATCTGTGACTACAGGCCCCATCATGCTTTTGGCTACACTCACTTCACCTGCATCCCCACTATTCCTTCCTGACAGTCAGCTACACTGTGAGGTGGTGTGTTTGTGGTGGCAAACTGTCTTGCTGGATGTATTTGGCCTAGTGCCATTGGCTTGCTCTAGTTGTTTGTAGGTTGGTGCATGTCATGACACAGTCCCCAGTCACTATGAGATGACAGGTATTGTGTTTGTGTGACTGGCATACACATCTTGGGTTGATTATCTATTGGTTAGTGTAGGTTTGCTTGGGGTGCATGGTTTCACTGTCCCCTTGCCACACAATCTTGGGTTTGTTGTTTGTGTACTCACCAGTCTCTGGGATGTCTGTTAGGCCATGGACGCTCTCTGGTGATAGGATGTCCCGCACCTTCTCCTCCCAGGTCCTGAAGTAGACTGGTTTGGCAGGAGGGCCACCGCCGGTGCGCTGACTCAAGGCGTGATCTTTCTCGATGAGTTTCTTGACCCTCCTGCGCACGTCATACCACCTGTTCTGGAGATCGTCCCTTGTGCGCAACGTTGGTGCTTGTGCATTCACCTTGTCCACAATTCTCGCCCACATCTTTGTTTTCTGTGAGATGGGGGTCCTTTGAACCAATGTACCAAACAAATGTGGCTCTACTCTGATGATCCCATCTACCAGCACTTCTAACTCACTATCTGTGAACTTTGGATTCTTCTTTGGGGGCATGGTGATGGGTGGTGGTGGTGAGGGATGTGTGTGTGAGGGTGCAAGTGATGTTGGTTTGGTGTTGGTTTTGCTGTGTGTATGTGTGTGCTTTTGTATGAGGTGCTGATGGTGTGTGAGTTGTGTGAAGGGTGAGTTGTGAGTGTGTCTGTGGTTGCTGTGTACTGGTGTTTGCTGCTGGCTGTGTCTCCTGTTTGCAAGGGATGATGGTAGTGATTGTAGTCCTTTATATAGTTGTAGTTGTGGGTGTGTCTTTGTCCAATTAATTTGTGTTGGGTATTTATTTGGTTAGTCATTGCTTGTTTGGTCTTTTTTTGTGTGTTTTGCTTTGTGTTTTGTAGGCATGTAGGAGACGTTCATTTGACGGAAACGGACGCTGCTGTTGTCTTGTGCGGTCTTCTCTGCCTCGTTCACGCTGCCTGTCTTCTGTGTTTGGTAGGCGTCGTTCGCAGCGGTCTCTATTGCTTGTGTGCCGGGTTGTCTGTGCGTGTCGGTCGTGCGGCTTGGTCTTCGTGCGAATCGGTCTGATTTTACACGCATTGCATCGTACTGCGCTAATCGTACATCGCGGATACGGATCGGTCGGGTTGATTCCGGGTTTGTGTCGGTCGGTGAAAATCGCATCGGTTTTCCAGCCGGATCACTCTTTTCTCTCCGGCTCGGTCGTACGGCTTGTATTCCGTACGTGTCGGTTGTAATTCACTCGCGTTGCATCGTACTGCACGGGTCGTACGGCGCTGGTCCGTGTCGGTCGGTATTTGGTCCGGGTCTGTGTCGGTCGGTTCGTTTTGCGGCCGGAATCGGAATCGGCCCCTAACTAGTAAGGAAATAGAATTAATTAAATCTTAAAAATTCACTGAAAATAACAAAGGATACAGGGACATTATAGTTAGGTTGACATTTTGCTTGCACAAAACCAGAGGAATTCAGCAGTTATAGTTATCTGAGCTAACTATACCTTACGCCCCTGCAATGCACTGCTTATGACCTCACATATTACATCACTCATATTATCATGGTCAGTTACATCACTCATAACATCACTGATGATATCTCAAATGACATCACTGATGACACAGCTTTCATATTTTCATGAACACTGGTGCAGGTCACCCCTCTCGGCCTTTCCAGGCTGCTGATGATAAGAGAGGGAGGAGGGTTGAGGGAGCTAAAGCCCGATAAATCTACAGAGTGCTCTTAAAACACAAAACTCTGTAGGTGAATTCCTAGATTGTGCATGTCTGAGGGGTGTAATTCAACTACAATCCCCTACACATGCATATTATATTTTATTTAGCAAACATACTGTCATTCCTGTACCCGAAGAAGGTCAACCAGCAGGGGTGGAATCTGAAGTCCGACCCCAGCTTCTGTTAAGGCTGTTTATTTTTCACTTGCATATGCTGGTACTGGGCTTGAGGTGGGTTTTCAACTCGTTAATCCTGGCCCTCCTACTCTGATTGTCTCCTTGTTCCCAGCACAGGAATTGGGTCTTACTGGCAGGTATGAGCTAGATTTCTGTCCTATTGCTGCTATGTAGTAGTAATGAGCAGAGGAAGGAAGGTGAGTATAAGAATGAAGTGTTGCTGGTCTATTTATGGGTGAGTGAGAGTGTGAGTGTGCTAGAAGGTAACTGAGATTGCATGTGAATTAGTGACTGTCTGAATGCATTTTAATGTGAGCTTGTGTCTATGAGTGGTTGAGAGTAAGTGAGAATCAGTCAGAGTGAGTGGGAGTGACAGTGAGGGAGTGTGTAAGCAGTGTAAGTGAAGTGCAATTAATCTTGATTCAATATCTGTTTTAAGAGAAAAGGCTTCAAAAAGTCCTGTCACAAATTTACAAAATATTGGCTGTCTAAAAGTACTTGGACCTTCATACAATGTCTCTGGAGTCGGCATCCACATAAGCCATCTAAAAAAAAGAACACATCTATGCATGTGTGTAACCCCACTCTAAATTTAAAGAGGGAATGGTGCATTTTAGAATTTGGTAGAATGGGGAAGGTTCCCTTGTCTTCCCCAGGTCTCAAAGAAAGTATTTAGTGCTTCATAGGCTGCTATCATCAGTTGAAGGGATGGTCTGCCAAATTTGCATTTGAATTTCCATCTATTCTGAGGTGTCTTTGATTTTGGACTTCCCAATGGTTTTATCTATATCAATTATTAACTTATTTTTTATGCAGTACTTTTCAATCTCCACCACGCTCCTTTGCAAGCTAACTGGAGATCGATCAGTTTTTATCAAGATCATCCGTATGAAGCAGGTATGATATGTGGGAGCCCCCTCATATTAGGGGAAAACAAATGAGTACCTGATAGTGTTTTTTGGAGGTCAGCAAGGTACAGGGTGAAAAGATTGGGGGCCATCACACAACCTTGCCCTAGCCCATTACTAATACTAATCTTCTGAGAGAGGCTACCATCAACATTCAGCTCAATTTCCACTGTAGAGCTCTTTTAGTATCCCCAAAGAAGTACCCAGAATGTCCATACTTTCAAATTTGTCCCACAAGATCCAGATCAAAGGTGACCCAGAAGTCTACAAAGCAAGTATAGAAAGATACCCACATTTCTAAGGGATTTTTTGTGTGATAGCCTGTAGGCTAAGGCAGTGATCTATAGTTGAATGTAAGGGCTTAAAGCCACCCTGTTCCACTGGGATCAGATTCTGCTCTGAGCACCATTGTGAGAGTGCTTGAAGCAATACTTTGCTATACATATTTGCACCTACATCCATTCAGCTTATCAAACAGTAGCTTTTTGGTCTTTCAGGCCACCCTTTTTAAAAAGTGTTTTTATTTTTACACCTTTCCACGTTGCATGATTGGTTTGAGCAGATGTAAATTGTTTAAACACATCTGCATGGAATTGCTCCCACCAGATTATATTAGTCTTTATTATTACTGACAGCACATCATCCAGTCCTGCGAGTATGGTTAGTTTTGTTTACATAATAATATCTCTAATTGCAGATTCAGAGAACAAGGAGAGTAACTGGGAGTCAGTAGGGAAAGCTTCATAGTTCCCACTCTATCTTTCCCTGCATATAGTGACTTTGTGTATTACCCGACCCTCTTCCGATACCATATTTTATGCTCTTACCTCTCTGCCATGCACCCCTAAGGGCACCAATTTCCAAAACTTCATCACATCATTATTGAAATCACTGTCATCATTTCATCCCAATTCCTTGTGTATGCTGTCAGTTTATTTATTTTTATCCTAGATTTATATTTCTTAGAGCGTTCATAGGAAGAGCTCCCATTCACGTATAAAATATTAGCCCGTTTCATCTTTCCTAACTTGCTTTTCCATTCCTGGCATTGAGCATCCATGGGAACTTTCTTTGCAGAATTGGGCCCCAATTAGAGGGCTTTTTACATGGAAATTTCTTTCAAACACTTGACCCACAGCAGTTGTTGTTTGATCATAACTTTTAATTGGGTTACTGCTTAATGAGTCCAAACTATCAAGATCAATATGATGTCACAAGTCAATTAATTTTTCAAAGTGATGAGGCTACAATAGGTTGTGGTACAACAGTACCTAATGCAGATTACCCTTTGCAATTTCTACTACTCCTGGCTTAGGATCTGTGGCCACTACCACATCTCTTGAGTTTTTGAGTGTTATTACATTTTTGCTTCTTAGTGAGATTGCTGTTTTTTAGGGAAATGTAACCATCTTTGATGGGTTTGAGGCTTAGTTCATTTGTTGATCTCTCTGCCCCTTTTACCACTTCATGAATTTATGACACGATCTAGCATTTCAGATTGTTTGCTTTTCTTTTGCTCAGATTTCCTAAATATAGGGAGCTTATTGTAGAGTCTACAGCCTCATTTTTATTTTTACAAGCATGGGAATTTTTGATATATAAACATCACCAACTGCCTCCAACCCATTGTCCAATCCCTTAATGAGGGTGCTGTCTGGAGCTATAACTCTGTCATTAGTAATCAAGGGTTCAAATGTACATACTGAAAATGGCATACATGTATTAATTGTGTTAAGCTCCTCTAGAGAATAATTTTTCATCTCATCATTATTTAGCACCATTGATAATCTCATTTAGGGTTCTCCGAAGAAGTAATAAAATGCCAAACACAGAGGTTCCAGGTGCCACTGAGGTCTCCATTCTCAGCATATGGAGACATCTATGGCAAAATGCAGGGCATGGCATACTGGTGGCAGTTGTTGATATATGGGGTACCTAAGGAAAAATGCAGATGCTGGCTTTTGGAGGTAATTCTTGGCCTCAAGGAAGCTAACCATGTCATATGGGGTGGACCCTTGGGAAAATGAGGCAACATGAGTGGCAACATTCTGCTAGTAGCATATGGTACATCATTCTTTGCTTAAGGGCTACATATAGCATATGTTTGGCATCTGAAGAAGTTCCATGGTCTAGAGCCGCTCTGGAACCTCAAGTCAATGGTACTGTTTTCTCAGCATGAAAGAGTGGGGTGGGAAGAAATCGTAAGCAGAGCAATCATTTCAGTTTCAATTTACTATGACTCTTAAGAATCACAGATTGCCAGCTAAGATTAGTTGGTTTATTACAAAGCCAAGAATAACAGTACCTACAGGCATCTCAAAGTGAGGATGTAGAAAAACATTGGAACTAATACAAATCTATGGATGAAGTTAAGGCGGTGCAACATGCACAAAATGATTAGTTTGAGAATCAGGATACATAAGATTACGGAGCAGACGTCCAGATTCCCCTTTCATCAGAGGTTTGTGGGTATAAAGCATTATTTTTTTACTATACTACCACTAACGTGACATCCCTGCATAGCATTACCCATGCAAGATCAGTTAAGGTGTCAGCGTGTGAAGCTTTCCTAAGAAGTCCCTCCACATCAGTTGGGTCAAGCAGCATAAAGCTACAGAACTCATTCTAAGATGCTTTCTCTCTCAAGGCAAGGCAGAAGTCCCGGTACACTTGCCCTAGTTACAATCCATCAATACCACAGGTAGTATCCCAGGGTCCTTTGCGGATCACGCCATCCTGTCAGGCCTCCTACTCATAGGTAAGCTTCCAAGTCAGTAACAATGCTACCAAGCTTGGCGAGATGACCTTGATTCTCAGGCTCACTCCGATGAGAAAGTACAACAGTTCTCAACTTTAGGTATTAACCCTCAATGTCTCATCTTCTCCCTAAGCCTAACTCCCAAAACAAAGACAATATTCTAACTAACAAGGATGATTCTTCCACATGCAACAGAAACGTGAGCAAGAACAAATCCAACGTGCACATGAAATTCAACTTTTAAATCTAATGCGAGAGCTTCCAGGAAAAATGCATTTCAGGCCTTCTTAAATCATCCAATATAGGAAAACAGTACACAGGCTTTATAAAATGTCATATAAATGAACACTCTTTACTGAGCACATCTAAATTAACACGTTACATTAGCACGCCAAATACGTGAATAATTGTCAGCAGCATACACAAATTCTACACGTTAATGTTTTCAGCTAATCACATCTAGTTTCATCTCTAATCTCTTCACATTTACACTGAAATGTCTCTAATGCACCACAATTCACATTAATACAGTTCACGTTCTACTGTCTCATGCTATTACAACAAAGGAATATATGTGGGTGAGGACTACTCGTGATTATGAAGCACCCCTACAAATGAAAAATGAATTTTGTGCCACATCACTCCCCCCTCTGATGACATGTGTCATCATACCCATCACAACTCCCTGTATAGAGGACTGATCTAAACAGTTGTTGTAGGCAGTCTCCCCTGTTGAACTTTCTCCAAGAACTTAAGATTCTCATAGTGACTTTCCTGCAGTCATTCCATTCTCCTTTCTCTAATGTAATTCTCTGCTTGTCTGGACTGATGACACTTGTAGGCCCTCACTATTTCCGACAACAAGATGACACAGACCATGATTATGACTATTGGTTTCAAGATATAACCAAGGATTCCTTTCCCAAGACTCGCAAACCAACTTCCAACCTTCCTAAAACTTTTCCCAACCTTACCCCAGATTCTTTCAGTTGCCAAGTCATGCATCTCATGATGTATCTCAGTGATATTACTTATGTACTTCCTCAGATCCATACTATGATCTGGGATATACGTACAGTACAGTTGGCCCATCAAGATTTTACAGACTCCGCCCTCTTTTGCTAATAACACGTCTAAAGCAAGACGGTTTTGCATCACCATAGCTCTTATTGAAATCATCTCTCCATCTACGAGCTACAACGACTGAGCTGTATTGAAAGCAACTTATCTACTGCAGTTGGCAACCTTCTAATCTTGACATCATTTAAGACCACTCCAAAACTATGTATCATTGCTCCAAAATACATCTCCTACAATCTCCCCTGCCCTCGTTCCACGTTTCGCTCTATGTGATGACTTCCCTTTCAAACCTTTCAAATCTTCTACGTGGTATATCTTGGGAAATACAACAGCCACATAACAAGATCCATACCAACTGTTCGGCAGTGGGACATATGCATTTCTTCCACATACAAAGTACACATTTGGCACCACTTGTACTGCATCTTGCAAGAATTTCTTCGAAGAAGTATCGATCAGAAATGTGTGTTCACACACACTCTGTCCCACAAAAATGGTGTCATAAAGCATCTGTACTTGTCGAATGCAAAGCTTGCCTCTTTCTCAATCTAGAGCTATTGGACCATAACTTCCCTTAGATTTATCAGCTAATTCTTAATGGTCCATTTGAAAACTTCCTCCCTACTGTCAAGTTTAACTGTCAATCCCCTATGTCTATCATCTACTTGATCTACAAACCTTTTCTCTATCTCAGTTAGTTTGCAGGTTTGATTGTGTCTATGTGCATAAGCTGTGTTTAGCATAATAGTAGGTACAAAATCCTTTCCCAGTCTCTACTCCTGTTTATAATAATCGTATTTGTTCAGATGTTTATAAACAGGAACTTCTGAAAGCATCAGATCATAATTAGAAAAATAGTACTCATAATGACCCTTCCCATAAAGCATACTAAGAAGAAAACTACAACTAATTCCATACATCAAGGGCAGTTGATGATACCTAATACCCTGCTCAACCGAGGCAGGCAATGGCATGCACACATAGCAATCTCTCACATCCATGGTATCCACATACTTTTTTGCATAAGAATTCAGCGTATAATGACCTTTGGACAAACATACATGCAATAAGCGACTAGTTACTCTATTGAAGCACTATCAGATCCTAATGTACCCTCTTTTGTGCTAGAGGTGGTAGGTGTGGATGTCCCATGTACTCCCACTCCCTTAACCTCAGCTTCATGTGAACTTATAGTGGAAATAATGATGATTACAGCTATTACAATAATTACCCCTACAATAAGTGTACCTATTATACATTTGTGCCTACGGTTAGGACTTCCAGAATCCATTTTCAACAGGTTCGGATTGTCGCTGTAAGAGTATTGATGCAGTTTCTCTGCCTCTTACTGTTGCACCAAAAAGTTCATAAACAGTTCTTTGAAATAGAGAAAAACAGTTCTCAGTCTCTGGCACAATATGTGCACAACTTGAAAGACTTCCCTTGCCCTCTTTCTTTTTCTACAAAAAGTCCCAATTTTTATTCTTCTTCCACTCGGGATTAGGAAAAAGCGATTCTTATTCACCGTTTAAAGTTTAGTTTACATCTCTTATGATATCAGACTGAACTTCGTCAATGACTCGCTGCAAAAAGTTCAATTCGATATGCTGCAATCTCCTGAAAGAATGGCTGATTTGCAAAGGTTGGAAATGTGAGATCTTCCAAAATCAAACTCCATAAGCCACTCAGTCTTGGTGGATATGGTAGTCAATGTCAGAACACCATCAGCCTATACTCCAGAAACTCTCAACTCGATCTCAATTATCAGTATCAACGTCCCGGACCTCACTCTCCCTGGCATTGGTAGCAAGATAAATCCACTCCGTAGAGGCATACTCTGATACCGGCACTCTTGCCCTCCTCGATCTGCTCATGGTCCTCTGAGCTTGTGCTGACTCACTTTGATTGGATTCAGATGATTCAGTTATAGGAGCAAAACCTCCCTTGGATACAAGTCTCAAGTTTTGCCTTCTCAGTCTCACCGGCCATGATTCTCTTGCAATCCCTGTCTTCTTTGGCAGCACCCGACCACTTTCCACACCAGTCTCTTCAGAGGAGTCAGACTCTATACCACTCTCAACGTTACCATCTCCCTCTGAGTCTCTACATGGACCTTGTGTAGCTTGACCTCCCTCAGCTCGACTTGGTGGGTATCCAGACTCTTCAGGAACCCCCACAGCTTGGCTTGTCCTCTCAGGTGGTCTTACAATCATGGCTGGAATCACTTCTGGGAGAGGAGCTGTTTCTAATCAGGGCGCTGAGAATCTTCAGGTCTGTAAAGCATGTATCCAGTTCCACACTTCACAGCAGTATTCGTCAATAAGATCACCTGGTACGCACCACACAAATGTGAATCAAGACAGTTCTTCCTTACATGCTTTTGGACCAGGACTCAATCTCCCAGGCCCAGGTCATGGCAGAGGTCCTTCGAGTTTGATGCAGTCGCAACTTCAACCTGGTGAGACACAGAACAAACCACATCAGCAAATCCTTTGCAGAACCAAATCATGAGTGATGTTAATTAACACTGTGGATGGCACTGCAGGTAAGGGCATCGCTCTCCCCATGATGATCTCGTGAGGGCATAGCCCAGTCCTCCTGCCTGGAATTCTGCACAAACTCATCAAAGGCAATGCATCAGGCCATTTCAGAGATGTCGAGGCACACACCTTTGCTATTCTCATCTTTAAATTTGCATTATTCTGTTCCACCACTCTTGATGCCTCTGGCCTGTAACTACAGTGCAGTCTCTAATCCACATTTAAGGCAGTGCACAACAGCTTCATGATCGCACTATGGAAGTAAGTTTCTCTGTATGACTCAAATGTAGTTGGAAACCCGAGGTGTGGGAAAAGCTATCTCAACAACAACTTTGCTACTGTGAGGCTATCACACATTCTAGTCGGATAAGTTTCAACCCACCATGAAAAGATACACTCTGTGAGAAGGTGGGTTGGTATATGCTGTCCACTAATTAAAGTGGGCACCTTGTACCAGGCCACACGACCCTTATGATGTATGAGGTCGAAGATAACCTTATTGAAAGCTATGCTAGTGGTAGCTATGCAGAGTGGCCTTCAGGCTTAATCGTGAAGGAATGTAAAGCAGCTTGTTTTACCAGAATATCACCTCCTGAATGATTAAATGAAAGGAGAACCACACAGTATTGATATAAAAAGATGTATTTATTAGTATAACACTCTCTACTAGTCTCTACACGAGACTAGGGCACAAGGCACACAATACTGAATCAATAGAACAATCGTAAATAGCAAAATACACAGCGGGCTCCCGGGTGAGATAAACTATATACTAAATAAATGGTATAACAACAATGACTTAACTAGACACAGTGCCTAGAGCACGTAGAATTGCTGGGACCCCAAGGAACCACCCAGAGGAGTGACACAGGGAGCCCACGGAGGACGGGTGCAGTGAGGAAACACGGATGCGTGCTCCATACAACTCTAAGGGAAAATCACGGTAGGAAATTTACAAGTTAAGGACACTTCTAAGAGGACTTCGAGCAACCCCTTTGGAACTTAGGAGGTTCTAAGGCCAACCCACCAGTGAGTACCAAAGTACCCGTGTTACCTATCCCAGAGGAGCCGGGTGCATAGCGGTCAAGTGGTGTCGGAAATCTTCGTAGTTTTCAATGGAGAGCTGCAAAGAAGTCCTGCTGCCAGGAGGTCGAAGAATGTCCGGAGGAATCCAAGTCTGGATTCGAGGTGAGAAGAACCTAGAAGCAGAGGGGACAAAGTCTGGGTCACTTCAGGTGACCAGGGGCTCGGTAGTCGTATGCCCACGATGTCGAGTGCTTCAGGAGTGAAGAAGGGTTGCTTGATTCTGCAGCCACAGGGACCAGGAGATGTTGAGGACAACCAGAGTCCAGAGGTGAGCTGTCCCACAAAGGATGTCGAGTGCTGAGGGGTCGGTGTCCGGCGGGAGTACCAACAAGCCTTGGCAAATGCAACCCACGTGGTCAGAGGAAACAGGCTACGGTGGAGACCAGTAAGGTCCAGGGGACTCCCTAAGCAATGGAGAGTCAGGGCACATCTGGAGCAACCAGGTAAGCCCAAGAATTAACAAAGTGACCCTCACCAGACCCACAGGCCAACGGACCAGGGATCGCGAAAAGACCTCAAGCAAGTTTGCAAAGTACCAGCCCACCGGGCACTCGAGGAGTGGAGGCCGGAAATCTTTGGTGTAACTACTGTCCGGGGTCAGGACTACACGGAGTCCAATGCACAAGCTTCGGAATCATCAACAAGCATATACAACTGCAATTGTACGCAGTGCACAGGGGTTCGGGTTGCACGGTCCCCACGCGGGATACTGGTCTCAGAATTGCTGAGAGGACAGATCAACCTCAACAACCTTGGGAAACCCACCTCCTGTGTTGCTGAAATCTTCAGAGTCCTCAGGAGCTTGGGAGTAGCAAACCGGTAAGATGTGTTTAGGTGCCTGCTTTTGCAGGGGAGTAACTCCTTTACTCCAAGGGAAATTCTTCAGTCATCTAGCGTTGTGCAGGCAGTCGAAGTACTTGGTTTCTTCTTAGCAGAATCTTGTCCAGGTAAAATCTAAAGTCCTGTAGCCAGGTTACCCACTTTATACCCATGGGAAGGGGTTGGAAAGATTCTGTGGACCCTCCTAGGGGAGGGGAAGGACAGAGGGGTGGCTAGACCCATGTCCTTTGTCCAGTTTGGCACCAGAGCATGAGCAATTGGCTCCTGGAACTGGTTTTAGCTGGACTATGCACGGGGACACCAAATGTGCCCCCAGTGCAGACTTTCTGGCACTCTCAGAGTGCACCCACCCAGCCCCAATACACTAAACCCTGTCTGGGAGGTGGTCACACCTCCCTGTGACAGGATGCCTATTGTCATGCCTTCCTCTGCTCGAGCTTGGCAGAGCAGCAGCAGAGCAGAATCGTGTCTGTGGCTGGCAGCGTCCATTTCGTGCTGCCCAGGTCGAAGAGCTGGTACCGGGTAGATGGGTGACCCACAGATGCCCTCTAGGAGGGTGGAAGCATGCCTCCCACACCAGTTACTGGTGTGGAGGTTATGGTTCCAAGGTATTTGACACCAAACACAACATGTTTCTAAGCAGCCATTTTAAAGTTAGCATTTACCGCGAGGTTATAATGCACTTAAACATTTATGTCTGGCTGCATCACAGACAACCACGGAAAATGGTCTTCGAAGGCTGCAGAGGGGCTCTGCTCATGCAGAGGCACCCTCTCACGTAAAACCCAGCACCTTGCCTTCAGGATTGTTAAGGCCTGCCATGGGGTTACTGAAAGGTATTTAAGTGTCGTGAGTTTGATAGATATAGTGAACCTATTTCTTAAGTAAGTGGTGCAAGCACCAGCTTACCCAGTCTGCTGTAGCGGGCTTGTCAATTTGAATGGCTTCTCAGGGGTGGCATAATACATGCCTCAGGCCATGGGACGCCTCTGGTGTACCTATGCCCTGGGTACATGGTGTACCATATACTAAGGACTGATAATGGTACCCCAGTATCCATTCTGGAGTGTACCTAAAGTACATATATAGCAATTTAAGGGAGAAAGCAGATAGACTGGGGTCCTGAATAGCAGGATCCCAGTCAGACTAGTCAAAAACCAGCAAAACACCAGGAAAAAAGTGGGGGTAACCATGCAGTCAGATTCTACCTTCCTACACAAACAACAACCAGAATGTATCTCAAACCATTACACACAGGCATCTCGACAATGTCCAAATGTATTTAGTTGAAAGGAGCTCCACACCTTCAAATGTGACTCAAAACAACCACAATTTTCTTTTCAGCATTCATCTGTTGACATGTGATACATCGATGGCACACTGCATCGGCAATCACACAGAATCTTGGATTGAACCACATTTGCCTGAACAATCTCACCATTGCATCTCTCCCTATATGAAGTGCTCCATGAATCTGCCTTGCTATGGTTCAGAAAACAATCTGGCAACACTGTTCCGCCATCAGTTGAAACCCAAATGTCATCTTCCCTCTTTTCGCTTCCTGCTTTAATCCAACCAGCCTGTTCCTGATCTGACGCTTCTCCCTGCAGATGCCAGGTATCTGCAATAGCTATCATCATTCTGCGGTTGGTACTCTGTGCTCTACCAAAATATTCCCCATTAAAATACATGCATGGGTGGCACAAAAGCAGGCAACTTTGTCCGTGTATTAGGTACCCACAGTCACAAAGTTGTCCCTCTTCCCGCGTGCAGTGCATTTTACAACCGCCACTTCTTTTGGCCTCTGCAAGGCTTCCAACAGTTTTGTCACATGCTCCCCGTTTCTTATGGGAGATCCTTATGAAGTTAAGAACCCCCTCTGTGAACATAGCTGTCCAAAGTCGTAAACTACCCCAAAACCGTACTGGCTATCGGTATAGATGGTGACACGGATTTGCTCAGAAACAAGGCAGGCACGGGTCAAGGTGATGATTTCAGCCACTTGTGCGGAGTATACTCCCTGTAAACAAGCAGCTTCCAAAACTCCAGAAATGGCACAGACAGCAAAAGTGGCTCTCAGGTAACCCTCATTGACTCTTAAACATGAACCATCAACAAAAAGGATTTGATCAGAGTCAGGCAGTGGTTCATTGACAATGTCATGTCTCGGTTTGGTGCAAAGTTCAGTTACTTCCAGACAGTCATGGTTCTCACAATCTTCCCCATCAGCATTTGGAACAGGCAACACAGTAGCAGAATTTAATACAGAACATCGCTTCAGGGTGACATTTTCTGCAGCCAACAAGATCTGATTATACCTTGTTAGCCTATTATTCGTCAAATGCTGGGTTTTGGTCCTCATCATCAGAAGCTCAACTGAGTGTGGAACATATACAGTAAGTTGATGACCCATCACGATACTTTCACATCTTTCAATGCTGACACCTGTTGCCGCAACGGATCTGAGACATCCTGGCAACGCTGAAGCTACAGGATCTAATGTAGCTGAAAAATAGGCCACTGGTCTACGGCACCCCCATGTGTCTGGGTGAGTACAGATGAGCACAACCATCCCACTCGCAGCAGAATAGCAAAAACCCTTGTTGTAATCAGGCATCCCTAAAGCTGAAGTATGACAAAGCCACTCTCTCAGCTCTTAGAAGGCAACCAAACAATTGTTATCCCAGAATACCGGATCACTCACATCTTTGTGTTTCAGCCTCTGTAAGGGCTTTGCCTTCAATGAGAAATTAGGGAAGCCAACCATTCCTAAAAACATCCTGACTTCCTTATGAGTGGTAGGGGCATTAATTTTCATGATTGCCTCAATGCGGTCTGGTGACACCTTTCTCTTGCCTTTCTCAATGCGATGACCCAAGTACCGAACTTCTGTTAGGCAATACTGAAGTTTGTTCGGCAACACCTTGTGTTAATTTTCAGCTAAATGGTTCAGTAAGGCAATGGTATCATCCCTGCAAGCCTCTTCTGTCTCCGATGCAATTAGGAGATCATCTATGTACTGCACAAGCACTGAATTCTAGGGTAATACCAAGCTATCAAGGTTCCTTTTCAGTATTTGGTTAAAGATATAGATGGACTTTTAGCATACCCTTGTGGGATACGACACCATGTCAAAACACAGTAAACCTAACAGCTTCGAAAGGGATCTGAAACAGAATCGCAGATGGCTTCGGGACAACATGGAATCACAATTTCATTGATCTTCCTAACATCCTGAACTATGCGAAGTTTCTGCAATCCCATGTTAGGTGAATTGCACGGGCTTCCTATTATCTCCTTCAGAACACCCTGCGAAATAATGGAATCAATCACAGGTGTAATCTCTGCAACCGTCTCCAGAGTGAGGCTGTACTGGGGCGTACTCAGAAATTCTGCATTTGGCTTGATTTGTATACGGACTGGCTCAACTCCTCAAATCAGCCCTATCTCTGCTCACATGAAGTCCCACACCACTGGAGCGACAGCGTCCCTCTGATCCAGCGGCATGTCTTCCACTGTCAGTACAAGAAACATGTCTACGCAGCGATTCTAATTTGCCAGTTTGAACGCAATTTCATCATCTTTGGTCTAGAGTTCAACTCCATTTGGTGAGCAGTAAATGGTGCAGTTCAATTTACATAAGAGATTCTGTCCTAACAAACAAATTGGACTCTAATCGCATACCCAAAATTGGTGCTGATCCTGAAAGGTACCTATTTTCACTAGTTCATGTTCAGTCGATGGGTTTGTCATGCTCTTATTGGAAACTCCTACAACTTGGATTGATTTTCCTGAGAGGGGTAGATTTGGGACTACTGCAGCTCTCACAGTAGAACGGGAAGCACCAGTGTGTGTCAATAAAGAAGGTAATGGAATGATGTGAGAAGTTGGCCTGGTATATGGTGTCCACTAATTAAAGTGGGCACCTTGCACCAGTCCAAACAACCCTTATGGTGATTTAAGAGCTCAAAGATAACCTTAGAAAGCTCTCCAAGTGGTAGCTTTGGAGAGCAGCCTTCAGGCTTAGTCTTGAAGGAATATTAAGCAGCTTGTTTTACCAGAATGCAACCTTATAGTTTTGGTTAAATGAAAGGAGAACCACACAGTAGTTATAAAAATATGTGTTTATTAATATAACACTATCTAGTATGACACAGTATCTCCTACATGGAGATAATCACAAAGCACGCAATATTTAAGCATAGAAATGACAGCAAATAGCACTAATACACAGTGGGCACCAGGGGGGGACCAAACCATATACTAAAATAGTGGTATAGGAACCACGACTCGAGTCAAGACAGTGTCGAGAGGACGTAGAATCTCTGGGACCCCAAGTAACCACCCAAGGTGAGTAAGTAGGGACCCCAGGGAGGACGGATGCAGTGTGGGATCATGACCGCGTGCTACGTACAATTCTATAGGAAAGTCATGGTTGATGTTTTCGAGTTTAAGGACCCTTCCCAGTGGACCTCGAAGGCACCCCAAGGAAGATAGGAGGTTGGAGAGCCACCCCACCTGTGGATACCGAGGTACCCACGTTACCTATCCCAGGGTAGCCGGGTGCATGGGTCTGAAGTGGCGTCGATAACTGCAGTCGAACCCAATGGAGGACTTCGAAGAAGAGCCGCTGCTGGCAGGAAGAAAAGTGTCTGTTGAAATCCAAATGGGGATTCTTGTTGAAGAGCACCTGAAAGCAGAGGAGACAGAGTCTGGGTCACTCAGGAGTGACCAGGGGCTCGGTAGAAGAATGCCTACCGATGTTGGGTGCTTCAGGTGCATTGATGGAGTCCTTGACTCTGCAGCTACGGGAACCAGGAGACGTCGAGGATGACAAGGAGCCAGATACGACCTGTCCCACAAAGGATCAGTGTCCTGCAGGTGCACCAACAAGCCTTGACAACGGCAACTCATTCAGAAGGTCATGGATGTGTGTGGTTCGGACCAGCAATGTCCAGGAGACTCACCAAAGCAAGGGGAGTCAGGATAGGCCTGGAGCAACCAGGGGAGCCCAAGAAAAGCAAAGTTGACCCTCAAGTGGACTCACAGGCTGGAGGCACAGGAGTCGCAAGGGCACCTAGATCGATTTGACCAAACAACAGCCCACGGAGCACTCGGTGCGAGGAGGCCAAAGTTCTTGGTAGGAAATGGTGCCAGAGGTTGAAGCTCCTTAGAGTCCAAATCAGTTGTTAATTCTAACAAGCATATGCACTTGTAAATGAACGCAGTGCACAGGGGTTCAGGTATTGCAGCCCCCACGAGGGATTCTGACCTCAAACTTGGTGAGACGTTGAAACCCACCTCCTGTGTTGCTGAAGCCTTCGGAGTCCGTAGGAGATCAAGATCAGCAGACCAGACAGCAGTGTTGTGGTGCCTGCGAATGCAGTGGAGTGACTGCTTCACTCCAAGGGAGATATATTCGGTTGTCCTTGATGCTCCACAGGTCCTGCACGGATCCTTTTTGTCCTGAGCACAGACGATGCTTCAGACTGAGAGGGAGACGAAGTCGGGCCCAAACGAAGTCCAGCGAAGTCCAGCGTGCCCAGATGGTCGAAGTTCAATGGTTTCTGGTTCAGAATCTTGTCCACGTCGAATCTAAGGTCCTTCAGCCAGGTAAACCCTTTTATACCCACGGGTGAGGGTTGGACTGATTCAGCAGGCCCTCCCAGGGGAGGGTCTGGACAGTGAGGAGGTTACTCCCATGTCCTTTGTCCAGTTTTGTGCCAGGGCAGGAGCCAATGGCTCCCAGGACTGGTTTGAACTGAACTATGCACAGGTACACAAAATGTGCTCCTCATGCAGACTTTCGGTTTCTGGCAAGCGCATCCACCCATACCTAATACACTAAATCCTGGCTGGGAGGTGGTCACATCTCCCTGTGACAGGATGCCTATTGTTCTGCCATACCCTGCTCGAGCTTGGCTCAGCAGCAGGAAGGCAGAAATGTGTCTCTGGTCAGCAGCAACCATTTTGTGCTGCCCGGGACTAGAAAGCTGGTACCGGGAACACCAGGGACCCAACAAAGCTCGCTTCTGAGGGGTGGAATCATACCTCCCAAACTGGTTACTAGTATGGGGGTATGATTCCAACATGTTTGACACCAAACACAATAGGGTTTGTTTCAGCCGTTTTAGAGTTGGTCATCTCTTGGTTGCATAATGCCACTCTTTATGTCGTAAATGGCTGCCCCACTGCCAAGCCGGGAGAATGGACTCCATAAGCTGCAGGGGTGTTCTGCTCATGCAGTGGCACCCTCTCACTTAGAACCAAGCACCTAGCCTTCAAGATTGTAAAGGCCTGCTATAGGGGTGACATAGGTTTTAAGTGCAGTGATCCTTAGATATAGTAAACCTATATCTTAAGTAAGTGGTGCATGCACCAACTTACACAGGCTGCAATGGCAGGACTGTGGTTCCATTTTGCATGGCCTCACATGGGTGGCATAATACATGCTTCAGTCCATGGGAGCCATCTGAGGTACCTATGCCCTGAGTACATGAGTACCATATAATATAGACTGACAAGGGTAACCTAGTGTCCAATCTGGAGTGTACCTAAGTACAGGGCATAACAGTTTAGGGAGAAAGCATATAGACTTGGGTCCTGATTAGCTGGGTCCCAGTCAGAGTAGTCGAAAACAGTATCACATGTAGCAAAAACTGGGGGTAACCATAAGAAGCAGATCCTACTTTCCTACAGATGACCACCTGCATCTGCCTCCACATATGGTCCACTTTGGTCTACTGATAAGACTTCTCCAAGAGTACAGTCTTCCTCCCCCCTCAGGCACCGTCATTGTAACAGGTTCTGATCGAGTCCATCCAGTGCTTGCTAGATTACTCTGCAGAACTCTAGGAGGTTGCGGCACTTGCACTAACTGCTTTTGACTTCCCCATTATAGGATCTTGGCCTTGTCACGGTGTTTACCACATCTGGCACTTGCACTAACTATCCATTGATTTGCTGGATTTAATCGACAATGCCTGATTTTGTGGCAAAAATGGCAAGCGGTTATTTTCTTTAGCTTGGCAATGTCTATCCCTGTTTTGGGGTCTGTAGGGACACATCTCACTATTTCCTGTCCAGAGATATTCGGAACGTTCTTAACCCTTCCTTGATTATTTGCCTGATTCCGACCTATTGACCTATTGTCTGCGCCTGATCTACTCTTTGCCATTCCTCATTTGGACCAACATCAACTTGTCCTTTATCCTCCTGTGCCTGAAATCCACCTCATCAGTGGCATACCGTAAAATTTCATCTTCTGACTTATTTTGTCAGCAGATCAAATGTTGCTGGATTATAATGCTAATCTCTGGACTCAAACCCATCACAATTTGGAAACAAACTGTCCCTTGTCTTTTGGGTCAAGAGTATCTAACCCACTGTATTGCTTGCAGGCTTGCAAAAGCTGTTCATAGTAAGCAGCTATTGATTCTTTAGGTTCCTTGGTTGTTTGATCTATTTTACCCCAACCGACATCTTGTGGGGCTATTTTGGACTGGAACCATGTAATCACCTGTTCGAATTTTTACATAACCAAGGGTGAGGACCATGAGTTAGAGAATCCCTCTCTGGTTCAGCAGAAGGCCAATCAAAAGCAATTTTATGGACCATAAATCACTAGGAACCACGATGTCAAACAAAGTGTTCAGATCTATTGACAACACTTTTGAGATCTTTACAAAGCAATCAATTTGCTTGGAACATTCAGCAGGCTGCTACCTCAATCAAGGAAAATCATTCATGAACAAGGCTAAATCACCCTTATTCCAAGCAACAGTCACATACCCTCCACTAGGCACCTCTCTGTCAGGGAGCAGCTGCCGTGGTTAAATGCGGCCGCACCCGGAAGTGCTTCCCAAGGTCCTCGTGAGCACTAGACCGCGGACCTGAAAGCGGCGTGTGCTCCGAGAACCGGAAGTCGGTTCCTTCCCTAGAACATCCCCGGCCGGCAACATGACAGTATCCCCTCCCAAGATCTCCCCTCCCCCACCCTACACAGGGGTAGCAGGGCGAGGTTTGCGTGGGTATTGGGCATGAAATGCGCGTAAGCATAGAGGGGCATGGCGGACATGGGACAGAGGTTCCCAGGAACGTTCCTCAGGACCATACCCTTTCCAGTCTACTCAATAAAAGAGCTGCCCTCTAGTTCTTCGGGAATCGAGTATGGCCCTCACCTCATATTCTTCGTGTTCGTCCCTGAGGATAGGAGGGGGCGGGCCGGTGATGTGAGTGCCTGAATGGACGGGACGCAGGAGGGAGACATGGAATACTGGGTGTATCTTCATCTGTTGAGGTAGAGTGAGTTTCATTGTCACTCGGTTGATGACCTTCTCGATGGGAAATGGGCCTACGTACCGTGGTAATAACTTCTTAGGACCGTGCACGTTGAGGTTCTTTATGGATACCCATACCTCATCCCCAACTTTGTACTCGGGTTCTTTTTGTCTGTGGGCATCAGCGTAGTGTTTCTGGTTTTCTTTGGCCTTAGCGAGCTCGAACCGTGCTTCCTGCCATATGGTATATAACAGGGTATGGTACTCTTGGACGGTAGGGATGTGACAGGACGAAGTCTTTTCCCATGGCTACGATCGTGGGTGCAGTCCTTGTAGACAGAAGAAAGGCGACATACCAGTAGATGCATGTTTACTGTTATTGTATGCATATTCCATCATCCAGATGGCTTCAGACCATTCTTGCTCTATGGATAACAGTAAACAACGGAGGTATTGTTCCATGGTTTTGTTGGTTCGTTCTGCCTGTCCGTCCGTTTGTGGGTGGTACGCCGTGGAAAGACGGGTTTCCATGCCCATGTTGTTGCATACCTCACCCCAGAACCTGGATACGAATTGGGAGCCCCTGTCTGTGATCAGAACGGAGGGTATGCCGTGCAACCGGATCACATGTTGTGCGAAAATCAAGGCTAGTTCGAGTAATGATGGTAATTTTTTCAGGGGAACAAAGTGTGCCATTTTTGTAAGGTGGTCCACGATGGTGAGGACAGTGGTATAGCCGGTTTTTGTCCTTGGTAGCTCGACTACGAAGTCCATGGACACCGTATGCCAGGGGCAAGGAGGGACAGGAATCGGGTTCAAGAGTCCAATTGGGGGACTGGAGCGGGTCTTCCCTTGAGTACAGACAGCACAATGTTCTAAGTAGGAGCGGACTGTGGCATCCATGGAAGGCCACCAGAAATGTCTGTGTAAAAGGTCCACGGTTTTGTGGAATCCTGGATGGATGAACAATGGATGATCATGGCACATGAACAACGCTTGTTGTTGTTGCCTGTCGAGCGGAAGGAAATATCGATCTCCTTTGAACAGGAAGCCATCCCGTACGGTGATTCCGTCTCGGTCTCCGATCCATTCTTCTGCTCTTCGTTGGCGTAGTTCGTCGCGCAGCTGGGTGAAGAAGTTGGAGGAGAAGACCACCCCTTGGAAGCATTGTTCGGGGAGGATGGTCGGGGGTTCGGCCTTCGGTACGTTGTCTTCGGCTTCGTCCAACCTGGACAAGGCATCGGCCTTGGCGTTTTCTCTTCCAGGGCGATAGGTGATGTGGAAGTTGTATTCATTGAAGAACAGGGTCCACCTTAATTGTCGGGAAGTGAGGGCTCTAGCTGAGCGAAGGAATTGTAGGTTCCTATGATCGGCGTATATGGTCACCAGGTATCGTGCGTCCTTGAGGTAATGTCGCCATTCGTCAAAGGCAGCCTTAATGGCGAGGAGTTCGCGGTCTGACACCGTATAGTTACGCTCCGCCGGCAGGAGTTTTCGGGAAACGAAGGCCACAGGATGCAGAAGACCTGTTTCAGCGTTGTGTTGTGACAGGACCCCTCCCAGAGCGTTCTGTGATGCATCCGCTTCAACTATGAATGGCTGTCCAGGGTCGAGGTGCCGAAGGACGGGGGCGCTGCAGAAACGTTGTTTCAGGTCTTGGAATGCTTTTTCGGCTTCTGAGGTCCAGGAGAACGTTACTCCTTCACGTAGTAAGTTGGTAATGGGGGTAACGATACCAGAGAACCCCGTAATGAAGCGCCTGTAATAGTTGGCAAACCCCAGGAATCTCTGGACCTGTTTAGTGCAACACGGTGAAGGCCATTGAAGGACTGCCTTGACCTTTTGGGTATCCATTTTGACCCCTTCCGGGGTTAAGATGTGACCAAGGAACTCTACCATGGTGGTGTGGAACACGCTTTCTCCAGTTTAACGTACAGGCCGTGCCGCTGTAGTTGTGTTAAGACAGCACGGACGTGGTTAATGTGTTCTGGGATATTGTCGGAGAAGATCAAGATGTCGTCAATGTATACGACGCAAAACAGATCCAAGTATTCTCGTAGGACTTCGTCTATGAAATATTGAAATGCAGCCGGAGCGTTGCAGAGCCCGAAGGGCATGACCAGGTATTCGAATAGACCGTATTTCGTCTGAAAGGCGGTCTTCCATTCATCGCCTTCCCTGACCCTGACGAGATGGTATGCTCCTCGGAGATCAAGTTTGGTATAAACGGAGGCATTCTTTACCTGATCCAGAAGGTTGGAGATGAGAGGCAGAGGATAGCGATTCTTAATAGTTATAGCGTTTATGCCTCTATAGTCAATACACGTCCTTAGATCTCCTTCTTTCTTAACTACAAAGAAGAGAGGGGACGAGACAGGCGATTTGGAGTGGCGGATGAATCCGTTTTGTAGGTACTCTTCCAGATAGCTCCGTAGATGGAGGTTCTCCTTCTCCGTCAGGGAGTAGACATGGCTACAGGGAAGGGTCGAACCTGGTATGAGGTCAATCCGACAATCGAATGAGCGATGAGGTGGCAAGGTATTCACTCCTTTTTTATCAAAGACAGAAGCCAGGTCTGCATAGGCCATGGGTACACTGTCATGGGTGACCAAACCTGTCTCTATCATAGGCACTGATTGAGCTAGCATCGAGGTTTCATTAACCGCCGTCTCAGGAGGATAGCAGTTGGCAGTACAGTGAGAGGAGTTCAGAGTCACGATCCGGGTCCTCCATTCTATGCGAGGGTTGTGTGTCTCTAACCAAGGAAGCCCCAAAATGAGCTTAAACTGAGGTGCATCGATCACGGCAAAGGCGATTTTCTCCGTATGCCCGTTCGTGCACGTCATCTGCATGGCTTTGGTTTGGTACCGTATGAGTCCGGATGTTAGGTCGGTGCCATCCACAGCCCTCACGCTTTCTGGTCTACTCATAGCCACAGTTGGGATGTCTAATCCCTCCATGTAACCCGTGTCTATGAAGTTCCACGTCGCACCTGAGTCAATAAGAGCGGTGACTGCCCACATCCGGCCGGTCAAGGAACGGAGCACA
The DNA here is from genome assembly GCF_964204655.1 of Triturus cristatus. NCBI lineage: Eukaryota > Metazoa > Chordata > Amphibia > Caudata > Salamandridae > Triturus > Triturus cristatus. The sequence continues at coordinate 532,756,451 of NC_140583.1, read as the reverse complement.
ACTGACAGACCCATGTGTCTGACGTTGACGAACGAGGCGTTGGGGGGGTTTTGCATGGAGGTAGAACCCAGTAGACCAACCCCATCGCCTACTGGGTTTCGTCGTTTCCCGCTCCATCTGTGCGTGATCTTGTGATAGCAAGGGATTTGTGGATTGTTGACTTGGCCGGTTTCACAGGGCATTCTTTGACGAAATGTCAGTTTTTTCCGCAATAGAGACACAGGTTTTGTTTTCGGCGTTTGTCTCTTTCCTCCCGGGTCAAAGGACCACGGATCCCACCGATTTGCATGGGTTTGGGTGCCTCCTGGGCCTTCACCGGTTCGAACCTGTTTTTGTCGCGATAGGAGAGGAACCGGACTTCGGTGCCCTTCTGTTTTTTGTTTTTTCGCTCCTGCAACCTGAAGTTTAACCGAACTACCAGATCAATGAACGACCCGATATCCTCTGGGGGGTCAGCCTGTTGCGCGAGAAGATCTTTGATGTCGTCTCGCAGTTCCCTATAAAAGACTGACACTTGCTTATGGGCAGGCCATCGTGACTAGTCTATTGAATGTGGTTATGTAGTGAAGGAGGTCGGAAGAACCTTGTTTCAAATTCAGGAGCTCGTTGTCCGCGGCCTGTATGAAGGTGTGGCAAGCAAACATGCGTCGCAGGGTTTCTTTGAAGACAGGGAGCCTGTATAACATGGGATCATCGTTCTCGACCAAGGCAATCGACCACTGGGCAGCGTCTCCCCCGAGATAGGACAAGATGAATGCAACCTTAGAGGCATCATCAGGGAAGGCGGTAGCCCGTGCCATAAAATGTACTTGGCATCGGTTTAGGAAGATGCTATATTTAGCGCTGTCGCCATAGAAGCGTTCTGGAGGAGCTAATTGGACGGGGTGAGGAGCTATCACCTGTAGGGGTGAGGAATGGCTCTGTTGGTCGGGTACCACCCCCCCAGATCTGGGCCTGACTGCAGGATCTGGGCCCCAGGCCCCTGTCTGTCCTGCTGCAATCTGGCCTTGTAGGGCGGTGATGTCTTGACGAAGACTCAGGTTATCTGCCTGTATGCATGTCAGCATCGTTGCGATGTCCTGCAGGGAAAATGTCAGTGTTACTCATGGCGCCCAGGCGAGATATGTCAACGTGGGCTTCCAGTTCTGTCAGGGACCCCACAAGTCTTACCTGTTACACTTGTGGAGCCATCTTGCAGGGACGCTGTGAGCAACCTCCACCGTTCCCCTCCCTACCTGATCAAAGGGAAGAATCAGACCCAGGCATGGAGGAGACCAGGGAAAGATGCCGAATGGAATCATGGAAAAGACGTCGTGGTGGATCAGAGATGGAGTCACGCTAGGCCGGGAATGTTCTCTGAAGAATCACCAGCTGGCAGGTGGTTGTGGGTTCTTTCGTGTACTCCAGACAGAGGTTGGTCTTGACGTCTCAGGTGTAGAGGGTTCAGTGGCCGTCATACATGCCTGTTAGGGCAGCAGCATGTGATGGGCACACAAACGCGCTCCTGCGCGGTAAAGAGGCAAAAGAAGGAACTGTGTGACCACGCTTCCCTGTGTGTGTCACATCTGTGGTAGTAAGTGCTCCTGCGCGGTGAAGGGCAAAAGAAGGAACTGCGTGACCACGCTTCCCTGTGCGTGTCACAACTGTGGTAGTAAGCGCTCCTGCGTGGTGAGGAGCAAAAGAAGGAACTACGTGACCACGCTTCCCTGTGCGTGTCTCAACTGTGGTAGTAAGCGCTCCTGCGCGGTGAGGGGACAAGGTAAGTCCGTAATCACGCTTCCAGCATGTCACGGAGGAAGACTGGGTTGAAAGCGCTCCGGCGCGGTGAAAAGCAAGGCAAGTACGTGACCAGGCTTCCAGCGTGTCACGGGAGAAAGTGGTTTGAGGAGCTCCGGCGCAGTGTAACAGGCAGTGCGAGTCCGTGACCACGCTACCAGCGTGTCACAGGAGAAGGTGGCTTGAGGTGCTCCGGCACGGTGTGATAGGCAGGGCGAGTCCGTGACCATGCTACCAGCGTGTCACGGGAGAAGGTGGCTTGAGGCGCTCCGGCACGGTGTAATAGGCAGGGCGAGTCTGTGACCACGCTACCAGCGTGTCACGGGAGAAGGTGGCTTGAAGCGCTCCGGCGCGGTGTAATAGGCAGGGCGAGTCCGTGACCACGCTTCCAGCGTGTCATGGGAGAAAGTGGTTTGAGGCGCTCCGGCGCGGTGTAACAAGCAGGGCGTGGAAACAGGCAGCCAAGCAGCGACACGTCCAGTACTTGAAGCACTGACGGGAGCGTCCGCCGTGGTTAAATGCGGCCGCACCCGGAAGTGCTTCCCAAGGTCCTCGTGAGCACTAGACCGCGGACCTGAAAGCGGCGCGCGCTCCGAGAACCGGAAGTCGGTTCCTGCCCTAGAACGTCCCCGGCCGGAACCATGACACTCTCGCAGTTGGTAAGCGCCAACTCCTGCTGTTCCCCCTACTGAAGGCTGCGTTTCCCTGTCACCTTCCTAAGGCTCTTTTTCTGCGACCATCTTTCCTCCTATATTTCAAGCATATTCCAAGCACGTATCACTATAATCAGCTCTAGAATGTGTGGTTATTTCAAGCTGGTTACCCTTTTCTCTTACAGTTGCTTATCACTGCAGTTCAACCTACGGTTTCCTGCAGCATTTTTGTCTTAGACAAATCTACAAATCTACATCATATTATTGAGCAAATTCCATCAATTTCTCACGTGCTCGTTTCGCCTTCCGGGCGACATCCTTCGCCACAAACAATAGCTCATCTTGCTCATAAGTCTCTATCCTCTCCAATGGCAAGTTCCAATTGATTATTTCATCCACCTCAGCCTTCAACCTCACCACATCCAATAACTTTGCCTTTACCTCCGCCTTGATCATGCTCTGACTCAACGTGCTATTCTGTCCTACTATATCACTGTTTTGATTTCTCAGCCAATTCTTTAAGTTTGTGGTCTCCAGGACATGCTGGTTTCCAGAGGTTCATTGACCTGCACTTGCTTTTGGTATCATTCCAATTGATCCACTCACTGGAGCTTCTCACATCCTCAAATGTGAATTTGAGTTCGCTGAGGATACAGATCATATGGTGCTAGCCCCAAGGCGTATTCTTGAAGGATCTGCAGTCACTGGCAAAGATACGGACTGTTTCAGTGCGTAGTCTTATTCCCTCCTAAGCCGATCCTCTCCTTCAACCCTGACTGTTGCGGCCTAGAGTTTCCCACTAAGCTTGGATCATACACAGAGACTACAGGTCTGATGGTGACTGGTACCTTGAGGGCCTCTGGTAACCGTAAAGCAGCATTGAATCCAATTGACTCTGCACCTTCTAAAGCAGGTATCACTTTACCTTCAATCCCGTTCAAATCCTCCCCACTATCTCTGCACTAGAGCCTGTCTGTGATGTTGACACTCTTTCTGTATTCTCTGCATTCACCAGTTCTCACCTTCCCTCCGCTGAATGTGGGTTGTATGGTGGAGGACACTCCAATTACAACCTATCCAACAAGCCATTATCCGTACCACTCGCATCATTTTAATTTTCTCCTCCATTCCGATCCTCAGTATTTACCTCTCTCATTTACCTCTCTCATCAGCTTTGGGTACAACTTATCCCCATCGTGCATCCTGCCTTCATTGCCTTTTGTATCTTTCAGTGAAATCTCTCCCTCTTCTTTGCATGTGCTGCTCTCATCCACGCATCTAATGCCTCAAACTGTGTTTATCTAAGCAGAGGCGCAGCACTGACATCACTCCCCTCAACAAAAAAAAAACCTCTAATTGAAAAGAGGCATAATGTGGAAATACTAAATCCCCTTACCTTTCAGTGATTTTATGCCAATTTTAAAGCCCAACTATAGTATGGAGTTCTACATTTGTCGCCATATAATGTGCTGGAGTATCCTCAGGCGATGCTTCCTCACCCACTCGAGTAACAACTCTCTGATCTCCCCTGTGCAAATCTTGTAACACCCTAAAATATTGAATGATTAGATGAAAATTTCCCCTCAATAAACAATTTTCTCAATCACAGCTTCCTGATGACTACAAGCCAATCCCAGCTCGGTGTTACACTAACCGACCTATCGCAGCATGGCAAACTCTGACGTCACCTTCGCTCCTCGCAGTGGATCACCCTCCTTCACAATTTAACCGTCCACGTTCATACACACAATCACAACTCCGTAATTGTCTGCCTTCTACAAGATCGATAGAATTCAATCTCTCAAGAACATTAACACACAGTGACCCTCGACCTGCCCTGGTCACCCAAATCGGTATAGTTCATGCCTGCACACAAGGTTAACCACACGATTCCCACACGTCCCTTTCACACAAAGTTCCCTGTCTAAGGTGGAACTGACGATGATGTCTCACGACAACTCCTCAAATCTGCGGTCAGACAATTACAATAACTTGGTGTCTTCTACACCATTCAATATATCCCAGGATCTTAGGCCGCTTTGGGACCTGAAACTCAAATCTCAATCCTTGGACTACGTCCGGCCCAAAACCACATTCACTTGACTTTCACACAAAGTCCGCCAGACATCACCCAATCACTCAAGCAATCTAACACACAATGCATCCCTATTGATACCTACTCCTCCGTTAATCGCTGTTCTCGCCGCACAGTCAAACTTCGTTTGTCGCCGCCAAAGTCTGTCAATCTCTGTTCTCCATCATTGGTCTCTATTTTGGGGCTCTAGGGGTCTAGTTCTTTTCTAGATTTTTCTGGATTCTCCCCTGCTTCATGTGAGAACCAGCCTACTCTGCTACAAAAAAAGGAGCTGGGTTCCATGTTCTAGATCCGCTGTGGAACCTCAAGTCGATGGTACTTTTTCTCATCATGAAAATGGGGTAGGGGAGAAATCGTTAGTACATTAATTCCAATTTACTATGACTATTAAGAATCACGGACTACCAATTAAAATGAATTGGTTTATTACAAAGCCATGGATAACTGGATGTACAAGCACCTCAAAGTGAGGGTGTAGAAATATATTGCCAATATAATACAAAGCCAAATCTACGAATGAAGTTAAGGCAGTGCTTCAATGATTAGTTTGAGAAGCAGGATACAAAAGATTATGGAGCAGACGTCCAGATTTCCCTTCATTGGAAATTCGTGGGTACGAAGCATTAATTTGTTCCTACACTACCAACGTGATGTCCCTACATAGCATTTCCCAGGCAAGATCAGTTAAGGTGTCAGCGTGCAAAGCCTTCCTATAAAGTCTCTCCACATCAGTTGGGTCAAGCAGCATAAAGCGACAGAGCTCGTTCTAAGATACTCTCTCTTTCAAGGCAAGGCAGAAGACCCTGTACACTCTCCCTAGTTACAATACATCAATACCACAGGTAGTATCCCAGGGTCCTTTGCGGCTCATGCCATCCTGTCAGGCAACCTCCTCATAGGTAACTTTCCAATCGGCAACAATGCTCTAAACCTTGCCACATGACCTTGATTCGCAGGCTCACTTCGATGAGAAAGTTCAACAGTTCTCCACTATCAGTATCAACGATGAATATCTCCTCCTCTCCCTAAGCCTAATTCCTAAAACAAAGACATTATTCTAACTAACAAGGAAGACTCTTACACCTAAAACAGAAACGTGAGAAAGAACAAATCCAACATGCACATGAAATTCAACTAATAGATTTGATGCGAGAGCTTCCAGGGAAAATGCATTTCAGGCCTACAGAAATTGGGAAGCATAAGAAAATGGCACAAAGGCCTTATGAAATTTCATTTAAATGAACACTCTTTACTTAGCACTTCTGAATTAACAGGTTACATATGCACATAAAATACGTGAATACTTGTCAGCAGCATACACACATTCTACACGTTAATATTTTCAGCTAATCACATCTACAACATTAATCTTTTCATGTTTACATTGAAATGTCCCTAATACACCACAGTTCACGTTATCACAGTTCACGTTCATGTATTACAACAAAGGGATATATGTAGGTGTGGACTACTCTTGATTATGAAGCACCTCTACAAATGAAAAATGAATTTTGCGCTACATCACATCCATGACAAAACACTGGCAGTGGCCAACTGGAGGTAAATCTTAACATTTGTGGATAGAGGACCCATGTCAAATTTTTAGAAGAGCTAGGTTCAAGTCCCCCCTCCCCCAAGCCCCCCAACCTCCATTATGAAACAGAACTCACTTTGCTTGTTAAATGGATTTCAGAAGTATTAACACGCCAACACTGGCAAAGGCCACCACCCAAAGCTGCAGTTCATGGCACCCTTGCAGTGGAATAGACACACCTTTTGAAACCACTAGATCATATTTAATCAATTACTTCTTTATGATTGCCTCTCTTTTGCTGTAATACCTCTTGAGCTGCTTTACCAATTGTGATTTCTCATCCCACTGATGTACACTCACAGTAGAAAACATCATCAACTGAAATGTTGGCCCCATCTGCAGATGGAGGAAATGTAAAAAAAAGTGGATGGCATTTTAGACTCCTCGTGGAACTTAAGCGCTTTAATCCTAGATGCCTTGAAAAGAGCATGATAATTAAATGAATAAAGAAAGATGTGTCTCTGTACTTGGGCTTAAAAGGCTGCAGGATTTGGCATCCGTTCAAATTATATTAAGGTAATGACCTGAACAAATGGGAGCCACCAATTAACAGTAAAACGAGGATTCATAGTTCCTGTAAAAGGGGAGTATTGATCTTTATGCACCATAGGAATTCAGGCATGCCATCTTGGCACTCAAGCCGGCTTTGCCTTGAGCTGTTAGAAGTCTGTGGCAGTATGGAGAAAAAAAACACTAAACTCCTAGTTGGATTGCAGAAATATTAGGAACTTGGATGCTGTATGCAGGACCATACCAGCTAATTCTAATAAATGAGTCCTTCTCGAATCTTGTGCCTTGAATGCACCTGACGTGTTTGATTCCATTGAGAATAATGACTTGCATCTAATGTAGTTACTGAGACCTGGCCGGAGGAAGCCTAGTGCCCAACATTTTGTTAACCATCCCTGAATCCTAGAGTATGTTTCTGACATATAGAGCAGTCAAAGCAGGAAGTGAGCTATCTTTTTGAAAAAAACACGTGGTGGTTAAGGTAGGCATTAGTCCATCTCAGAGGTTGACATTGATACTGGTATATAGTCCACCTATGAAGGCAGAATCACTTGAGAGTAGGTTTTAGAGGTATGTGTAGGAGAGTAGGATCTGCACTTATGTTGCCCCCTCTTTTTTTCTGATGTTTACACTGGTTTCTGGCTATAGTTTGGCTGGGTCGCTGCTAATCAGGGCCCCAGCCTCTCTGTTCTCTCTAAACAACTTGGAGTGCATATTAGATGCACTGGTGATTGGATACTGTGGTACCTTATGAGCCCCTAGTATATGGTACCATAGGTACCAAGGGCATAGGTACTTCACAGGCCTACCAGGGGCTGAAGCATGTATTATGCCACCCCTGGAAAGCAGACTAAATCTGACACCACAGGCCTGCTACTGCAGCCTGGGTGAGGTAGTGTTAGCACTCCTCAATGAGGTATAGGTTCCCTATATCTCACCTTACACACACATATAAACCTATCAGTCACCCCTAAGGCAGGCTCTATCAATACTGAGGGCAGGGTGCTTGGTTTACATGTGAGGGGTGCCTCTGTCTGAGCAGGCCCCTCTGCAGCTGGCAGAGTCTATTCTCTGTGGCTGTTTGTGGATGCGGTTAAACCATATACTCTTAAGTGCATTACAACCTAGCGGTAAATGCTAACTTTGGGATGGCTGCATCAAAACATGTCGTGTTTGGTGTCAAACGCCTTGGAATCATACCCCCACACCGGTAACTGGTGTGGGAGTATGATCCCACCCTTCTAGAGGGATAGACATGCACCACTGTGGAAACACGGTAGAATCCTGAAAGAGCCCTGGCATCACAAAATGGATGCCACCAGCACAGACACTAGGCTGCCCTTCTGCTGCTGACTGAAACTCGCAGTGGAGGAGCCCCAACAATAGGCATCCTGTCACAGGGAGGTGTAACCACCTTCCAGACAGGATTTAGTGTATTGGGACTCGGTGGGTGCACTCCTAGAGTGTTTGGAAGTCCTGCACTGGGGGAGCAGTAGGCTCCTCTGTGTATATGCCAGCTCAAACTGGTTCAGGGGCTACGAGCCCCTGCTCTGGCACGAAACTGGACAAAGGGAAGTGGCTGTAACTACCCACTCCCCTGACCCTCCCAGAGGAGTGGTCATAGAGCTAGTCCCTCCCTTTCTTTTAGTATAAGATAGGGAACCCTTGCCATTGCAAACTAGATATCCCTGGACGACGCTCTGAAGAAGAATCCTGGACCTTCGATGTTCCACTACCTCTGGAAGACTGAAGAATCTGACTTGGAGTCAAGGAGTGACTCCCCTGCTTGGCAGGCACCAAAACTTTACATCAATGGTCGCAAACTTTCCCGCTCCCACCGGAGTCCGAAGTCCCTGCAGCCCCAGAAGTAGATTTCCTGACTTCTCGACGGCCATTATGAGTCCCCAGTAAAACTGAGGCGAGTGGACCCCACGAGTGACGAGGAACAGCAATACCCGAGTACCATGCACTATTGTCAAGTGCAACCCCTTCACGACATTCTACAAACTTGTGCATTGGACATGTGGTCCAAGCCTCCAGCAGGATTTCCACCAAAAATCAGAGGCCTACCTCGTCCCGAGTGACCGTGGGCTCCTGTGAAGTGAATCCTCCCGAGGCGTCTTTGCGATCCCTTGCCGGTTGGCTTGTGGGTCCCCTGAAGACTTTTTCATCATACCAAAGGGCTCCCCTGGTTGCCCCAGGCCTGCCTTGACTTACCCTTGCTGGGTGAGTCCCTTAGACCTTGTTGGTCTGCACCGCTGACTTTCTTCACATTCCACGAGACTTGCTGTTGCCAAGGCTTGTTGGCACCAATCCGGTTGCAGACACCTCAGTAAGCTGCAGACTTCATGGGACACTCCGAATCCAGCTCCTGGTTGTCGTCAACACCTCCTGGACCTCGTGGCTGAAGAGTCAAGACACCTGTGATCTCCTGAAAACACCCGACTTCTGTGGACATCCAGCTTCCTGGCCCCGGGTCACTGGCAAGTGACTTTGAACACTGTCTCCTCTGCTTTCAGGTCTTCTTTCTTCAGAATCCAGCCTTGGATACCACCGGACACTTCTCCTGTCTTCACAAGCAGCAAGTCTTCTTTGGCTCCCATTGAAAACGACGCCGGACCCGACACCAAAAGACACCTATGCACCCGGCTTCCCTGGGTGAGGTAACCTGAGTATTCCGGTGCTCCTGAGTGTGTTGGCTCTAGAACTACTTACCCTGTAAGTGACTTGCTTGTAGACTCTCCCGAAGTATCCTAAAGCTTTAAAATTACAACCGCGACTTGCTCCATTGAAGTCTATTGGGATCCGCGGCTGTGTTCTCACACTGCATTTGTCTCCCATGGGTCCTTTACTTACCTGCCTTGGGTGGATTAGTGAGGCCCCAGCGCTTCTGAAGACATTAGGCCTTCTCCCTTCCCAAGTCGTTCTTCTTATACCTCTTTTTTAGTATATGGTCTGGTACGCCCATAGGGCCCCAGCCATATAAGTGCTTAATTTGTTGTGAAATATTGATTTGTGCATATGTTCCTGACTTCTAATCTCATAAAGAGATTAGTAGAGTGTGTCTAGAAATAAATACATATATATTTTATATATATACCTGTGTGGTGTCCTTTCATTTGGTAATTCAAGAGATTATAAGGTAAAACAAGCTGCTTTACATTCCTCTGAGACTTAGCCTGAAGGCTGCTCTCCACAGCTACCATAAGAGTCGAATTGTACTGGTGCAATGTGGCCACTTTAACTAGTGACCAGCATATTCCAGGCCAACCTCTCACAGTATGTCAAGCGCATATGCGCATAATACCTTAGTCAATCTCTGTGCCCATTACAGTGAAGAGGACGTGGCCTCTAATTAATGGGTAACGTTGCATGAATTAGACTTTAGGCAAGAGTCACTGACTTGTACAAACTGGAAAGACTACATCCCACATTGAGTATTTACATCAGGAAGAAAGATAGACAGAACAATTACATTTTCCGTGGACTGGTCCAGCCACGGCACCATATTCAAAATACCTGGTACAGAAATCTTAGAGTTCTCAGTCATATCAATCTTTTGACTGTTCTGGGAAGTGAGAGACATACCTGGCTCAACCAAGGTGATCCTGGGAAAGTAGCACAATGGAGATATGTCCCCATCTTCTCATTTGTAGGAGGAGTCAACTGCTTTGAGAAAGGGCAAATGTAAGAAAGAAAACAAATTGAATAAATCATTCTCAGAGAAACTTAGAGACTGATGCACTAACTGACGGGTTTCAATACGTGGTTGCAAATTGTGCACTCACTTTATTTAACCTGTCTCTAATTTTGTGATGTGACCTGTGAATTAATAGGTTGTGTCAAAAACTCGCAAGTATATTGCAGTACTACGTGTCTAAAGACTAATAATTAGGCAGGTTGCTAAGTGGAACCCCCTGTGATTAGTTACAAACACAGGAGTGGCCCACCAGGAACAGCAGACCACAATTTCTGTGTTTGCATTCCCAAATAGATAGCTTTTTCTTAAAGCAACCTGTATTCCTTAAGGAACCAGTGCTGCATTTAAAACAAATATTCCCGTTTGGGAATAAATCAGTAGGAGGCAGTGGTCCCTTCGACTAATATCTTGTCCCCCACTTGGGAGTACTCACAAAGGGGAAAAGGTTACAATAAATTGTTGGTAACTGATCAATGAGTTGTGATTGCAAATGCGGTTGCAAACCATTAATATTATTGCCCCTTGTAATTTGGAGGGGACTACCATTCACGTCCCCTCTTAACTGGAATTTGGAACAGATCGCAAATTATGTTTTTTGTGAATCAGAAAGCTTTTCCAAAACATGGATTGACTTTAATAAATAGAGATAAAACAAAATGGTTTTGTACATCTGGCCTCAAAAGTACGCAAGATCAAAGATCAGACATATTATTTGCAATAGAGTAAGTGTATTTACTACTTTTGTTAATATTTGAAGCTTTATAAGGCATTGGCTTTTAATAGATTGCCACTTTGTAGCATCATTACACAACAATGGGGAAACCCAGTATACCGTAGGACCTGGAAAGGTATGATGCAGAACAAAATTGGTCCCAATGGAATTTCTTATATTTAAACAAAATGAATTCACAATTTGTATTGAATTTCAACACTATACGGATAAATTATACAATATACTGTATGATCAGTTGCTCCAAAGTGCGCAAAAAGCAAGTGCTTGATAGGGTGCTCTTGAGTAAATGAAGAATAGGTAAGGGAATAAGGTACAACTATATACAATATTTACACACAAAAGAGCTGAAGCCTGTCTGAAGATGTTTTACATATTTGTAAGCCACAATTTTAAAATACAGTGTACTAATTCCATATTATCTGAATGTGGACACGATTCAAGTACAGGTCAATATGTTTAGAAATAGCGACATTTTGACCACAGGATAGTGGAAAGACCAATTTACCCATTTTATCCATATGCTACTTAAAATTAAAATAGGGCGCTTACTACAAACTCCAGACCTTCATGGAGGAAAGGGGATTTTCTGGGGGATTGGCAATTCTGGTTGTGTTTCAATAGGGGAACAGTGGCGGCACTCATCAACAGTATTCACCAGCAATTGAGATACAGGTGAACTACCTCTGTTAGTATTTATAGACTAAGGAGCTGTGAGATTAGAGGAAATGTTGTGGGTGGTACCTCTGGAGCACACAAAGTAGTAATAGGGTAAAAATAATATGTATATCAACTATAGGACCACTCATATGTGTTCGTGATGAATAAAACATGTCCAAGAAGTCTCGAGAAGTAACCATCATTTATCAGGGACACATGTGAATATGGCTATCAATTAGTTGACGTCAATGATGATAACCATCAAAGTGATTTGCATGTGGGCGTCTTAGCACTTTGCCATCTCCAGAACTTTCGTGTGTGTGAGTTTGCCATAGGCTACCATTTGCCTTTGTTCCACATGCCATTTGGCCAGGGGGCATTTTGTATAGTCACTGTCCATAGGCCTGCATGTGTTCTTTGTTTTCTAGGCCTCCTGCCTCTTGTTGTGAGCATGTGGCTGGGGGCATTTTGTGCTGCCAGCCATTGGGCTTTTGACATATGCCCGCATGTCTTCTTTGTTGTGGCCATGCCAGCTTTATGGTTGCTGTTGTTGTGACCATGTGACTGGCAGCCATTTTGTGCAGCCAGCTAGTGTGCTTTCCCCATAGGTCTGCATGTGTTCTTAGTTTGTTCCCCATGCCTTCTTGCTTTTTGTTGTGTGACAATGTGGCTGGTGGCCATTTTGTGTAGCCAGCCAGTGTGCTGCTTTCCCCATAAGCCTGCATGTGTTCTTTGTTTTCTAGGACTCCTGCTTCTTGTTGTGACTATGTGGCTGACAGGCATTTTGCTTAGGCAGTCAGTGTGCTTTTGCCATAGCTTTGCATTTGTTCTTTGTATGTGGCCATGCCTCCTTGCTGGTTGTTGTTGTTATGCATGTATTTTTTCTTATTTTGTCCAGGAAAAATGTTGCACAGTTTAGTACACTTTCTCCATGTTTTCTAATACATAGCATGTGCAATATTCTTTTAGTTTAATTCACTATGTGGCCTAGTCTGCCAACGGGCCTTCTAGCCAGTAGGCCCAGTACTAGTCAACTGGTGCATGAAACAAATGTTTCTGTGTTGTCTGTTAGATGAAACTGCTTATATTTTTGGAATGAATTGTACTGCATTAAAATACAAAATGTGTTTTTTAGGGTATTTCAAGTGTTTTCTCCCACAAACAGTGTAAAGAAGTGGTAATTCCTTTTTGGAGGATGTGTGTTGTTGTATAAAAAATTGTCCTGTTATTTTCTGGTTTTGGCATTGCTGAATTAATGCTGTGTTGTCTGTTTTACCATGCCTCCTTTGTCTGGCCACTGGCCAGTGTGTGTGTTTGCCATAGGCCACCATTTGCCTTTGTTCCACATGCCATGCGGCCCGGGGCCATTTTGTATACAGTCAGTGTTCTTGTGTCTGCATGTGTTCTTTGTTTTCCAGGCCTCACCCTCCTGCCTCTTGTTCTTGTGACCATGTGGCTGGCAGCCATTTTGTGATACCATTAGTCAGCCAGCGTGCTTTTCCCATAGGCCTGCATGTGTTCTCTTGTGACCATGTGTTCCGTGACCATTTTGTTGTGGCAGCCAGTTTGCTTTCCCCATAGGCCTGCATGTCTTCTCATTGTTCCCAATGCCTTCCTGCTGAGTGTTGTTGTTATTGATGACCATGTGGCACTGAAGCAGAAGGAGCTTACCACCACCACTGGTATGTCGACCCAGATCTTTTTTGCAGGGACCGGTCTCTGGGGAGCAAGCTGGGAGCAGCACCGCCTCATCAGTGGACCCACCCCCAATCTAGGCCCAAGCTCATGTCTGTCACAGAGGCAACTAGTCTAATCAGAGCAATGCCGACGAGCAGTGATGTTGAAATTAATTTATCCCTATTGCAATGTAGTGCCAATTTGTTGCAGGAACTCAGAGAAGTGGACACAACCACCAATAGTAGTTCCTCCTGAAGTAGGAGCAGTTCAAAAGATTGAGTTTCATGCTGAGGAAGTAGAGGAAACTGCTCTTTCAGAAGATCCATTGTCTTCCAGATCTCCAGCTAGAAAAAGGAGTGTTAGTGGTGCATCATCTTCTTCTTCAAGCCCCCTTCTGATGATCTGGACACCAGTTGGATCCCGCCTCAGTCTAAGAGTGAGACACTCCATGAGACAAGGCTAGGGAAAAGGAAAGTTCCACAAAGCCTTAGAGTTATGGAGGCAGATGTAGAAGAGGAAGATGACGACGAGCCCTTCATCAAGGATGTTAGCCCAGCTCTAGTGGAGACCGACATTACCCTATCCCAACTTGCTGCTGGGAGGGATGTGACATCGCAGATACCACCACCACCATTGCTACCACCTGCCATATTTGCAAAGACCAGGCAGCGACCTACATCCACAACCACCTCAGTGGAACTAGGTACTGCAGAGAGTCAAATGTCAAAACGCCCCTCCTACCGCCAGTTCATCTGACATTGGCAGTGGCACCAGTGTCAGAAAGTTGAGCTCCCCCAGTTTGGGACTTCTTTTCAGTTAGCCAGAAGAAGGTGAACATTGCCATTTGCTCCCTTTGAAGAGCAAGTGTTAGTCTGGGTAAGCTTGGTAAAACTATGGTACCAGGGGCCAAACAACCTATTTGAGAAAGCACCATACGATCCGTTGAGAGGCGCACCTTAGCGGGAAAAAAACTGCAAGTGTTGTTGGTGAAGGAGGTGAAAGCCATCTGAACAGGGAATCCGATTTGATTATGGTGGAAGGTGAAGAAGAGGAAGACATTTTTGTTATGCAAAACAGCCCTCTCACCGGCAGTGCAGTAGTATCGCCCACATCAGCAATATCGCCATGGCACAAGACTCAGGTTGAGACACCAAGGCAACTGAGGACAGGGACTGCCCTGCTGTAAAGTACATTGAGCCTACCACCGCCTGCTCTCAAGAAGTCACCTTCATCAGTGGCATCAGAAAAGAGAAAAATCCAGGCTACTATTCCTGTCTTGTTTAGGCCTGAAGGGTAGTATGAACGTAACCACCCAATGGCAAGTTTGTACAACGCGAAGCAGGGTAAAATATTGGTGATGGACCTCCTCCCTTTTTAGGTCTCGCCTGACCTAGCGCATGCGCTGGTCTGACGAGACTTATTGAGAGGGCTCCAAAAAGTGCTACCAGGCCAGCCTAGAGCTACAGTGCATGTGCGCGGGCGCGCGTGCCGCGCTTTACCGCGATTACTTTCACTTTCACAGCCGCTTTGATGTTTGATCGCGATCACTTTCGCGGCTGCACGGCCGCTTGGCATAGCCAATAGGTCTCACTTTTGGGACCTTATAAGTATTTAGTAATGCAACTGTTGCATGGCTAAATACTTATAAGGTCCCAAAGGCGAGACCTATTGGCTATGCCAATGCTGGTTTCTTTTGTGGAAGGGGTGGGTTTTTTTGAATTTGTGGCAGCCATCTGCCCAAAATTGAAGGTTCTCAACTGGTCCTATTTTGCCAAAGTTGCTGTCCCACGCTGCATCACTATGTGCTGGAATTGCTTGGACAAGCTATGCAGCAGAGTGATGTTCACATATCCACTTGACAACAGACATGTGGTCCAGTTACCAAGCAACTGATTACATGTGTATCATTGCACACTGGATCTCTTTTGTGGGGGCTAGTGAAAAGATATCTGCAGGTGTTGACACTGTTGAGATTTTTAATGCTGCTCGGAAGCATGCCACAGTAGCCATGTTCACCATGGAGAAATCCCATACACCTGCAAACATTTTGGAAGACTTTAACAACAAGGTCTTTGATTGGCTGTGACCAAGAGGGCTTAACATAGAATTTGTTGCCACGACCCATGGCAGTAATATTGTTACGGCCATGGCCGATGGTGGCTATTTCAGGGTCCTGTGTTTGGCAAACTGCATCAACATCATTGAACAGGAATATCTAAAAAAAGAAGACCAAGTGAGCAACTTACTGTTCAATGTTTGTTAAAGCACTCCTACAGGAAGTGCCAACACGTTGGAACTCGGCTTATTACGCCTGTTTAGCAGTACAGACCTATGAATGAATATGTCAATCAAAGTGGGGATGCAACTGTGAAAGGCATGATCATAGAGATGGACCAATGGGATCTAGTCAAATGCCTGACAGAGATGCTGCTTTCTTTGGAGCTGTTCACACGGAAAGTCAGCAAGGAGGACTGTGTTATATGGCCCATGCTATCCCATTGTTGCACATGCTGCACAAACAGCTAAAGGAGGTGTCTGCAATGTATACAGGTATGGAGGGAAAAAAAGATTTGTGTGACTTGGTAGAGAGCTTAATTATTCGCTTGTCTGCTAATACAAGGGTGCAAAAAGACATTGTGTAATCTAAACATTACATCTGTGCCACAATTCTTGATCCACGGTACAAACCATTACTGTCCACTTTCATTACTTTTTCAGGCGGGGATGTTGGAAATACAAAACATGGATAGTTGAGCAAGACAGTGACCTACAAAAAGAATGGCATGAAATGAGAGGCCCACTCCTCCAGGGCACAAGTCCTGCGGGGCAGCCTTCAAGTCCAGAGCCTGAGGAAAGTGCTATTGGCTCACAGCAGCCAAGACCAACAACAAGAATGCCATCAACAGCAAGAACAGGAGCATCAGCTACAAAATCTGCAACTGAGTGGTTTCTACTGGCAGGGCTGAAGTCCAGTGCAGAGGTGAAGGCAAAAGAGGTCGATCAAGGTGGAGAACCAGCAATGACCATTGAGCGGATGATCCAGGCCTATCTGGATGATGCAACAGAGATCTACCTTGATCAAAACCCATTGATGTATTGGTATGGGAAGAGGCGCCAATGGCCATTGTTCAGTAGGCTGACAATAAACTATCTGGCTTGCCCGGTAGCCAGTGTCTCCACTGAGCGTGTTTTCAGTGCTGCTGGTGCCATTTGATCAAAATGAATCAGCACTTTATGCCACCAGATTACTCCATACCTGAAGTACGACAGGAGGAAGATGAGGGAGACTCAGGTCATGGAAGTAGTGTGTTTGATGACATACTTCTGGGCGTACCATCCGAGTTTGAGGATGAACTCTACTTCCTTGACTACTAGGCCTGGGCCAACAATCATCGTACTTTCTCTCTCAGTCTCTATCACTAATCTGCTTTCTTTCTTTGATGCTAAAAAAATAGCTAAGGGAAGATTATTGTTTACTTTTATTTGATTGTGTCTGGTTGACTTATTCATCCCCACTGTCTTACTCTTAGACACATTTTGTTGCCAGATTGGCATTGCAACTATGTGCAGTAAGGATATAACAACTCCCCCCAATACCCATTTGCCTCAAGGGTATTGGATGGAGAGAATACAAACAAATGCGTGCCTGCCTCCAAACCTGGGCCGTGACTATCTAATCTTTCCTAATTTATTTCTCTAGTCGGACTGCCCCACATTATTTGATTTACACTGGCCAATCTCTGCTTCTTGAATAAATGGATCTGCATTCTGCAATTTACAACAAATCGATTATGGTGAGCATGCTGGAAGAACAGGTAAATGGCATGCATTGCACACTCAGTGATTGTTGTTTGTTGTGAACTTTTGATGTGCGTTGAGAGATGATTTATATGGTATCAGACACTGTTACGCTGGGTGTTTGTTTATCTTTAACTATTAGGCTTAAAATATTTTTGTGATAATTTACAATGTTAGTGGCCTATCGACTGCTGATCAATTTTCCCTAAAGATGATTTTTTTCCCTTCCACTATGAGAGATAACGAGATTCCTTCACCGGGTCCACTCCACACTGCTTTGTTTTATTGTTTTCTGCTTTATACTCCTCAAAGAGTCAGACCTGGCCAGTCCCTTAGATAACACCAACACATATCTAGTCTACACAAAAATGACTCAATGTTTCTCTTGTTGTGTAACAACAAAAATGTACTACAGGGCGATCTATTGCATTTGAGTTGGACTCAGGACACAGTTGGTGCGGAGGTGGACACTGCACTCTGAGTTAGGCTCAGGAGGATCAGAGATGATGAAATGACTCAGGTCATGGGTGTGACTATTTCAAGAACTGACACCAGAAGAAGGAAGTTTTCAACTTCACTGAAACCAACCGATTTGGTTATGACTTTGAAGTGGCATAAAGTTAAACAACAGACCTACACAACACTGTGTAGTGGTGGTGAATGGTGACAGCGGTGCGTTCATTTTACTTGATTGCTAAAATGCTATGTCGTTGGGTGTGTGTGTGTGCTCAGTGCTATCTGGCTCAAATTCAAAGTTAAGTGGTGGTTGGGTGGGGGACCTGTTGTTGAAGGTAACTGGAAATAGACATTTAGTCAACAAAAACAATCACATTATGCATGTGCTGATCTTGCTGTTATTGTTATGCAACACATTATTGTTGTGAATATGATTCATGCTGATAAATTGATGATCATTACAGTTACCGGTTCGATCAGCCCGATACCAAGAGTTGCATGCAACCACTTTTTGTGTGATTTATTTGGTTGTTGTAAAATTGCCATCACCTAATTGTTCACACACCGGGCATAAAACTAATGAGTGCATTCTTCTTCTCTTCTCTTTTGTCTTGTGCTGGCTCTGAGTCTTCTCATGCATTTCTGATGCAGTTTAACATCTTTCTGCTTGATTCTTCAATGCCATTTTTGTTTTTCAATCCACAGGCCCTCTTTCCCTGCGCCATACTGAAAAAGCAGTTTAACATACTCATGCTTACCTCACCGAACAGCATCCACCAGGCACCCAAGGTTGATGGACAGTCCAAGAGGAATGCAGATGCAACTCCCAATTTGGCAATACGGTATCATTTTTTCTTTTAGTAATCATTAGAACTGTGTGTGTTGTTTACTTGACTCCTACAGATATTTTTATTCAATATATTTGCTATCTTTCAATGCTGGGTACCACAGAACATTTAGGTATATAATGTAACTTGGGTGTTTCCTGGGGCAGACGGACAATTTGGTTTGGTTTACCTGTACTACTCATCATTCCTCCATTTCCTTTTCCTACCATAACAGATTTATGATGGTCGGCTGCTCATTGCCAAGATTAACGTTGTCATTGTGTAGTGTTTGTCTTTGTCAAACCTTTCCATCAAATTATCCTTCCCATCCATTCTTCGAACCCCTATGCCTCTTCTCCCGGGCTGTGTGATTTATTGAGGTGTGACTTGATAATTTACTAACTGAACTCACACAGTGTATAGGGTAGCAATATGCATAAGAACGGAGGAAAAATTAGAAATGAAAAACAAAGAGGTGGTGGGGCACTACAAGTGTTTGGACCCAAGGGTGACATGCTCCATCATTAGGACCCTCCACACACTCGGACCGCAAGGTACCCAGTATGGGCTACAACTTTCCAGCAGGAAAGGAGCAGGAGTGTTTTAATGTGGCACATCTATGTATTAGTACCTCTGGGGTAGAATGAGGAGCAGAGTGCAAATAAAAATAGTGTGTTAAAACTATCTCAATAGGAGCAAACCAACTTTATTCCTATGCCCCAAGGGATAGAGGTTAAAAGCATAGTGAAACAGGGTAATGGATGTTCACCCTGTATGAAGTCAACATGTTTCTGCCGTGTTTAGGACTGATGTTCCAGGCATTCTTTAGGACCAAAAGATTAAGTCCCTCTGCTACAAAAATGTGTATGAAAATCATAATAACATTCAAAATATGGTATTTCAAATATACTCAGGCCTCTACTCTTCACCAACTTTGTGCAGTGGCAACAGATTCTCGAGTGGGTCAGGTTGCCCTGAAAGAAAATAATCGTAAAGAGCGCTTTTAAAAAACTATGCATTATACCAATCAACATAAACCACCGGTGTACACCACAACCAGGGTGTATATATATTAAAAGAAGGAAATTAATAAGGTCCGACTCTACCGTCAACAGAGTTCCTCCACACCTAGAGTTCTATATTAATATATATAGACATATGTCAACAAACACAAAGCAGATAAAAACCCTCACATCTCAGAAAACTCAATGTATAGCTTCAGGCACCCTATAAACTACTGCTATCATGTGGGTGCAAAAAGTGGCCAATGCACTATTGTAGAAAACCATGACTTCAAGGTATCTACCAAACGTGACAGGGTCACAATGTATCATAGCACAGAAAAGGGCCAGTTCACCTTTAACGATATGAAAAAATGAAAAGCAACAAGATGAGGGGATTGGGTTAGCGGAGTTGAGTACTCATGTGCACTCAAACAAATAGCCAACCTGGAGACTGTACTAACCAACTCAAAATATTTGGGGTAAGTTCTAACAAGAGCAACTGTGAACCAAAGCAAAAGGGCCAGACCTAAATCAAAACGGAGCACGCATACTTGCTGAGAACCCAAAAGATGAGTATCCAATGTATATAGCGTACGGGCGTGATTGTCCAAACAAAGGAGATGGGGCATCTCTCGTAACACAATCCTTACCTTACTTGTAGATAGCCTTGCTGTAGGGAGACTCTGGTGGGAGTGTTTGTTCGAGGCTTTGACTCCTAATAAAGCATCAGAGATGCGTGTGCGTGACTTCGCTAAACCCACCTGGGAATTGTAGTGCGTCAGATTGTTTACTATAGACTGTCAACGTCAGCAGCATGTGAATTTGCAAAAGCATGTATGGGAAAAGTAGTCCTTAGGAATTTCTACTATAAATAACCATATTAGGCTTTCGCGAGAGTAGCTGACAGTAGTAATAGTAATGGAAAAGAAAAAACTAAATAGAGAGACCGTGACTGACTCATGAAACTAGACCTGATGTTGTAGACAAAGGTCCAGCAGATATCCAAAGGGCCAGATTGTCAAAACAAGAGTAAAATGATGAGAGGGCTTCCTTGAGCAATCCATGTTCATTGTCGATACTTATATGCAAAGTAAGGTACGATTCCGCTCACTACTACATAGTATCTACATTTACATAATATAGCGGCAGACACTTAAAATAATGCAAAAGTTTGGTGTGGTACACATATAAAGTGTGGTGTAAATAGTGTGGCTGGATGTGATAATTAGAGTATGTAGTGTGCTGATATTATAGTGCATACGTTATTATAGTGCACATCATGGGATGTCGTTGTTCAAACCATAACGGTGGCATTCTAGTCTGAACACCCAGCGTTGTTGCCGCCGGAAAAGTACCTTGTCACGAGGGCCCATATCCCTACAGGAGTGTGGCTTGTCCAGGACCACCCACGTAATGTTTTCTTCTGTGTGTCCAGCATCTAAAAAATGGCATGTGAGTTTAGTTTTACATTTCTTACATTTAACAGAGATCCTTGTTTTAACCTTGTGGGTCGTCATACCTATATGCATGAAATTACAGGGGCACTTGATAAGGTAAATCTGGCCCTCAGCGTTACAATTGGTATGACTAGTTAGAATCCAGGGAGTTTTTAGACCTAGATCCAGTTGTTTGGTACATTGTGTGGAATGGCAAACAACACATGAACCGCAGGGAAAATGACCCTTTATAGGTTCCCCTGTCCAAAGGGTGCGTGAAGTGTCTGTGGTCACAATGTTTTGATGTTTGGTATGTACCAGAATATTGCTTAAGTTGCTGCTACGCTTAAAGGCAAAAACCTTATTTCCCTTATTCAGAATATGCCAGTTGATATTAATGACTCTCTTAATGGTCTCAGTCCAATGACCAAATGTGCTTACACACACCAGGCGCTCAGAACAGGGTCTAGGATAAATGTTTAGTAGAGCCTCACGTTATTGTTGAGTGCCTGTTAGGAAGCCCTCTGGGCAAGATCTGATGGATACTGTCAGGCAAGGAGGTTCTGAGTAAGTTATATGCATGTTCTTTATGCTTCATCAGCTCTGTACAATTCCTTCTCAGTCGCAGGAACTGCCCTACCGGGAGATTATCATGAAGGGCTCGTGGATGAAAACTTTTGTAGCTGAGCAGGGTATTTCATGCCATAGGTTTCTGATATAATTCCATGAAAATCTGGCCTTCTTTAGGATACAAATTAAGATCAAGAAATTGAAGTTCTCTCTTATACAAGTTGGCCATACTAGGGGCACATGTACTGACCATGGAAGTGCCTGTCACCTGCCAATACAGTTGGTCCTCAAAGGAGAAAACATTCTCTCTCATGGCCAGGGATGCACAATCCATGACAAACGTTGTTGGAGTCTGATCACTCTGTGGGTGTTGTATCAGCAGCTGTTCAATCGTCCGTAGGGTATCTTCGTGTGGAAGGCTTGTATACAAGGCCTCCACATCAAATGAGGCCAGAAGGTGTTTCTCAGGATCAAAGTGAATTGTGGTCAAAAAGGACAAGATGTGTTTGGTGTCCTGAAGATATGAAGGAATTTGTGCCACTATTGGTCTGAGAAACCAATCAACAAATTGAGTCAAATTTTCTAAAATAGACACCCAATTGATGGACGGAATGCAGAACAAATCAAAACATTCTCCCCCAGTCAAGAGACCTGGGTTAAATCCATCATTCTTTTGCTCACTATGCCACCCCAGTTTAGACCTCGCCATATGCAAATCAGTCTTGACCCTGTGCCTCATGGGAACAGTCCAGCCCGAACTGCCAAGCCAGGTCCTCCCTGGACCGGAAAACAAGCATCCTAGGACCGGTTTCGGGGTTTCACTCCTCTTCAGCCAGGATAGCTTGATTCCAGTGGCACAGTGAGCCCGGGACCTACGTCTAGGCATACCCAGCGCACTTAGGGCGAGAACGCAAAAGAGACATAATTGATGGACGGAATGCAGAACAAATCAAAACATTCTCCCCCAGTCTAAAATAGAACCAATACCAGACACGATTGGTCTACCTGGTGGTGGTCTCTGTGCTTTGTGTATCTTAGGTAAAATAAAAAATGCTAGAATCTTAGGATGGGTAGGGATCAGAAAATCAGCCTCGCTTTTAGTAATCCATCCTGATTGTACGGCCTTAGATACAATAGTCTTAACCGTTTTCTGCAGTCTTGGGGTCAGGTCACGTGTGATAGGTTTATAATATTTGGTATCCCGTAACTACTGTAAACATTCCGTTCGATATGTCACAGTTTCCATGACTACTGTGGCCCCATCTTTATCGGCCAGCTTTACTACAATATTGGGATCAGATCCTAGTTCATGTAGACACATTCTTCCTCTTTGGTAAGATTGAAAAAGGGGCGCTTAGCTTGCCCTTTATTAGAGGTAAAGTACTTCAAAACTGCCTTCTGGAAGGTAGCTACCTCCGAGGGTACCTGTTGAAGTAGGGAAAAAAGTAGATTTGTTTCTCAGACCAGTGATACGAGCTATATCCTGCATGATGTCATATTGTTTTTCAAAGAAAAATGATAGGCGTAGCTTGCAAAAAAATTCAGGCAACTCCTGGTGCGTTTAAAATCGTCACCCAGGTAGGTGGGGACAAAGCCCAACCCTTTCCTAAGGACTTGTATTTCCAGGGGGGGCATTTTTGACTTAAGTTGACAGTTAGGTCACTGCTCCGCTTGTTGATGCACTCGTCATGCTCCTGGTTATGCTTTGCTCTAGTGCTGGGTCCCATTGGACCTGAGTTCTCTGTTGTTCCGTTCGAGTGTCTTGGGACTGACCTCTGTTGCCTCTTCAGCATCCTTTTGTCTGCTGTCCTGGCCAAAAAAGGTTGATAGCCAGGTCCATTATATGGCAATGGTTGGAACGGATTAGATGGAAAAGCCCAAGGGTGTGAGGGAATGGAGCATTATTATTATTATTATATTTAAGTTTGTAAAGCGCTCAGCTACCCGTAGGTTTCCCGGCGCTAGAAACCAAATGAGAGGGGAAGAGTCAGAAAGGAAGGTTGTTACATATTTAATAACCAGTTTTTTACCTGTCTGCGAAACTTAAGGTAGCAAGGTTCAGTTCGCAACCGGAGAGGAAGGGCGTTCCAGAGTGAAGGGGCCAACCAAGCGAAGGAGCGGCCACCCATTCTAGATCTTTTGATTCTAGGAATCGAGAACAAATGCTGATTAGATGAGCGCAGAGTACGGGTGGTGACAGTAATGCTGTACCAAGGAGTTAAGGTAGGATGGGGCCAGGCCAGCATTTATTCTGTACATGAAGCAAAGGGCCTTAAATTTTGTCCGGCTTTCGATACGGAGCCAATGCAGAGTGCGTAGAGAGTTGGAGGTAGGGGATGTATTGGGTAGATTACAGAGCAGTCGCGCTGCCATATTCTGGACTGTCTGTAGTTTACGAGTCACCTCTTTGCATGCTCCCAGGAGAAGAATGTTCCCGTAGTTCAGTCTAGAGGTGATTAAGGCCTGGACCACGGTTTTCTGAGTATCCTGGGGGAGCATCCAGATGATCTTACGCAACCACTTAATGATAGTGATGCAAGTGGAAGAAGTCTTAACCACGTGGTTTTTCATAGATAGCTGGTCGTCGAAAATGACGCCGAGGTTACGTGCTGTTTTAGATGGAATAGGTAACGTGCCCATTTGAGAGGGCCAATGTTGGGGTCCCCATAAGGTGGTCTTATGGCCAAACAGAAGAAGCTCTGTTTTCCCCCCTTCAGTTTCAGTTTGTTATCATACATCCAAGCTGCGATGTTACTGAGACCTGTACAGAGGGAAGAGGGGGAGGAATGTGAACCCGTAGAAAGAGAATAAATGACCTGGGTATCATCGGCGTACGAGTATATAGTGAGCCCGGCTTGCTCCGCAATAGTAGCCAGAGGTCTGACATACAAATTAAAGAGCAAGGGGCTCAAGATGGAACCTTGCGGAACACCGTACGCCGATTTATAGATTTGGGAGGCAGATGAGGAAGAGAAGACTTGAAAGGTACGGTTTGATAAAAAACTAACGAACCAGTTGAGGGCTGAGCCGATAATGCCGGATGATTTAAGGGCATTAATAAGAATGGGGTGGGAAACCGTGTCAAATGTGGCACTCAGATCAAGCAAAATGAGTGCCACGGTTTCCCCCCCATCCACTCGGCATCGTATGTTTTCAGAGACCCCCAATAAAGTAGATTCCGTCGAGAAACCTGACCTAAAACCGGATTGGGATGGGTGTAGAATTCCCCTTGATTTGACATGGGAAGAGAGTTGAGAATTGATGTGCTTCTCCATAATTTTTGAGAAAACTGGGAGAAGTGAAATGGGTCGGAAGTTGGAGGGAATACTGGGGTTGGCATTGGCCTTTTTTAACAAAGGCACTATCATCGCATGTTTCCATGCAGAGGGTACTGTAGCTTCTCTAAGGGAGGAATTAAGAAGATCCATAATAAGTTCAAGGGACAAATTGTCCAGCATTTTTAATATTTGAGGGGGAAAAGGATCCAATGGGGAACCGGATTTAATTTTACTGATAATATCAGAGAAAGTATTGATGTTAAGAGGATCCCAAGTATCGATCAACTGTGAAGCAGGAGGACAGGTATCTCGTAGGACCCCTGAGTCATAGGAGGTCGTAAGGTTAGATACTGTGGGGGGGTCTGCTGAGCAGGGATAGGAGACCTATCCTCTAAAATCACTCGATCAGAAGATGTAGTTAAAGCTGGTGAGTGAAACGGAGAAGGAGGGGGGGCAGATTTTTCAAAATCAGAATATATGGTATCAATTTTGGCAATAAAAAATTCAGCCAAGGAATTGCACTGTGCGGTATCGAGACAAGGTGGTTTGGGCTGACACAAGGCACCCGAGAGTTTTTGTACTACCTTAAAAAGTGCTTTAGGGCGATTTTGTGCCTCAAGGATAGTTAGATTGACATGTTCAGCTTTTGCAGTTTTGCATAGGGAATGGTATTTAGCTAAGGCAGCTTTGTAAATTTGCTTGGAACACAGATCATATTTTACATGCCATTTGCGCTCGAGGTTTTTGCAGATGGTTTTTTCTTGTTTTAGAGCAGCTGTAAACCAGGGCGCAGGCGGGTGGTGAAAGTTGTGTTTTTGCATGCGCTGCGGAATACAAGCGTTGGCAGCATGTGCCAACCAGGCTTGAACAGCATCAGCTGCGTCAATGCAAGTAACTTCCGTAAAAGGTCTAGAATTCTCAAGACAGGAGTTAAGTTTCTTAAAGTCCAAATTATTCCAATTTCTAGATAGTCTAGATTCTGTAGAGTTATAGAGGATATTCGGTGGACAGCTAATGGTAACAGAGAAGGTCACCATATAGTGGTCAGACCATACAATAGGTAACGGAACCTCGCATGTGATAATGTCTAAATTAGAAAAAATGGGGTCCAGCAGGTTCTCTGCTTTATGAGTAGGACCAGAGTTATGTAAAATAATGTTTAAAGCAGCCAAATCCTGTAAAAGATTGGTGCTGGTGGGGCAAGAAGGATCATTCAGGTGCAGATTCAGATCACCAATAATTGAAAAGTTTGTCGACTGCTGAATTACAGGTGCTACATACTCAGGAAAGGTGGCGGCCCAGGAACTCGCTGGGCCAGGGGGGCGGTAAATGAGCATCCCTGAAAGAGTCAAGTTGGGAGATAGCGAAAGTTTGAAAAGACCGGCTTCACTGTTAGGAAGTTCAAAGTCTTCCCATTTGCAGGAATACAGTCTATTATAGATTATGGCTATTCCTCCACCATCCTTCATTGAACTATTTTTACCAACATAAGTATAATTGTCAGGGAGAGCAGCAGCAATATCCGGGCCAGAGTAGTCTTTTAACCATGTCTCAGTAAGAAATAAGGCTGTGGGTTCCACCGAGACGAGTAGATCAAAGATCTCTCTCTTATGTTTGACTAATGATCTACAATTTAAGCTGATCAGCGTGCGAGTTTGAGGCAGGTCAACAGATGTAGGTTTTGAGCGTGAAGGCGGAAAATCAGATAAGGCTATAATTGATTACACACTTGGTGGGGCAGATGTGGTGAATACACCTACTCAGTTCAGGGTAAGGATCTTCAGCTCTAAGTATAGCCTACTCTGGCAATATTATATTTATATCAGTCACCCACACACAGTATTCAATATTTTTTTTCAGAGGAACATCATCGCTTGTCTGCTTCGTAGCTCGAGTCGATTTCATTTTGTAACTTTTACTAACTCACCATTCTGATAAATTCAACTTAGCACTGCTTATCATATTTTCTCTATTGTCTCTCTATTGTCTCTCTTCTTGTGTACTAGTTCTTTAGTCTCTGGTGACTTTCTAATTTTAATTTCTTTTAATGCTTGCATATAATAACATCATTAATTCAGTTTTTGTTTCAATTTGTTTAGTTTCCTGCGATGAATAGTCCCTATCCTACAGTTTGAGTTTGGCCAGGAGGGATTGGGACCTAGTTTCTGATGCATTCACTGTTAGACAAGTGTACTAGCATGCTGCTACCTCTACCACCACCATGGTACCTTGGGACGCATGCAGCCCTCGCCTAATCTAATAAGGAAGGAGATGAACTGTGGGTGATTCATTGTTGAACTGCAATCATTCTATATACAATGGAAATTCACACACCTACCCCCTCCGAGTCCTAAAGGGTTAATATAATTTCAGACTTCAGAGAATAGGAGGAGAGAGTACTTGGACAAGGGGGGGTGCCACATAACAATTTTGTTGTTACACTATCAGCAGATTTAAAAAATTGGCTGCAGCAAAGGCAGCAGTGTGAAGTAAAACAGTAACTATAAAAATGTATTTTCCTAACAAATATAAATAGACTAGTAAACCCACAACTGGCCCACCCCTGTCCCTAACCCCAACCAATTTCCTAAGTAGTGTCCAAAAACAAAACTGTCCATAAAGAAAATCTCCAAAATGCCCAAACTTCCACATTCCCACCCTCTACCCAACACGTCCCACCCACCCAAAAAAAATTAAACAGGGACAGAAGAGTAGGCCGAGCAGTGGGCTAGGAGCTTTCTAACATGCCTCTTCAAGGTGTCCAGACACACCTCCTGTCTGGCTTCTAGGCGCACCAGCGTCTGTAGAATGCTGCACTTAAATGCTTGAATATAAGCGGGAGCAACAGTGGTTGAATAGTGGCGGATGGTTGGCTTTGGACAGTGGCGACGGTGTACCGGACGCACTTGGGCCTGGATGGGTCCCAGTACATTTACAGCTGCTGCTGTTGACCCCTCTCCCTAACTCCGACCAATTTCCCAAGTAGTGTCCAAAAACAAAACTGTCCATAAAGAAAATCTCCAAAATGCCCCAACTTCCACATTCCCACCCTCTCCCCGACAAGTCCCACCCACCCCAAAAAAATTAAACAGGGGCAGAAGAGTAGGCCTAACAGCAGGGTAGGAGCTTTCTAACATGCCTCTCCAAGGTGTCCAGACACTCCTCCTGTGTGGCTTCTAGGCGCGCCAGCATCTGTAGAATGCTGAGCTGAAATGCTCGAATATTAGCGGGAGCAACAGTGGTTGAATAGTGGCGGATGGTTGGATTTGGACAGTGGCGACGGTGTACCGGAGGCACTTGGGCCTGGAAGGGTCCTGGTACATTTGCAGCTGTTGCTGTTGCCACCTCCTCCTCCTCCTTGGCCACCAGCTGCTGGTATTCGGCCCTGATGGCCCCGGGCTGCTATTACCTGCCTACTAGGTGGTGTCGGATCGGCAGGAGTAGCTATATCAAGAAAGAAAAAAGACAAATTGTAAACAATGCCCTTAGCAAAACACATGAAATTATACTGTGGCACAGTAGCGGTACATTTGCTGGTATCCTCGGACCTTTCAATTTTGATGTGATTAGAGTTACAGGCATTATTTACTATGGAGTATACAAGTATTCTTCTCTCTCTTGTTGAGCTAAATTAATGTAGACATGCTAGTTCAGCTGACGTACTCGTGTCGTGTTACTTTGCTATTGTCTGCAGGTAGGTCAGCTGTACTAGACAATCATCTTATTCCTATCATGGCCATGCCCTGTTAAAATGCCTCAATTTTACCCTGACTACAAGACAGATGAATAGTTACTTATTATGAATGATATACATCATGTGAGGTACTATAGAAAGACAATTGTGCAGACAGACATCTTCCTTTCTGCCAATGAGAAAAGCAATGCACTACAGTACAGGAAAAGTATGAAGGAACAGGATATTGTATTTGGTATGTTCTTCACAGACTATCCCTTCCACAAAATGCAAAGGAACTTACTCTTAGTCCCACTTTACTTCCTGGCCTCACCCTCCATCATCACATTTGACATTATTTTTTTCCAACAAAATAGATTTGCTTGGTAGTGAGGAAAATAATTATTAACTTAGTCTACTGCAGGTAAGTTATGGGGGATTAGGCAAGATAGGAAGATGTTTCACTGATCATCATCATCAAGTGCTTAAGCTTTTGCTAGTAGTGAGTCACTTTGTTCAGCAACTGGCGAAAGGAAAACATTTGAACTAACGTAATTCACCAGAGGAAAGTGGTGCATGCAAACAATGTTTTTATCAAATTTTATGAAAGGCTGGGACAGAAGGAGTTATGTACTAGGAAGTGACTGAGTGGACACTGGGAGTGAAAGGACACAATACTATCATTCACATTGGCACGAAATTGGTTGAGGGGACTACACATTAACTGAGGCAAACGCACATTGTACAGCCAACAGTGCAGTAGCGATGGTAACTTTGCAGCCGATAGGTCAACCATGGGTGTCACTGGCGAAATACCCTGGGTAGGGAGGGAGGTGATTGATGAAGATGGGCGGTTACTAGGAATGATACATAATATATGTTGCGCTTGAAAACTAGGAGTAGTCTGAAATACCACCCCAACCCTTTGAATCGCAAAAACTTGATAAAAACCATTCAAAACCAGTAAAGGTGAGAGGAACACCACTACAAAGGAGCACCCTAGTCCCTTATTTATTCTTCTTCCCAGGGATTTTTCCATTCATCATTGCATTGTTCTTCTAGTAGTTGTATTCTTCACCCTTGGCTTTGCTGCTCACCGTTTAAGTTTTACATTCTCTCAATCCAGTGTTCACCATTGAAAACCGGGCTCTCAGTCTCAACAAACATTTCACCAACATACATTTGTCATTTACCCACCCATGCATCCTTTGACCCATCACACCCAGTGGAGGATTCCTTTCAACCACCCAAGCTGACATCCTTTCACCATTAATCCATCCTTTACCCAACCGTGCATCCTATCAGCCATCTAAAGTATATTCATTTTTTAATCCACGCATCCTTCTTTTCCAGTCATGTCATATTTCACCCATCCTTTCTCCTTCCATCCATCTTCCCTTTTCCATCAACCCATCAAGGTCTTCATGAAACTTCCTCTGCTGAGTTGAAGATAGAAGAAGGCATTAGTTACTCAACTCCCACTGTATTTGCTTAGGAAAGAGGGGTGTGTTCAAATGTTCATGTCTCAACAGTACAGCCTTGCAGTGAGTATATAATTAATTGATAATAAGCAAGCAGCATGACATACCACTGACCGCCACTGCCGCTGGCTCAACCCCTAACACTGCGGCATCTGCTGACTGGCTGACACCTCCGTCACTGCTGGCCCAGTCACTGGTGGTTGGTGCGGCTAGAAAAAACATTACACATTTTTTAGTTACCAGATACGCCTCCCTCTATTTAATTTATTTTTATAGCAAAATACACCTAACACATCACTACAATTCGGATACAGACAGTATCTTCTACAAAAATATCAGGTTGGGCATTTTGTTGGTGGCAATTTTTGAAAAGACTCAAGACAAACTTTACAATAGTGAACAATTTGACAAATGGTATTGGTTGGCAAATGCAATGAGTCCTCCCTCCTTTTTATGCTTCCTTCCAGCCATGGTGCACGGTCCTCAGTTCACCAGCTGCTGCTAATAATAATAGGCCTAGTATAGAAGACACAACTTTAGGGTGTCCAACTTGGCCATGGCCACTCCCTCGTTTTACTAATAGAGCATGACAAAGTAAACGAAAGCCTTCTCATCTCAAAAAACATGTGTAGAAACCTTACTTGGGCATGCAACCTGCACGGCAGAGTAGCAGTAGTGGTACGTGACCAATGGGTTCTCTGAGTCTTACAGTACCACCACTAGGTACAAGGGGAGAGGGAAAGCTGACTGACAAAGCAGAAAAAAGAAAGCTACAGACAGATTAGTACAGAGACAGTTTGAAGTAAAGTACAGGCACTAGGAATATAGAAAATGAGTCAATAGGATAACGCCTGGATAACAAGAATTTAGAAATGGATAGATCAAAGAGGATTTGGAAAGTAATTAGGAAACAGGTAGAAATAAATAATGTAAAATAGGGAGCAGTTAAAGTTAGTTCAATATATCCGAATATTAACAACAGGAGGACTTTCTGGGACCAGCAGAGCCATCGTCCGAGGAACGTTCTGGTTCTGACTGGGAGATACCTCCAGTTCCTTCACCCACCTCAGACTTCTTCTCTCCCCTGGATGTTGATGTACGACAGAAAAGATTGATAGTAAATAAATAATCTCTCCAAAAATATTTTTTGACAGGAAAAGACAATCACAATACCATTGAACTTTTCTAAATCAGATTGAGTCTGCATTTTTTCTTTAAATGCATAAATGGACGCATGCATATACCAAATTGGTTGGTTGCTTGTAACTGTATGCCGCTAAATTACTAATACCAACTTCCACTATCTTAGTGACAGGACAAAGGAGTCTCTGCATTACTTAAGTTCTTACATAATCAGCCCAAGCGAGTGTCAACAAGTATGATTAGGTAGCGCCAAGCACCATGTCTATAATAACGATCATATAATATAATATTTGTAAACTTAACTTACCTGCATGTGAGCAGCATGCTTGCTATCTGGGAAAACATATTAGCAATAACATAGAACACACAAGTAATAATAATATTAATAATTAGCTACTCACTGAGCCCCGTGACCTCAACCCCTACCAGGTCCAGCAAGTCCTGCTCTCGGTCCAGGATGTCAGACCACCGGTGTGTCAACTGATTGTGGTTACACCAGGCCCCAGAGCAGCAATACACTGCCTGGCACACCCTCACCCAGCGCTGCTGGCACTCTGGCGTCCATACCCGGACACAGGCCTGCTCTCTGCTGCCAGGATGGAGGGAAGATGGCGCTGGACATAAAAAAACACACCGCTACTGACTTCCCCTCGGAAAACAAGGCCTGGGGATGCACCCCTTCCTGACGCCACTTGTAGCAAGAATGGCGTCTCCTTGTTGCGGCCTTTTTTGGGGCACCCTTATCTGCCATGATGGTGGAGGGAGGCGGAAGAGAGAAAATGTAGAAAGTATAGAAACAGGAATATGAGGGAAGGAAGTAAAAAAAAATTAAGAAGGAACTAAAGAGAAAAAATAAAGTACAAAACTCACTAAAAACACACAAAAAAGTATAACAAAATGCTAAATACACACTTAGAAAGACAAAGGGTACGTTAATAAAAAAAAAAGTAGAGAAAAAAGTTTTAGAACACAAGGATTGAAAAGATTCAACATGGAAGAAAAAAGAACATCACACGAACGGGCGCAACAAGAAACTTCGCTCCTTGCAGAACTCCACGTAGCACGGCAGAGCTTCTTTGCGACTTCGCGGAATTCCGCGTAGCACTGCTACATGAACTCCAACCACTCTTATTCAATAGCTGACTTCAGTGGAATAAAAGTAAGGGATTTACTAGAGAAATTTAAAAAAAACAGCACAGAATTGGTAAATACAAATGCATAGAGTAATTGCCATGAAAGCTCTCAGCAAACAGAGCATTCCAGAGAAGTGAAAAATCTAAAAGTCCTGAGTGGGCAGCAAGATCCATGGAGAAATTGACAGCATACCTACCAGCATTCAGGGAAGCTCTGGCTCAGCACCAAAATCAGTGGTTCATATACACTATGTTCATATATCAAACCACTGAAACTACTAAATCTCCATAGTGTGATAAGAAATGTTACATTCTCAGCAAATCATAGCACTGTTTTATTAAACATCATATTGCCTTTGCACTAACACACTATCCAACTAAATAAATATTGATTCTTCCCACTCCATGCAAATTTCAATCGGAGATGGTAGAATAAAGTAGATACATGAACAACAGCAAACTATTCTGAATGAATAGGGTACAGTGAGCTAACAGAAGATCCTTGGGGAAAGATACAGTATGAGGAACCTGCTAGAAAGATTTGATCCAGAATAGTTAGAACTTCATAAATGAAAATAAACTTACAGCTTGAATGTGTGCTACAGAACTACTGAACAGTACAGTGTGCAGGAGGTGACATCCTTTTTGACAAAAATGACAGCTGGACCAAAATTGAGGCCTTGTTAACATGAGTCAGTAAAACATAACTCTACATAGGAAAATCGTTTTAAAAGCATAGGTTCTATGTGAGTTCATACATGTAAAACCAAGAGTAAGCCTGCATTCTACACATTGTCGATGATGCACAAAAATATAAATGCCCAAAAATCTTTAACTAAGCATTAGAGCTGTGATTCAGTATGATGGTTTGATGATTTTGGTCACATAAACAGAAGACCTCTCGGGAGCATGTCTACTTATGCTACTGTTGGACTTGGCCCTCTCTGCGGGGTCACCCCAAAACATTTTGCCTTCAACGCTCCTATTTTTGCTGAATTTGTTTTTGTTGGCTTAAGGACTCTGTGCACTTTACCACTGCTAACCAGTGCTAAAGTACTTATGCTCACTCCCTAAAACGTGGTAGCATTGGCTGACAACTGATTGGCATACTTAATTTACCTATAAGTCCCTTAAAAAGTAGTTTTCTATATACACAGGGCCTGGAATTAATTGCTAATAGTGGGCCTGACACACTTATTGTGCTACCCATTTAAGTACCCCCTTAAAACATGTCTCAGGTCTGCCATTGCAATCTGAATGCAATTTTCAACTGCCAATTCGACTTGGCAAAATAACCCCAGGCTAGCCTTGAATTCCCCATTTATTACATATAAGTCACCCCTAAGGTAGGCCCCAGGTAGTCTATAGGGTAGGGTGCACCATAACTAAAAGGTTGGAAATGTTCTTTTAAGTTTTATTTGCTAGCAAAAAACTCCTACATTTGATTTTCACTACTGAGAGGCCTACCTCTCCCTAAGGATAACATTGGGTTGCCTTATTTCAATTAGTAAGTGCTACATTTGATTGGGAACAAGTCGACATTTTCTGTTTAATGCTAAAGTGGGATTTAAAGTTACAATTTTGAAAAGGTCACTTTTAGAAAGTTGGCATTTTCCTGCCCTAGCTGTTTGGTTGCTGCAGCCGGGAAACATCGTTTACAACGCGGGGATTACATCGCGATGCCATTACATCGCGGTTTTTACAACGCAAGTCGTTACAACGACTTGCGCTAGATGGCGCTCTAGGACAAGGAATAGTATAATTTACTATCCAACACCTTCCCTACTGTACGTAGACTGGAGTTGGAATAGTAAATTATACTACTCCTAAGTCCAGAGCCCTCCAACGCAAGTCGTTGTAACGACTTGCGTTGTCAAAACCGCGATGTAATGTACCGCGATGTAAATGTATGCGTTGTAACGTCATACATTCCTGCAGCCTGTTCTTGGGTTACATAACTCTGTGTAGCTGGCAGTTAGACTTTGTTTATTCCTTCTAGACGGCCACGCAAAATGAACCGATGTGCCTGGATGGGCCATCAACAGGCAAGATGGGGGACGATGGAGCTGGGCACAGCCCCACTTGCAACTACATATGCTGTACCCTGCCTTCACACAAAGGACTGGTCACCACTGCATTGATCCTGCAACCAGCTTGGAGCCAGAGCAGAGGAGGCAAGAAACTTCAAACACTTCCAAGTGAAATCTTTAGAAACTTTCCCTATTTAATAGACGGCCTGAGATATAAAAATGGGACCATCAGACCCAGTCTTCAATTCACTCTCAGGACCTGTGGAAGGACTCTCAGAGGACTGCCTTCTGCTGTGGCCTGCTGTGTACTTCAGAGGAAAGCGTTGATGTAGTTGGAAGGACTGCTCTGCTGCCTGAAGTCTCCCTTGAACGCTCAGAGGCCTGCCATGCTGCTTGAGCCCAGTTCCACGGCTTGAACCCAGGCCTGCCAGAGTGATTGAAAGGTCTAGTTGGCTGGCCCCCGGTCAAAGCCTCAGAGACAGAAAAAGCTCCAACCACCTGGAAACTGCACCTGCACCCAGCCTGAGTAAGTCTCAACCCTCTAAGTGGTGCCTCTCCAGTCCTGGGTACTTTTAAGTGGTGTTAAAGGTGCTCAGATAGCCAAAATACAAAACTTAGGAACATTATTGGCTAAAAAATGCTCTGTGAATTGAGAGGAAACTGGGACCAACCTGCTTGTCTATCCACCCATTTTGCATTGTCGTTCGGCCTGACTTTGCTGCAGCCTTGGCAACTTTCTTCTTTATAACGGTAAATCCTGATCAGCGGTTCTTCCCAGAAGGGGTAACTGGCATACAGGAGCCTTCTTTGGCTACTCGTCCTGCTGGAGATATCGGACTACCAAAAAAGAGACTAAGTCCGAACGTGGAAATCTGCACCGTGACTTAGTCCAGTGGCTCCCTGACGATGCCGCCTCCTCCTTCGTCAACAAATCATAGTATATAACCTGATGCCATACTAAATGCAACATCAACACCTTGCATTGCAGGCTTGGCGTTTTCATTGAATAAACGGAGCTCCTCCTCCACCTAATGCTGACTAGAGAGTCAGTGCTGGCACCTTAATCATCATCCTACTTTCATAAAAAATATCAGATCAATGTAAATATGAAAAATGACCAGAATATGCATTATATATCAGAGCTGCACCAGGGTACCATTGATCACATGATTTCACAACGCCTGTTTACCTCCTCGAGACTCCGGCAATGGCTGTTCTTCATTGGAGTGGAGTAAAATAAGTTGCCTGATTTTAAGTTTTACTAAGTACATCAGGGCTTATTTAAAGAATATCTCCTTTAAGGAGCATTTTTCTACTGATATTTCTTTCCTGATTCAATAAAGGGACTGGTTAAAATCTAGTTTAACTGATTTGAGCTCACTTCTGCACAAACAAGAAGTGTCTCTTTTCACATTTTCCAAAGAACGACCGAGTGGAATTTGTACTGGAAAAGCGTACACATGGCAGCAAGCCCTGTGGTAATTGGTGCACAAAGCTGCTGCGCTTACTTAATTCCGAGCAGGAAATTATGGAATGGTAATGGGCCAACCCTGCACAGAGAGGGTGAAAGGTGTTAGTGCATGGCAGTGTAACACTTGGAATGTTTTACCGTGTGGACAGTGTGCAGTGGAATGTTGAGCATTGGAATATTTGCCACTGCACGGTATCAGAGAAAGTATTCCTTCCAACAAGGCTTCCTCAAAGTAGTTTAATGAGAGTTAGGTCTCAGGTTCACGTGCAAAGAAATAATGTTAGAGAGCATAATTCCACAAATAACTTTGCAGAGTGTTATTACAACAAAGAGTACTGTTTCTTAAAACGATTCTCTTAAGAATATCGTGGCAGAGCATCATGTCGTGGCAGAGCATCATGGCGTTGAATGGTTCCTGCTGCGCTGGAGGAACACAGCCTGCTTTTACACAGAGGAAGCGCGGCGTGGCGTGGCGGCATCTGCATAATGAACATCAGTGGGAAATGATGAGGCTCAGAGAAAAATGCACCAACTAGAAAGAACGATGCAAAGACGAGTGATGACTGAGTGGAATGAGTAGAGGACAAAGTCAGAGAAAAAAGAATGAATTTAAGAGATGGAAGAGCACAGGGCACGTCCAAAGAGTGAGGAAGTGGATGCACAGCTTACACAATAAAATAATTCACAAAAAAGCGAACCCAAAGGCGAGCCCACGGAAAAAGGCCCCGAAGAAGCAACCCCTGAAAAGAGAGGCTTTAGGAAGAGGCAGAACACTAACAGGCCAGACAAGAGAGGAGCACAGGCACCAGGCGAGCAGGGAAGGTGCAGAAACAGCCAGATGGCACATCCGTGAATCTATGAAGGGTTGCACGGGCACTCATGAGGCACTGCACAATTTTGAGCTACTCCAGTAGTATTTAATAACGTGCATTAAAGTTTAGTCATCCAAACTGCAGCACGGAGGCCAGGTGGTGAAAACGAATGATAGTAATTGTACGCAGAGCCTTAGTTATGGGTGATGAAGCTTCTGTTGAATTCTTAAAAATGTTGCAAACAATATAATTGAGAAATTGTACCCTTGGTGCACCCTGTGTGTGCACACGTGCACCAACGCTTCAGTTAAAAGTCACAACCCATCCAAGAGTGGTAAATGACTATTACAGTGTTTTGAATCAGAGCAGTTACATTTCAAAGAATAAAATATTAGCAGGACTTGCAAAAAAGAAGAATAAGCGATTAAGAATGTCTGAACTTAGTAAAATGTATTGGATATTAGATCCGGGGTCACGCTAAGGCATTCCTTTAAAACATCTGTAAGCTAATTGTTTGAATCACGTTATTGTGCAAAGTTTTTAAAAACATAAGGTGTGAATGTGCTGATGTAACACAATATACAGAGAGAGCGCCTTAGCATTCAGTGACCATAGCTGTCATGAAATTCGCAGTATTTTACATCCCCAGAGGCCTGTAGTGTAAAAGGGCCCATTATAGGGAGCTCTGCCTCAGATCTATAGGTAGGCACACCATACCCCAAGCGGCCTCCTGTAAGCATCAATCAGCTGTCAAGAGATTTTATGAAGCAGAACCAAGTGGGGGCCCAAGGATGGCGGCTATGGCTTCTAATAGTCGTCGATGAGCCCATCAACTTCTCTTGAAAAATAAACCCACGGTTTTTACGTGGCCTTTTCAGGGGTGAAGCCAGCACACAGACGTTTCCCCCATTGCGCTTGCTATCTCGCTGAATGTCTTGACTCATATTCTCCTGAGCTGCTGTTGCCTCCAGGTTCCCCAGAGCTTAACATATTTCAGCATAATGCTCTACTTGTGCTTGTTGGAATCCAATTTGAATTGCTAAACATAAGGATTAAGACCAAACACTGAGCCACATTTAAGAAGGTTTTTATGTAAAATTAGTAGGATTCATCAACAAATGAGTGAGTTCAGGAATGGCCTGCACGCCCAGCTCAGCTGCTTCTGCAAACATTTTTAAACAAGAAACATGAAAAGGTACAAACAGAAATAAGTATTGGCAACGCCAATAAGTCTCGCCTATGGAAGAGATACTGGCTTTGCCAGTGTGTTTAAGCCATGTTGTACATGATTGTGGCTGCTGTTCAGCATGGCTAAACGTTTCTAGCATTGAGAAGAGTGGCATGGCGAGGCCTAGAGTTGAGTAACTTGGAGTAGAGTGTCGTAGAGTGGCGTGTCAGACAGTGGAGTGTTGCAGCTTTATAGAGTGGTGCAGAGTAGACTAGAGTGGCGTATGGTGCAGTGGCCTAGAGTGCAGAGGTACAGAGTAGAGTAGAGTGGCATAACGAGCAGTGGTGTGGTGTACAGTGCTGTAGAAGGCAGTAGTGCAGAGTAGACTGAAGTGGCATAGAGTGGTGCAGAGTAGTAGGGCGTAGAATATGGTGTCATAGAGTACGGTGACTTAGAGTACAGCTGCATAGTGCGTAGAGGCATAGAGTAGAGTGGTGCAGAATAGAATGAAGTGGCATACAGGGGAGTGCTGCAGAATAGAGTGGTGTAGAATAGTGCAGAGTAGAGTGCAGTGGCATAGAGTGAAGTGGCATTGAGTGCAGTGGTTCAGAGTAGAGTGGCATAGCATTCAGTGTCGGAGAGTGCAGTGTTGCAGGCTAGAGTGTTGTAGAATGCAGTGGTGTAGAGTAGCGTGGTGTAGAGTACAGTGGCATAATGAAGAGTGGTGCCCAGTAGAGTAGATAGGTATAGAATACAGTGGTATAGAGTAGAATAAAGTGGCATGGAGTGTAGTGGTGTAGAATGCATTGGCATAGAGTAGAGTGTTGCAGAGTAGAGTATAGTGCCATAGAGTACAGTGGTGTAGAGTAGCTTGACATAGATTGTAGGAGTGTAGAGTGCATTGGTTTTGAATAGAGTGCATTGGTGTAGAGTGCAGTACTTTAAAGTAGAGTAGCATAGAGTGCAGTGGTTTAGATTAGAGTTGTGTAAAGTGGAAGGCATAGAGTACAGTGGCATAAAGTTGTGTTGGAAGCCGGAGTCCCAGTCCCGCACTACTGCCACCAAATGTGCGACCCGGGACTCCCCACTCATCGTTAGGCCAAGTAAGGAGACCGTTTGAGATAGCCCTGCTCACCCCCTTAGTAGCTTGGCACGAGCAGCCAGGCCTATCTCCAAGGCACGAGTGTACAGTATGTGCAAACACGCCCACAGCAACCCACTGGTGACACCACAAATGGACTCCACACGAGTTTGATAAAACGAGTATAAACTTAGTAGTATTTTATTTGTTGATTATTTAAAATCATTACAATCAGCAGAATACACATACAAAATAAAATTATATTAATATAATATTCAAACAGAAAATAAAAGATTCATCTTCCCCTCATAATTGTTTTGCGGTTACAGTGTACAATTATATCCAAGCAAAATCTACTACTAACCCTCAAAATAGTTTGTTTGACGGCAAATGATCAAAATGCAAAAATAAAAATCCCCGTAATAAAATTACATTTAGAGCAATATTAGCTATAAAGTGCAAATGTGCTAGTAAACTTTTAGCAGCGGAAACTAAAGTGCCTTGTGCTAGAAACTAAAATTATCAATATACCATTTATTACTCTTAAAAACTTTAAAACAGTGAAAGATGCATAAGAAAAAACCAACCATAGTAAAGTTACATTTGGAACGACATTAGCAATAAAGTGCGTTTGTGCTAATAGAAAAAATAAAATGCTTTGTGCTGGCAACATTAGTTTACAATATACCATACGTCGTTCTAGAGAATGCTTTATAACAATGTAAGCAGGAACAAAAGAGAAGAAGTCGTAATAAAATACAATTGTCCAAACCTTATAGATAATATGCGTTTCCGCTAAGCAAACTTTAACTGTTTAAGGATATAAACTTTATATAAAAAGATATACAATCAGACCACACGATACAAGAATCAACACATATAATAAAGGGTAATATTCGTTCCGGCTGGCTGGTAGGTTCAAATCCCAACCACCGCTTTCAAAATGCTATGCTGGTCGTAATTCTTGAATCACATACGTTTCAATGGACAGACAATAGTGCACTGCGTAACGATACAATCCTGTGCTGAGCAAAGAAGAAATAATACAATGCGTAACGATACACCCCGGTACCTTGCACTGGGAGAAATAATGCAATGCGTACCGCTACAATCATGTACTGCGCAATGAAGGAATAATGCAATGCGTCACATCCCAATCGCGTACTTTGCAATGAAGAAATAATGCAATGCGGGCCGCTGCAATCCTGTACTTTGCAATGGAGAAATAATGCAATGCGTAGTACTGCAATCGTGTACTTTTTGGTATGCAGTAATAATGTCAGGTGTCATAAGACAGTGCGGCAGTTCGGTAGCGGCAATATTGGCAATGTGTATTATGACAGTCAGCCTCTTCGATAAGGAGTTGCTTCCCCACACGGATCAACAATGACATAAAGCACAGCTTCTGACTCTGGCCCCAGTACTGCCACTCCTTTGGTCAGGACGGGCCCCCACTCTGAGCCAAAGCAAAGGCTTACATCGCAAGAAGGACTGAGAGGCCGAGAGTGTCCCTCCGAGCCTGTACCCCACCCAGGCAGTGATCCACAATACCTGGGGGAGCGACCCACTCTCCTGTACTCCTTCAATGGACTGGGCCTTCCGTGTAGAACATCCTCAATGGGCCTCAGCGGCTCCACCTGGCAGCTCAGCTCCTCCGGTTCTGCCGGTCTGGGCCGCGACTGTTAGGAAGGTCTCAGGCGGCTGCAGGGTACATGTACCACATGCCCCTAAAACTACGTTACTCCGGGTGCACGTTCACCACAACACCATCTAGGTCTAATTTGGCACGAAGCCACACACACAACGCTGATGAGTCTTTAGGTCGACTCCGAGTGCACATTCACCAGGCACTCCTTCCTGACCTGCACACCGCGCTGCAGAGACTCACTTTACTCGGGTGCACACGATGATCAGCCGATCACCTTGATGGAGCGCGGAAACCTAGGTAACAGGGAAATGGACGAGATCCGTACCGATATCCTCCCTTCGTCACAGACCAGATATCACACTAACGCTTTCACACATGCAGTCATTGGTGGGGCCCATAACACCAACATTCACACGTCACTTCACACTGGTCTGCACATACAGGAGAGATGAGCGGTTCAAGCACTCGACATGAAAGGAATACCTTATGACCTATAGAAAGAAAAGTAATTTACATATTTATACATTAATACCCTTTCTCCTTCAGATCTCAATCTTAAAACATCAAGGGACTCCTCCCATGTGATCGATGGATCAAATTAGTTGGATTGGTTGATGATGATTTTAGAACCAGCTAAAACACATTTCAAGATTTCGACCTCACCTCCCTCAATAAATCACAAACACATTGCTTGTTAATCAATAATTATTTATCTATTTTATCGTAAAAGTTAAACTTGCATTTAGAAAATTTATATTAATTTTCACATAAATCACATAACACCATATTTACCTAATCTGGCTATTGGGCGTCCTCTAAGTCATTAGCTTGTCAAAATCAAATTGGCTGTCATTCGGTTAATAGCAGCAAAGTTCTTCGTGCAGCACGCTACAGTCCCAAAGACTGGACATGGACCAAAGACGTGCAAGCATCAGTCAGTGCCCATTGATTTTAAGAAAGTTCGTAGTTCATCGGATATTGGGCAGCATTCAGTCCGTCAAAGATTCAGGAACGCATCAGTCACCCTAGGCAGTAGCGTCACGTAGCATCACCGTCGTCTTCGTCTCGCAAAAAGGAAAAGGGAAGAGTTTTCTTCTCTCTATTCTACCATGTTATTTATAATGGAAATGAGGTAAAGAAGATACAATTTGTAAAATTTGGACAGTCGTGATTGGCCGTTTTAGATCTTCCGGCGGAGTCTTTTGGGAACTCTGTACAGTTCAAAGATGACATCACAAAGTCAGTCCGTTCTAGTTCTTTGTTAAAAGTTCTTTGTTTTTCAGTTTGGCTGCGATCCCACCGTGGCCTTGTTCGGGAACACTAAGACACAGGTCATGACGAGGCCACAGGGATGTTTTGTCGCATCTGCGCACTTCACTCCAAACCTCGTGGAGCAGTGGCCATCACCTCGTGTCGCGTCAGCGGCCATATTGTTTTTTAGGCCCAAAGGATAACTTAAGCAAAACAAACACCAAAGAGTAATTAATACATAGAAATAATGAATCTAATGTTAACCCCTTACTAATCCCTCTATGTGTATGTATTTATCTAGCGTATAGTGAAATTTAAAGCCACCCATTTGTTGTCATCTCGGGCAACATTACAGAGACATCACAAAAGCAACATATATCATGCAGTATTCTATTTACTACATATACTACTGTTAGTATGCATACGGATTTTAGTCATAAAGGTTATTTAGCCATGCAAAATGCAAATCCCACGTATAATTTTGTAAATTAATAATGTTGATTAGAAAACATGCAAAATTCATTTAATAAATATTATAGTTAATAGATTGTTCAATTAGTGATATCATGCAGAATAGGGGGGGGTATACAAAATGTTATACTACCCGCTCCATCAACCTCCACAGTCCCAGGTTGCACCAAAGCACGCACACTGCTTCACTGAGACTTACTCCAACTCAGGTGCCCCGATATCCAGGCGCACCTCGACATGCTCACCGTGTCCGAGCCTCACTTCTCCTCTGGTGCACTCGGTGACCAGGCGCTCCTCACCAGTGCCTCTGGTGCACCCCGACACGCACCCATCGCGTCCGAGACTCACTCCAGTTCTGATGCACACATTGACCAGCTGCTCTTCACCCATGCCTCCTGTGCACCACGACATGCACCCTGCATGTCTGAGACTCACTTCACCTTCAATGCATGTGCTGACCAGGTGCTCTTCACCAGCACCCGCGGTGCACCACGACACGCACCCTGCACGTCCAAGTCTCACTTCACCTCCGATGCACACGCTGACCAGGTGCTCCTCACCAACACCTGCGGTGCACCACAACACGTACCCTGCGCGTCCGAGACTCACTTCACCTTTGGTGCACACGTTGACTAGGCGCTCTTCACCAACGTCCCCTGTGCGCCACGACACGCACCCAGCGCGTCTGAATCTCACATCTCTTCCATGTGTCCAAGATCACAGGGCACACCTTCTGAGGTTCTCAAGCTACCACAACATGCGCCCACCGCAT
Organism: Triturus cristatus; assembly: GCF_964204655.1. Lineage (NCBI taxonomy): Eukaryota > Metazoa > Chordata > Amphibia > Caudata > Salamandridae > Triturus > Triturus cristatus. Next base: position 532,713,553 of record NC_140583.1, on the reverse strand, counting down.
CACTTGAAACTTCTCCGGAAACTTTTTATGTTCCTGTGTTTCCAAACAGGGAGCCAACTCACCTCGGCCCTTGGGGTTACAAGACACAGCACAAAGCACAGTCTTCTTCAAGCAGGGGGACCCATCGCACTCAACACAGTCCCAACAGCCTCTTCCTTAGTTAAAACATCAAACTGCAGACCAGCCCCAGATCACGAAGCAAGGGTTGGTCCTTCCCAGCAGTCTCTTCAGTTGTTCCTTTCTTAGCAGATGTCCCTCTTGACCACGAAATCGGTCTAAGCCTTTAAAGTCTCAATCCAATTCTATTCCAAAGTTCAGGGGACTCAGCTCTCATAGTTATACCCCTAAATGTCTTTGAAGTTCGTTGTGCTCAGGGGTCCATGACCCCTGCCCAAATCAGTTCTGGGTGTCTCCCTCCCACTGTCACCTTTCTCCCTTTGATACTGGGGGTCTGGATCCTTAATCACTCAGCAGGAGATGGGTCAATTGATTTGTAGCACCAGCCCAGGCCTTTTCACCTCCCGGTCTTCTCCTCCCCATACTCTCCAGATGCAGGGCAGCCTGGTGCCACCTCAGCCTCTCCATGGGTCACGACCTCTCCCAGCTCCTCGCACCTCTCAGATCCAGACAGTCAATCCACATTGAGCAGAGACACACAGAAATGCTTAAAGCACAAAACTCAGCCACTGAGTGGCTTCTGAACACAAAGTGACAAAATTACTTTCATAAAAAGATGTGTTATGACACTGTGAGTTCATACATTCTAAATTTCACCTCTCCATTTTAAACTTACCGGAAACTAGGCTAACAAACACAATATCCAGCCTCCCCATTCTGTCCTATGGGCAGGATGGCCATTCACCAGTAAAAAACGAAATGGAGTGTTTTTCCCTGTCAGGACATAACACACACCTGAGTCTATGTCCTGCCTTTCACGTACACTGCACCCTGCCCAGGGGTTACCCGAGACCTACCACAGGGGTGCCCACCGTGACGCAAAAGGGAAAGTAAGGCCTGACAAGTGGTTGCACTTGTCAGGACAGCATGCTAACTTAGCAAACTGCGCGCAGGCCCTACACTGCAGGCCTGAGTTCCCTTCTCCGCTCACCTTTGCATTACTAGCCCTGGCATACACAGTGCACATCACTAGGGACTTTACTAGTAAGGCAAATATACCAATCATGGCCGACCAATTACCATTACACTTTACACAGGGAACACTTATACTTTGACAGTGATCAGCAGTGGCAAAGTACCCAAAGCATCTAAATTGGCAACTCTATGTCAGGAAAACGTTCTAGGGGGAAAGCAAAATGTTTAGGGAACTTTAGCCAAAAAGGCCAAGTCCTACAAGTGGAGTGGCATAAAGTGGTGTGGCACAGTGTGACCCAGAGTGGAGCAGACCAGTGAAGAGTGCATTGGAATACAGTGGATTGTTTCAGAGTAGAGTGAAGTGGTCTTGTATGTTAAGGTGCAGTGGCATGGAGTACTGTGGCATAGAGTGCGGTAGAGTGGTAGAGTGGTGTAGAGTGCAGTGATGCACAACAGATTAGAGTTGTGATTAGTTTACTGGCATAACGTGCAGTGTTGTAGAGTGGAGTGGTACCGAGTACACCACATGGGAGTAGAGCACAGTGGCATAAAGTTCAGTGGCATAGAGTGCAGTGTTGCAGAATAGACCGGCAAGGGATAGTATAGAGTGGTACAGAGTAGAGTAAGATGGAATAAAGTGGAGTGGCGTCGAGTGGAGTGATGCAGAGTAGATTGAAGTAGCCCAGACTGGTGTGGTATAGAGTGCATTGGCATAGAGTGCAGTGGTGAAGAGAGGCGTAGAGTGCATTGGCATATAGTAAAGTGGTGTGCAGTAGAGTAGTGAGGCATAGAGTGCACTGGCTTACTGTGAAGTGGTGCAGAGTACAGTGCAGTGACATGGAGTGGTGCAGATTAGAGTGGAAAGGGGTAAAGTGGAGTATGCATAGTGTGATAGTGCACTGCTATTACAGACAACACATTTTGAATTGAAATGACCATTACATTTGCACAGACATATAGTTTACAGATAAAAGTATACAGCGCACAAATTAAAATGTGTCGAAATAAATATTTCTTTCCACCACACTTCTAAATTCCAAATAAATATGCTTTAATTTGTGCTTTCCTAATTCTGATATGTTCTGAAATATCTGCAGAGGTCATTTACAGACATTTAAACTGTATTGTATGCTAGAAAGAAGCCTTTAGTTGCACAGCATGAATGTCACATACATTTTCTCACTCTGAAGTCAGAGAAAGAAAGGTAAACACCATGTTCCTTTGGAAGACAGACTCTGACATTGATCCCTGTCTTTCAATGCACCGCAAATAGGACTAGATAAGAACAAAATTTAAAGACATTTTTATGGAAAACGAGTACTCGAAAGGAAGCATTAAACAATTCTGCTCCACGGAGGGATGCCCTGAAACTGGACAGCCTCAAACAAATAAAGCCAGCAAATAGAAAGCCAATGGTGAGCAATGGCTGAAACGCATTCCCAGGGAAGCTTTCAGAATGCCCACAATACGTCGGTAGCAACCCAGGCTTTGACCTAAAAAGCTTTGAAACAAGTAGAATACAAAACATTCACAAACTCACACACTGCCAATGTATGCCAGCTAATATTGACTCCTCTTACACTGTTAGCTTGTGAAAAAACAATATCACTCAGTAGAACAGAAGGTGGGCTGTAGATAGTTTATTTCAAGCACGTGTCTAGAAGTTCTGCATAGCCGATGTCCATTTCAGGGTTTG